>NW_026017111.1:1685155-1693989 GCF_020466585.1 Dendroctonus ponderosae
GAACTAGATAGGAGCCGATCCAAAGTTTATTAGGTAAACTGCATGTAATCGGCACCACCGCAAGTCAAGGCCCGACCGCTCTGACGTCACGAGGACCATTTCGCTGTGAGAGTGAGTGAGAGCGGAGCCGCTCTAGTTTGGTGGTATCCTAGCGACTCGGCCTACTCGTGACGTCAGGGCCTTGACTTGCGGTGGTGCCGATTTTATTCTTTTTCAAAATTTATGATTGAACTTTTGCGAATTGTGATTAGTTTTATCGTTTTGACGTTAGTGATTTCTGAGGTTCATATTTCAACATTTGGATCAAATATGAAGGTTTATGCTTTGACGTCTGGCGGACACATTTAGTCTGTAACATATGAGGATGGATCAAGTATAAATTTCGTTCGAAAGTTCACCATATAAATTAGGTTTCCTCAGGCTTCCTGAGGATGTGGTAGTTGTGAAACCTGATTTTATACTGGTTTACATTGGTGGTTTTTGAGGCTCATAGTTCGACACCTAAATCAGATACAGACATGAGGGTTTCAAGAATCTAGCTTCAGTTTAAACGTTACTTGGAACTTAATTCTATTTGGTCCAGCGATTTTCTATAGCTAAATATCCGTTTTTCAGTTTCTACATGAGCGTCTTTTGCGATCGTTTTCAAGATTGCGCTAATTTTCAGTTTTGATCGCGTTAAAACGAATGGGAGTTTCAAGTTGAAACTTGTTCTGTGTCTTAAATTGTCTATTGAGTAGAATGTCGATGGGCCTCAGAAAAATTTAACGCAAAAAAAACATTTTTTTAGGGAGCCTGACAATGCGATGCGAGAACATTCAGTTTAGAGTCATTTCTTTCTTTCATCTACATCTACATCAGTACCTATATTAGATAGTAAGTTTTGGCCTTATATTAAAAGTCGATAAAGAAGCCTTCGGCTACACGCCTATTAGTGTAGTGAATGAGGCTGCGTGGCCCGTAGTTGTCTATTGGACAGAAGGTCGATAGGCCTTGATTAGTGATTAGGCATGCAAATAAATCGGCAAAAAACAGCAAATTTAATTTGATGGTTTGCATCTTTCGCGGCTTTGTTAGCAACTCTCCGGACGAATGGAAGACAGTTGAGGGGCAATCGGAGCGCAGCATCCGTAAGGGTGATTTATTAAATCCTAAAGTTTTTATAATGACGGTGCGCTCCGGCCAACGTTTTGATTCATTTTTTATGGTTGTGTGCGAGACCAAAACGCTGATTTAATGGCTATCATTAATCCGGGCCAGGGCATCATTTACTCGACCCTTGGATTTATAATTTGATGCTTTATGGATTATTTATTAGTTGTTGTTTAATTGTCTGCGGCCTAATAACACACCGACCACATTATATATATGTGTATGTATAGATGCGATGCTAAATGTCTTGGGCCGCCCGGTACATTCGGCTGGAAACACCTAAAACGGATTTTCGATCGGGATAGAACAAAGCATGAGCACGTTTCGTCGAACGTGTTAAGGATCTTGAAAGGTCGTGAGTCAGGGGCGGAGTCGCCGTTCGGCCCCCAGCGGGCGCCGCTTTGGGCCCCCCTGTTATTAAGCTAATGAATGGGGTCAAGACGCGACGTTTGGGGGCCGGGGCGCCGACTGACCGCGCAACACCGCCCTTCAACCCAACAGACAGTGTTGACATTGACGTTGCAAAAGTCAGGTTGGAGGTTAGGATGCCTATCTGGCACCGATCGCCGCCAAGAAATTTGAATATTTTTTCCGATCCGATAATAACCCATCTAGTTGGCCCGGTCGAGCTAGTCGAGCTTCCCTGAGGGGCCCCGTAATGTTTAGTCGCATTTAATCTGCATTAATAAATATACACCTTCGAAAGGAAGAGTTGAGGCCGCGCTAACCGGTGATTACGGCCGCCGAAAATCCGAAATTTGTCCAGGCCCTGCCTCTAATTACGTATGGAAATGCGACGGGGCGGCGCGGGCGGACGCCCGCCTAATGAGGGGCCAGAGCGCAACTTGGGGCGCCCCTGAGGGCTTCAGCACGCGATCTTTTGCCCCCAAAAATGCCACTCAACCAGTTTTCGTACCGAAATTCGTTGAGCCACCCTGTAGATTGCTTGTGTGTGTTCCTGCTTCACTTATTATCGCGGTGGCTGCAATTTCGGCGACAGTTTTTCGGTAATTTTGGAGTTTGAAACATTCCCAGCCGTCCACCTCCACAGGCAGGCCGGTCGCTTTTCGGCTAATTACTGGACGAGGGTCTTGAGAGAAGGAAACATGCGATATCTGGTGATTTTTCGGCCTTAACACGCACTTGCCCAGGTTGAAAGAGCATCGTTACCGGCTAAGATCCATTGGGAAGCTCAACAACCTTTAGGGAACATCGGCAAACCGCCTCTTTTATTACTCGGGTGGACGTTTGTCTATTTTCCGGAACATCAATGGGATTTAGTTAGATCACTAAGGTTTGGCAGCACTTTGTCCCTTTACTGGGCTCCTAAACACGCAAAATTGCATATTTTTCTAAACCGAACATCCTGCCTACCTCAGTGTATTTTGTGCCCTTTACAGCTTCATTTGGAAACTTTTTTGGCTCTTGTTATTTATTCACATTTTATTTCGTTTCTGAGATATTTAAGGAAATTCGGGACCATGTCGACAGGTCAATTTCATTAAACGTGACAGCAAGCGATGGAAACTCTATTATTTGTCAGTTTGAACTGACGTTTGTGCCCCAACTGACGGTTGTGCAGAACATTCGCAAAGTCCACACGCTCCCTGGTGGCTAACATTATAACTATGAGTTAACTAGTAATTTGACAGTTGTTTTGTTGACATTGGTGTCACATTGGTGTTTACCTACATCTAATTGTGATTTGCTTTGTTTTGATCTAATCAACCTTGGCAAGCTGTTCATTTTGGTTTTTTTTTTGTTCAATCATCCATTTTTGTTACAATTTCCACAAATAGTTATAGTAGATAGACAAGTCTGACAACTGTCACTCGGCAACGAGTAATTTAACGTTTGGCAGCGCTCCCATCGGTAGTTGAACTCGCGAACTGTAAAAAATGTTCAAAAATTCCTACAAACTGAACATCAATCTGAAAGATTAAATAAGTTTATACTGTCTATCTATTGCTATTTTGTCAAATATTTAATAAACAAATTCAGCTAAAGTTCAAATTATTCATGAATCTCTAAAACGCAATCCTCTTGGTTGTGACGTCTCTGGTCATATAAATGGCGGATTGGTTACGTTCTGTGCATAGTGTTTAGTTGTGTAGTTGTGTATCAGTAATTATTTTGTGGATTTAAATAATTTATAGTTTGTGTTAAACTAAAAAATCGGTTCTGAAGGATTCCTTAAAGCGTCAACAAACAATTTACGATGTGTACATATTTTTATGGTTACCGAATTTAAAAAAAAACGACGAACGCTTTAATTCAGCCGAATTTGAGGGTGTCAAAGCAGCAGCGTAAGTAAAAATCCGTAAATTCATTATTAGTTACTCTCTCCTTAATATTCTAATCTGTCTCTATTGGTTTAAATTAGGTAAATAATATATAGAATTTCACTTATTCAACGTAACCTAACCTATACACATGGCTGGTTTGAAAATAAAATAAACACTTAAATTGGTATTTTGGGTATCACGAGAACAATATGGTGATATCGAATATGTGGAATTGAAACGCGAGGGTTCTTTGTGCACTGCCTCATCATTAGCTTTTTGTTCGTACTTTCTTTAAAATGATCCTTGCAACAAAAAAACATTGATTTTGATTTAGGAACAGCACGTCTAGCTGCTCTGAATGATAAAAAATCATGGGGAACGGCTAGAAAGAGTTTGTTTGGAGCACTTATTGAGGTATTCTTGCATCCTGGCACAAAACACCACTTATTTCGTGATCCATACATGTCATTATTTTCCATTATGCAAGATAATAATAATAATCAATAAAACAATGATAATCACAATAACTTAAATAATAATACAAAGCTGCGAAAACAACAAAATAAACACGAGACACTTTGTTGATATGACCTGCTACGTCACAGTCGGGATAGGCAACCGACGATACGGATTCGGCGTTTTTGRCGGAAAATARCTGATTTGAATTTAAATTCGCTTCGAARAATTCCAATTGAGCGAAAAACTGGGAAAACTTTAGAAACCACACSATACTCAACTATCAAATGCTGGAGTTGTCGGGAGTGAGGCTTCTAYTGTAGTGAATCTTAAAAACTCTAGCCAGAAAAGGGCAGTCACACAAAATCCGCCAAAGTTCAAAACCAGCTTCATTCAACCCACGGAAATTCCCAGAAAACGCSAATCAAACCATTCTTTACAGCCCATCAAAATTCCCTACTCCACACCAGTTGGATTAATTAGGAAAAATCGATCAGCCGCAACACCGTCCAATTCAATCAACCAAGCAGCGTCTTAGCGAACCCTCTGTTGGCACTGTCTGGAAATCGGGATCCACAGTGATTTGACAGAACAAAAACGCCGTAACAAGAGAAATCAATCAGGATTTGCGGGGTGCAGAAACGCACCGGGTTTTTCCTTTTGAAATCGGGACTTCGCGCAAACAGCCGCAGGCCTTTCGGATTTTTTACCACCCCTGTATAGCGCAGGCTACATTTCGTACCGAAATGGATACATTAGCAAAAAGGGGGAGCCAGACCCATAATAGAATTCCAGTCAACTGAACAAAATGAAAATTGCCAGTCAAGAGAGAAATCAAACGAACGCAAGTATGGTAATCGGGCGGGCCTCCAAGTGGTTCCAAAGGCATCCAAAATCGCCGATCTAATCGCCGGCGTTTCGGACCGTTTGAATCGCCTAACCGCCCATTAAAGTATGTGTTTAGCGTTTTCCCCAAAATTTGTGGGAGTTTTTGCCCGCGCAGTTATAAACAACGGTCATCTCGGACGGGGGGTCATTATCAAGGGATTCCTGGAATCGCCACGGGGACTTTCCCACGGGGAGTGTTCAAAAAACACATTATTGCAACCGAAGAAGAGGCAAAAGGGGTGCGAATCGAACGCATTCTGGAATGCCAAAATCGCACTTTTTACACCTAGTTAACTAGTCAATCCCTCTTGGAACGCAAGCCCACAATTAACCGGTAGTTGGGCCTAATCAAGGATAATGGCTACCTGTTGGGCACTTGGGCTGCACGGGTTCGGCCCAATTTAATCAACAAATTTGCTGGCTGCTGGCTCAACGCGCCCATTTCACGTTCAGCTGGTCAAATTTGCGATATTTTGCCCATTAGCAGCCCATTTAAAAGCGAAGGAATGCCCAAAATGCCCAAAAGTTGCCACCGAAGTGCCACCTTCAAGATCTATCGCCTGCTGAGTTTAGGAATGACCGCGCGTCGATGGTAGTTGATTAATAGACAAATTTTGACGGGATCATCAACTGATGGAAAAGCTCACCTTAAACCTTACTGCGACTGGAAACAGGGAAATTATACCAAACATGTGATTTAAGCTTAAGTGTTACACGCATTTTCTGTTGCATTTTTGAGATATTTAATGAAATTGGAGACAATGTAGCGCTAGAGTTACGTACAATTCATTAACCGGTACAGGAAGCACGGAAAATCCAATGATTTGTGCACATATTGTCACAAGGTTATTTCAAAAGTGTTTCTTGCGCAGAACCAGTGATTTGGCCGTCACGATCGCCCGACCTGAACCCTTTGGACCATTTTGCTTGGGGACATCAACGATCAATCGTTTGATCATCGTTGACTTTTTAGGATCAAGCGTTTCTTTAAATCGTTGCTTCATAGGATTGGAAACGTTTGCAATAAAGCAAAGAAATAGTTTCTCGATTGCAAAAATGAGTTTAGGCTGGAGGACTGCACTTTGAGCAATAGGGTGTTTTCACCTTTTTTTTAAATGTTGATATATAGAAAGTAGTTAAGGCAAACATTACAATGATATAATTTTTTTTCGCAAAAAAGTGTCCATAACAATTTTAAAGCGAACTTAAATTCAAATCAGATATTTTCCGCCAAAAACGCCGAATCCGTATCGTCGCTTGCCTATCCTGATTGTGACGTAGCAGGTCATATCAACAAAGTGTCTCGTGTTTATTTTGCTGTTTTCGCAGCTTTGCTTTATTATTTAAGTTATTGTGATTATCATTATTTAATTGATTATTATTATCATGCATAAAGGAAAATAGTGACATGTATGGATCACAAAATAAGTGGTGTTCTGCGCCAGGATGCAAGAATACCTCAATAAGTGCTCCAAACAAACTCTTTCTAGCCGTTCCCCATGATTATGCACGTAAAGTTTYATGGTTCAAAGCAGTTAGACGTGCTGTTYCTAAATCAAAATCAATGTTTTTTTGTTGCGAGGATCATTTTAATGAAAGTACGAACAAAAAGCTGATGATGAGGCAGACAGAATATGCCTTCGATCGTACTCTGTGTTCTGGACAAATTCTACCTTGCACAGTGCACAAAGAGCCTTGGCGTTTCAATTGTACATCTCCGATATCACCATATTGTTCTCGTGATGCCCAAAATACAAATTTAAGAGTTCATTTTACTTTTAAAACAGCCATGTTATGTTAGGTTAAGTTGAATAAGTGAAATTCTATATATCATTTACCTGATTTAAACCAATACAGACAGATTAGTGTATTAAGGAGAGAGTAACTAATAATGAATTTACGGATTTTTACTTACGCTGCTGCTTTGACACCCTTAAATTCGGCTGAATTAAGGCGGTCGTCGTTTTTTAAACATTCGGTAACGATAAAAATATGTACACATCGTAAATTGTTGGTTGRCGCTTTAAGGAATCCTTCTGAAKCCATTTTTTAGTTTAACACAAACTACAAWTTATTTAAATCCACAAAATAATTAATGAAACACAACCACACAACTATACACTATCCACAGAACGTAACCAATYCGCCATTTATATGACCAGTGACGTCACAACCAATAGGAGTGCGTTTTAGAGATTCATGAATAATTTGAATTTYAGCTGAATTTRTTTATTAATTAWTTAACAAAATAGCAATAGATAGATAGTATAAACTTATTTAATCTTTCATATATGTACATATATGTTCAGTTTGTAGGAATTTTTGATACAATGCAAACACCCTATGGTCTAATAATCAAATTATCAGAGCCTATCTAAGCCCGAATTTCCTCACTCATCCACCGATTGATTTTGAGTATTTGCTGATCTTACTGGCAACCAGCCGAAATAAACCCCTACTTAAAATGCCTCCCTGAAGACTTGCAGGCAAATTTTGATACGAACGTAGAAGAAACAGTTAAAAAGGGTCCACCTTGTATATTGATTACTACTCCACCTAGAGGATTTAACGGCAAGTGGATTTAAAAGGCGTATTCGAAAAAAAATGTTTTCAAATCGCCAAATTCAGACAATAATAAACAGCCATAAATCGGGCTGATTTGACTGCGTCGAACAAATCTTCCCAAGGGGATTAAAGCCACCCTGCGGCTCCTTCCAGCCGCACAATGGAACTCCCACAAGCTAAGGGAATGTTTACTTTGAAGAAAAAAGAAGAAAAAAGCCCTTCGAACATCAAGTGTGGAAGGACGAGTGTCAAGGGCATGGCGAATTTCAACAGACAGGCGTGCAATCCAACAGGCCTAAACGATCAAAAAACGCGAATTGGCTCACGCAACGTGAATTGTTCGAATTCCTTTAGAATTGGCGAGTTTTTTCCTCGTCGATTTGTTTGCTCTCGGCCAAATTCCCCGTTCGGGCGATTATGAGGATGAAGATAAGTCGGCTCGAAAATTAGGGAGGCTTTCCAAGGCCTTTATTCAACCTGCCACTGTGTATGGGCCCATCGAAAATCCATGAACCTTGACAGCGCCAAAGTGATTTGACATTTGTGAGTGTGTCATTTTTCAAGTGTCAGAGTTGTCAATCACTGATCACAACTAAGCATCGACCTGTCAACGTCGACCTGTCTTGTCAAACTAGTCTTAGGATGGAAATTTCCCTACTCATACTCGAGCAGAGACCATCAGCAGATTAGAGTTGATAAAAAATCGCTTTCGCCTGCTCGATTCGCCGATAAACATCTAAATTGTGTCGTAATTGTCTGGCGGTGGTTAAAAGGGCTTGAAATTGTCCCCCAGGAGGGGTGGCGGTGTACGGCGGAGGGGCCTCTTTTACGATGCGCATTGTCTAATTAAGCATGGAATGAATATACGCGAACTGCAGGGGGGCCGAATACGACTCGGAACGTGTCCAAGTGCTCTCCATGTTGGGGAATTGCGTATGCAAACCGGGAGTATTTTCCCGACTTGACGCCGAACCGAATCCATTCAAGCTGTTGCTCTTCCACTGTGCAACCGAGGCGAAGCGCAACAAATCCGATTGGACGCTCGTCTGCCGCATTCCCACTATGTAATTGGTTTCATAATTCGGTTAGACCGATAATTTGGTGCCTTACTTGATGGCAGCCTCCATTAAGGATCATCTGTTAAAATCCATTCAATCCCTCAGGTTGCTGATGCTCGATCAAGCACCACGTCATTAGTGCTGATTGATAAAGAAACGTTATTTAATTACCGCAAGTTCGATGTTCATAACCTATCAGACACTCAATTAACCACTTTTCACCATTTTTTTACAAACTTCTTTTTGGGTATTTTGCCTCAAAAATTTTCGTCTTAAAAAAAGACATAATTTCCTCGCGCCTTTTATTACAGATTGATAAATAGTGCTCTTATTTTGCAATAAGAACGAATTATTTATCAAAAAGTAATCAAGAACTATCACCTAGAGGGTATCCTGCGACACACTCAGGCTCAAGCTGTAAGAGAAAATT
>NW_026017111.1:1694988-1703864 GCF_020466585.1 Dendroctonus ponderosae
GTTATACCTGCCAGTTAAGTAGTAAGTTGACACTTGTTTCGTTGACATTGATGTCACTGTCACCCAAATGGCTGCTCAGATGCTGTCAAATGACGTTTATCGGGTAGGAAACTAGCCGATTACGGTGTCGATTCGAAAACTGCAAGCACCAGCCAATAAAATATGATAAAACGGCATTTTTTAATTACAGAGTACGCGGGTTGTAATTTTCAGATTAGCCCGAGTAAAGCACAGTGCCATTCGAAATTACAGGGGGTTTTTCGAAATGATAGGTGCGCTCACCGCATGATTTATGGCCGTTCGGGTGCGTGGTGGTCTTAGAAAATGACTTATTAATTAGCGGGTCTAAAACGGGAAAACGTCAATATTCATTTGGTTGACAGGTGGGTACTCTGCGCATGTGACACTGACAGTGCAGCCGAGTTGACAGCTGTCATTATATAAACAATGCGCTATTGAATGGGAGCCACCACTGGTGGTCAGCAACAATGGGCCAATAAATACGTCTAAAACGAGCCGCGGGGGAGAGTCGGCAACTTGTCGGTGGCAAAAATCGCCAGGAATACGAGTCGTTAACCCGCCACTGCCCACGGTAAGCCACAAGGGGATACGGCTCAGTTCGACATGTGCGTGGGCACGTCTTTTGTTTCCACTGGTAGGCCCCGAAGCCTCAAACTTCCCCTTCTTTTGCGCAGGTTTTACGCAGGACTGTACTTGTCCTAGTTGCGGTTCTCCATAGTCGATTGAGGGAATGTTGCCTGCTTTAAACGCGGCTGAAGGGCAAGTCCGGCCCTGTCCACGCATTCCCCGGAGGAATTACCGGACCGCTCGGTACCACTTCTCCGGGTTCTGGCGTGGGCGTCCGCAAAACCCGCAACATGGCTTCTTGAGTAGTCAACATGGCGGCGCAACCTGGTACCATCCAGTGTCGCGCGTTTTTTGCTCTGCCTCTTGCAAAATGTCGCGTTCAAAACAACACCATTTTCCGCTTTATATCTCAATATTCCCGGCTAAAGCCGTCCCGGCTAAAGACGTGTTTCATGCATCCGTTTATACGATGGTACGATGATACGAAAGTGTTTCTATTGGTTGGAGATCTGTCATCTGTTCGTACGTCGTCGTACGAACTGACAGATTTCCAACCAATAGAAACACTTTCGTATCATCGTACCATCGTATAAACTGATGCACGGGACAAGGCGGCTTTGATCTTCTTATCAATCAACAAAAAAAGACAAGTCGCATTCAAAAGGATTGCGCGCTTTAATCGGGACAGCGAAAACAAAAAGAAATCGACAAACCATAAACCGGTTAACACCTAGAAGCAATGACATAATCATAATCCAATCCGCGGGAATTATTTCTTTCCCTTTTGCTTTTCCTGTTGTTTTTTCTCCTGCTCGCGCTTGCCGTCCGCCCATTTGTTGAATATCGCCCGCTCCTTCCCCAGGGGTGTTTTCTTGTACCTGTCACGATGATTACACGGTGTCTCAACGAATCGAGCAAGCTGCGCGCGATTTACCATTTCTGGAACTTTTTCCACTCCTTATCGGTGATCGGCTCGAGCTGATTGGCCACGAACACTTCGTGCAGCTCTTGCGCTCTCAACGGCTTGTACTTCAATTGGACGATGCGGCGAGCTGTCAAAATCAGCTCCACCGCCTGCTTGATCACCGGGTATGGTTGATTGACAGTCACTGTTGCCAAGCTGGTGAAGTTGAAGTTGCGATCGACTCCGTGGTAGGGGCGCAGCAGCTCACGCCACCACAAATAGACGCTGCCGTAGTCCGGCCGGGGGATGAGAATCACCTTAATGAGCGCGTTAGAAGCCGTCCACACCCCCGCTGCTGCTTCGTTTTTACCCTTTCGAAGGCCTTCTTCAGTTTGGCGGCTTGCGCCAGCCAGGGGGCGCAGGTGGCGCCCAGCACCAGCACGCGATCCTCCGGCTTGATCGCTTTGATGATGCCCTTGACCAGTTTCTTGCCCACCCGCTTGGGGTCCAGCTCCCTCTCGTCTTTGGGCACTTTCTTGTAGAAAACGCGCTCAGCCCGATCGAAGTAGATGATGGAGGGTTGGAGCAGCTTGGACATCTTGGTCACCAAATGGATCAGCATTCCTAAGCCCTAAACGAGGGGGAACGAGCCCTTAGGTGTGAGTCAGTCTGCTTCGATGGCGCCAACTTTGTACTTTGCTTCCCTCGTAAATCCCCGCGGTGACTTCGGGGGAAAGGTCGAAAAGGACACATTGGGTGTGGTTGAAGACGGCATTGGCCAGCAGATGGATGCCGCTCTGTCTGGGCCCAACCAGCAGGACGGACCTGCAAGAAATCACGTGAATGTTAAGGGCTTGATCAACCCCTAAACAACCATCCCACCTGGGCTTCTTCATGATCTCCACTCCCAGGGGCTGGATGCAGTTCAAAGTGACCGCTTGCCGAACGTCCAGGATGGTTGCCGCAGGGTCGAACTCTTTGGCTCGCAGCTCGGTGTTGTTGTAACTGCAACAAGGTTGCCGGCTAGTTCACTAAGTCCCTAGCAGTCCGTTTGGGTACCTGAAGTCGCCCAAGAACTCATCCAGGCGCGCCTGCGGGTAGCAGCGAATCACCCCGTTGTTGACCAGCTCTTGGAACAGGTCCTCGATCATGCGATTGGCCGTCAGGTCCTTTTTGCCCTTCTTCTTGCCTTTTTTGCGCTTGTTTTTCTGTTTCTTCTTCTTGTACTTTTTGCCCTTGTCCTTGGCCAGGGCCTCTTGAAGAATCTCCAGTTCCAACCTTCGAAACAGCTTTGCTGCCAGAGGGATTTGGGGGGACCGTCGGCTGTTTACCTCATCAGCTCGTCGGCTTGCCTTCGGATCTCCAGCTGAGTCTCGTAGCAGTACTGCTCGTTGATCAGGTCCAGGTAGGGGTCCTCTTGCTCGCCTCTTTTGTCCCAGATCCGTTGGAACTCCTCCTCGCCTGCCCGCTTCAGAGCTGTCGACGTGGGTTCTGCCAACTCCGGCAGCTCGTACTCGCCCGGTTTTTTCTTCTTTTTTTTCCTCGCCGCTGCCTCTTTCAGTTTTTTTTCCGCCTGAAAGTGTCAAAAAAATTCAGCGCCTCCGCCAGTCCCCACCTCGGCCCCTACCTCCTTTTTCTTCTTTTCGGCTTCCTGCTTGAGCTTTTTCTCTTTGGCCTGTTTGGCTTTGAGCGCCTCCTTTCCCCCGGCCTTTGCCTTCTCCCGTCGCTTCAGCTCGTAGTCGTCCAGGTACTCCTTAGGAGTCATGGTTTCGCCCCGCACCACCAGGATGGTACCGCCCTTGTCTTCGGGCGGGTATTTGTCGAAGGTTCGCGCCTCCACGTACCATCGGTGAAACCTAAACGGGTTGTAAATTGCGCGTTTGTCGAATGGTTGATTTGGTGTGGGTACCATTCGCGGATTTCGTCCTCGATGTCCTCCAGGAGGCCTGGGGCGACCACCCGCAGGATGCGGGCCTTTTCCCGGTCCATCGCCTGGATGTATTCCAGGATTTTCTGGTCGCGGTAGGTTCTGCGCCTGGCTAGGTTGGCCTCGAACACCTCCGCCTCCTTGGTGGACCTCCAACTAGGCTCCGTCATGCCTATCCCCACCAAACTGTGCACGCTTGCGCTTCATTCATTCATTCAGAGGCTACCTATGAGAAGTCTGCGCCGTTGTTCCCGCCCCTCTAGATGGTCCCTCTCCTTGTATCCTCTCCAGGTTTTTTGGATTTGCATGGCTGCCCTCTCGTTGACGGCCGGATCTTCTGGTTTCTCCGCCTCCTTTTTGGCTCCCGGTTGCCTCTGAGGGTCGACAGCGCTGGTTAGCCTGGTTGAGCCGTCCTACTCACACCGCCTACCAAAGCTTTGCTGCGCTGCAGTTTCGCATTTTTCTCGTAAAAGTAGACCCTCTCCTGTCGGCCCCGCTCAGCCGTTTGGAGGCACACCAGCGCTCTGTTGAGCTGCTCCTCTCTGCTTCGTGTCTCCAGCTCCTCAGCGGTGAAGTCGAGCTGCTGCTGCTGCTGCTGCGCCTCTTTGGAGCTGCAACCGCTCCTCACACAAAACGGGGTTTCAGATCGCTGAATGGCTTACACTAGGATTTTCGTAGACCTCCTCTTTGGCTGGTCTGCTTCACTGGTCTGTGGTTGCTCCTCCGGAGGGCCGGATTCGTTGGGTTCGGGCGCAAAAACCACCGATTTTGAGGTGGGCGGCTGGGCGGCTTCGAGGTTCGTTTGGGAAAATACCACTGTGGCCGTTGGCGGCTTGTATATGGTTTCTCCTCTCTGGAATACGCACAGGGAGTTTTTCCGGGCACTGATCAGATCGACCAACCTGTATTCTCTGGACCAAGTCCTCCACATTTACTGGCCTGTGGTGGAAGAGACAGGGATGCAGGATTTCTACGTCGTAGGGCACCATTTTGAGCTCGACCAGGGTGCCGTCGATACAATGAAACTCGCTCAGACTGATCTTTCTGAGCTCGTCGTTGAACTCGCTCAACCGTATGCAGGCCGCGTCCACCAGCTTCTTAACGGAGACTCGTTTCTGAGGCTGCAACAAGGGCGGCTAACGCGGCTCAGCAGGGACGCGACGGTCGCTACCTGAGCCATCTGATCCAGGCAGGCGGTCAGCTCCTGCACCAGTCTGGAGTACTGGGCGTAAAGGCCGCCAATCAAGTCGTTCGCCAGGTTTCGATCGTTGATTGGCTTGAATTTCCTGCGAATGGTTTCGTCGCCTGCCTGCAGGTCTTCCAGCCTCTTCTTCGATCTGATCCACCAGTTGGTGTAGGACTCGAAGGACATTGTTCTGAGGGCAAATTAAACTGCGGATTTTTTTAACGGAAATTTTCCCGCCTATGACATTGACTGGGGTTTTTGGGACTGTTTGGATAAGTTTTTATATTTTTCGGTTTTTTTAATATCCACTTCCATTTCCTTCTTTCTGGTCTTAAGTGCGGCTCACTTTAATATTGCTAAATTTCTATTTGTTGTTTTTTCGTCCCCGTTCGCCTTCAGGGTCCTCTGCCGACCAAATTACTGCGTATCGGGAAGTGCCCTATTTTGCATCTCTCTCTGACATTAATGAAGGCATATATCGCTTCTCCTTCTGCGCGAATGCGTGACAATTGTTGAATGAAACGTGCAGTTAAAATATGTCTTACTTTTCACACCCAAGGAAATGTTCATGATGCCTAATTAATTCGGGACATTTTTCAACATTAATCGACTGAATTCTATACATGAGCGATTAATTGAACTCAAACCCAATTTCGCCGAATAAAAGTGCCTGCTAGAGCACTATTCTAACTGATTCTACGATGATTTAAAGGCAGGAAAAGCCATGCAAAGTCCGTCTCTGGCCATCGGGCACGGCACAATACAGTAAATCAAAAGACGCGGCATGTTCGCGTAACGCCCGAGGCCCCTGACCAATGGGAACGGGCATTCTGAAGGCAGCTGAATTACTACTTCCGCGATTAATGTGCATTTTTCAGCCAATCGTTGGATTTTTCACATTCGTCCTGATCAGTGGCAGCGCGGTTTCAATTTCAGAGGGCGCTGTTCGCGATTTTAGTTCGACTTATTCACGTTAGAGGGACGATCAAACTAAAAAAAAGTTCCACACAAGGACAAGTTCGTCCATCAAAGATGCATTAAAATGTTCTTTATTTATCAATTTATATGCCAAAGAAAACAACCCGCTGTCAACCAAATACAATCAATTGTAGTTAGTAGTTTCGGTTGGCCCCTGGTATGTTCGGGCGGTGCGACAAGAACAGAGAGGTTTCCATGGTTACCGCTCAGTCGGTCTTTCTCCTGCCCACGGCGGCGTTTCGGCTCGAATTGGCAGTGATGTTACGAGGGGCAAAACTAGCTGAACTTAAGCAAACAACATTTACATAAAAATGCTTTGGCCCTAAATTATCGAACCCTTTCTTCTAGACAGTGGTTTGAGAAGAGAGACGGAGCTCCTTGCTGAATGGCTCCTTGACGAAGTGTTACGTCGCTAGCCACTTCCACTTTCTCGTCGTCGAGATGTGCAGCCTCCGAGCCACCTCAGAGCCATTCTTCGAGTCGCGCCCCAAAGGGAGGCGCGATGGCGCAGGCCTGGCCAATGGCCACAGGCCGGAGCCCCCTCTGGCAATACCCAGGAGGGGACCGATGGGACTTTGCATCCTGCCCGCAGTTCGGTCGGGAAGCCCTGAGGACTCGCGCGAAGAACCACAGAATCGGCGTGTTCGGACAGCATTGTCTAGTGCATCGAAATCTGGACGTCCCGGAGGCCGTTGGTCAACCGTCTATGACCGAAATCAGTGAAACCACCGGCAAAGTTTCCGAACGGTTTGTGCGCGTGCTGTGCAATGTGGTGACCAGGTTTAGAGTGTTTGCTTGAAGTTTTTCCTTTTCGTTTCTCTTTAATGACTTTCAAGGAAAATGGAATGATGTCACGGTTCTACTTGAACTCCAACTCGTCGTTGGCCAACTACCAGCAGTATGAGGTGAGTCGCTTTACTCAGAATTTAGCGTTCAATTGAAGTGCAGCCTCCTGATTACCCGCAAACAAAGCAAAAGCTCAGTTTTGCTGTTATTCAAATGAGTGTTTTGCTCGAAAAGGTTTCTCAGAACATCCCTGCAGTTGCTTGCTTTGCTGGCATTAAATCACTAGTTGCTTCCCCATGCTTTCAGTTAAATTTGCGCAGTTTGTTGCTAAATGTGTGTTGAACGCCGAAGTTGACCAAGAATTTTTTAAATTTCAATAGTTCGCAAGTCCATCGATTTAAAATGAACTTGGAAAACTAATGTGTGTCTTAACGAGAAGCTGAACTTGCTATGGGAAGTGTTTAAACCTTAATGTAATTGAAAGAGGAAAATGTCAATGTCTTAGCGTTCAAATACTTAAATCAAAAGCGAATATTTGTAATAAGACCTCCAAGAGGCCAGTTCATTAGTCTTTAAATTCTCCAACTTTTTCCCGATTTAACGAACTTTATTGGCCCTTATTGGGCGGAAGTTAGTCCCTTAGTCTTTCAAGAATCCCATTTTTGTTCAGCTTCTTTGAGGGTCAAAAGCTTCAATTTCCAATCTGGTTTAACAAATTTTTCCGCACTTTAATTCAATTTTGTGCATGTGTTGCACGTTTTCGACCACTGTGTAGATATTTCGGGTTCCTGCTAGGCGCCGTTTGGAGTTTAGACAAACTTCAAATCTCATAAACTCTCTGTTGAAAAATAGAGTTGACTATTGAACTTGCTCATAAAACGAATTAGGATTTATTTCCGAGACTCTTCAAGGTATGAAAGTACGTGTTTGTACCTTGTTTTTGTGAACATTTATCAACATTTTATAGGAAAATTTATTGTGGGGTGAGAAGAGTATTATTTGCAGTTTGGTGAACACCCAGTAGAAATTCGTGTTCTCTGACCATGTCTGTTGTTAAAAGGTTTGTTTCTATTCTTTGTAACTTTGTAGGCATTAAAAAATTGGTGCTCGGATGAATTCGAGTGAAATTTGCTTGAATTTTACAGTTTTGCCGGCTCTTTAGGGCAAAATAATCCTATGCTCCTATCCTGATTTTGTGGGATGTTAAAAAGCATGTTTCGGACAGAAAAAATGCTAAATCGACTCGAAGTCTCTTGAGGCTTCAAATCCGGTGAAAGTCGTTCGAGGCAAACCCCATTCTATCTTCTCTTTACTCAATGTTCATTGGATGCTTGCATTTAAGTGGAATTTTCGAAAAATCGTGTCGATTTTCCCCGTTGAAGAATTCTGTTTGCATTGACCTTAGTGGCCAAAAATCGTTCTTTCTGCTCGATTTGCCGAAATTTCTCAACGATCCCTGAGCAAAACAGTTGTTAAAATTGGCTAAACACATGTAGACTTTTAGATTCTTCCTTGAAGCCTTTTGCTGATGACAATTTTTATTTTACTTTTACTTGGAACCGGAAAATTTAATTTATTGAAGTTTGGTTGCTCAAACTGCGTTCGATAATTTGTTGTAAAATGACAACAGTAATTAAGCATCTCTGGCAAATCGCACTCTCCCATTGTTTGCGCATTCTAATGATTAAGTACTAGTCAGTGATTAATTTTGAAAAACGACGTGCCACAATCAAAGGCGGCTGGTTTCCGAGTCGCTTACATAACCTTTTTCGAATGCTATGCGGAGAAAAAAAACACGTCGAATTCCGACATCATCCAACACCCCCAATCATTAGGCAATTTGTTAGAGATCGCGCTATAATTTCCGAGTTGGGCCTGTTTTCGGGTTTTCGACAGAATTCGATCCAATCACTATAATTTCCTTAATTCACTCAAATTACATGTGGCGTGTTCAACCGATGTATATATCAATGTTTAGATAGTTTTTGTGGCTTTTGCCGTCATTAGACGTCCAGTTGGAACTTTATTGAAACAACTGCAATTAGCTGTCATTTGTTGACATTGACACCTGAGTTGCCTTGTCAAAGTAATCAAATGACAGCTAAGAGCAGTTGCAGTGCAACTAAGCAGAGATGCTAAAAAAACGCCATTTTTGCAACGCATCTCAAGCCTGAAAGTAAGCAATAATTCTGCCGTAAGAACGACGCCTTAAACAGAAAAAACTCATTGACACGTTGACAACGCAATCCATTAGAAAACGGTCATAAATATGCAAACCAGCCGGGTAAAACACAAACTCGTCCCGTAATGACTAATTTCGTTTTATGCGCTTCCAAACGCAAAGGAGAAATCGCCGTCTGTCATTATCATCAATTGTATATACTTTCCTGACTGTGTTTCAATTCCAAATCAAAATTCATTCCTGGGTTTCAGTCATTTATTGTCTCTATTTATCAATTGAAATACGTTTCGGTGTATTTTTCCACCATCATCAGTTTTTATGTGTA
>NW_026017111.1:1704100-1710396 GCF_020466585.1 Dendroctonus ponderosae
TTCGTTCTTCGATGGTCAGTGCGGGTTCGGAATGCGTATAAAAAGGCCGAAGACAACAGCGGAATGTGGGTAATTAGTTTCTCGTCTGCCCGGCCCATTATCATTGGTCCATTGCGGCGTAAAACAGGTGTTTCGACCCGAGTGCTTCTTAAACCCATACCTGTCATTAAGTTGGCGGTTTTTTTTTTGTCAGGTTATATGCTTCATTCTATGCATTTTTGAGTAATAGCTGCGCGCCATTCAAGCGTTTGGCAACGGTTTGACGTTGGGATGCGTCAAAAAATATTGTTGTAATTTAGAGTTTTTCGTTGATGAGTCGCTTCCACCCCAGCTGTTTAAAGGCCGGAAATGAGCATTTTCATTCTGTGACGTTTTTTGCCGCTCTGCCGTTAATAGCGCTACACGCAATATTTATTAAACGCGTCTCGCTCAGAAAAACCGAAATGATCCACCGCTGACCCTCGAATTGGCCCATTACGTGCACGCACCTGGTCTGAAGCTGCATGACGAGACACCTGTCACTATTTGAAGGCTACCGACAAACCTGTCACTGGACTGTCAAGCCTTACCTGCATAGAAACTTTAGGACTTTAACTTAGAAAAAAATTTGATTACAGACAGAAATGGAGGATCCAAAAATTGGAAAATCAATCGGAAGATCAACCTCGATAGAGCATGAGTCGAATTGGCAAGAAAAAAGTTTCTAATTGCATTGCATTTAATTCGTAAGGAACGAACAATTCTTCTCTTGATCCCCTGGTGGAAAGTAGGTGGTTTTGCCATTGGTTGCGATAGCGAAAGAATCACTTTTACCCATTACAATGACATGACAATGACAATTTACCTTTTCTCCCACTATGCAATTAAATTTTCATCATCCTGTACGCTTCTGACAGCTTGACTACTTGTCGCTGTCAGCTGACAGTTTTGACAAAACTTTCGGGCGTCAACTTCAACTGTGTGGTTTTCTGGGAAGGAAGAGGAAGGAATCGTCGTTCCCTGTGAGGGAAAGTGAGAAATGCCGTTGTTTCACAAACAGGAAAAAGTGTTCTTTGACAGTTTCTTCCATACGGTTTGACTTTTGATGTTTTTCTGCGTGTATTCATTTTTAATTGACTCGTTCTGAGTGTTGTCTACTTAGGTTGAATTTTAATGGTTCCTTGAAGCCCTGAAGAACCTCAAAATATATGTTGAATATCAAAAGTATCCTTCTTCTAAAACCCAATCCCCAATATTTTCACTTTTCAAAGATCCACAATGTTTTTTTCACACGTAGATTCACAGTCGCGAATTTTCAGACTTTTTGGTGTTATCACAGGGGGTAAATCACCCTGTACCCAGACTCCTGTTAGCGCCCCTACAAAAACCACCCCGAACTAATCATGCCGCAGCCCGTCAGGCCCAAGAGAGGGCGCCTGTAGCACATGAGGCGGATGCTGCATGGACCAGCAGAAAATCTCGTCTCGCCAGTCCCGACCGCTTTGCAGTTAGACCGTAGTTGGGCGGCATCTCGCCAGAGTGCGCCGTGCGAGCCAGAGAATCTGGGTAATTTTCCTTGAATTAACTACGCTCTTGGCACCGCAGCCCTATTAAACAGAGGGTAATTTTACCCTCGTTGTCCCCATGTTGAAGGTGACATAGTTTATAGCCGACAAACTGCCAAGCATTGTGTCAATGCGAATGGTTCCGAATATCAATAACGCTCTGGGAACTGTAGGGGTTGCATTAATTGGCTGGGAAGGCCTTGCCCATCCAGCAGGGGCTTAATTAGTGTTCTTGGAAGGCATTGTAAAATTTGTTTATAGAGGATGGATCGCTATACGAGACTTGTGTTTTTTTCGTATCACACAGTAGGTACAAGTCTTGTAACTGTAGTCGTAGAAAAGGGAAAAGTAGAAAAGGGCTGGTGAACCCCAGTCAAAGAAAAGTTCGTATATCAGGCTTTATCTGTGCTTATACCAGTGTGGTGCAATCGATTCATTTTTTGAAAATTCCGTGCATAAATGTGGTTACTTCCGGAGGTAAGTGCAAACATCCTTCGTGTATCAGCATTATTTTCGCATTTTGCCAAACTTCGAAAAAAATAGGAAAGCAGCGTCATGTTCAAGTGGATTTTGCAACTCAAAAAAAAACCACGCAAATCTAAAACTTCCTGAATTCAAGCATTTTTTGAGAAAACTGCCAACATTTCCTTATCGATGGTCCACTTGCTAAAAATCCCATTTATTTCTCTCTAGAATGACGTACAAATGAGCGTTCTTGCTCATTTTGCCTCCGAGAAATGAGCAAATACGGGACGGAAAACATGAAATTTTGCAATAATCTTGCGCCACCCTTGCACAAACGACGACAATTTTTCTAATCTCATAGACAACAGAAGACTAGAGAATTTAAAGCTGGATCCGCCCCTGTCTGGCAGACATTATTTTGTGCATTTTGTGACAACTCTGTATATCGGGTGCCGACGTTGTCATGTCGCTGATAATTAAGTCAGATTGCGAAACCATAAATCAGCAACAATGTTGTCGCGATTTGAATAAACACCGACGGCGGCACCGCAAGGGTTCCGCAAATTTATTTCCCGTCAGTTTAGCGCCGATGTTCGCTAAGGGGGCCGCTCCCAGAGGTGGCTTTCAACGCTGTTTTTCCGATTTTCGGTTTTGTGCAGACCGTCACAACTTCCGGATTCGACGGTGTGCGATTTTTTTCGCAGACTGTTCCAGGCTAATCTTTCGAAGTGAAAAATGGCCCCATTGACTGCTCGTTTTCCATTGAAAACTTATCTTTTGGCGCGCTTCCAATTTCCTCTCAGCCGCCCTACCGTTTCCCGGTTGCAGGCAGTTTCCGTCGATAAGTGAACAGCTGATCGATATTTGATGCGAATTTTTCGATATACCTCTTTGACGGAATTCAATCGCGCCAGCTGATTGGTCCGCTTGAGTCCCCTGTAACGGCAAGGGCCGCCCGGGTGACCGGATTTGCGTCCATGCGACGTCCGAAATCGAGTCTCGCCCTCAGAAGTCGCGCGGACAAGATCGGAATGCGCATATACTGTTAGTGCGAACGGTCGCAACATCACAAAAAAATCCTCGATATGTGGGTCAAAGGATCGGCACATTTGGTCAGCAGGTTGTTGAACCTCCGGCTCTTTTCGAGCTTGATGTTTCCTCCCAGCTGGGACTCAACAAATATTGAAAACTTATTATCGAATTAGCGAAAGTCACTTGATGATGCCCCTCTAATCAATCAGGAGTGAATGCAGACCAGCAATTTCCATCGACTCCTAAACCGCAACATCCACTAAGCAAACGCTCTAAAAGACGTTTGAAATCTGAACAAAACTCACCCTGGTATTGTTGGTGCGAAGCCAACCCGCTGCGCCGCTGCGCTCGGAAGCGAGAGCGAGCGAACGGTCGCCATGGAAACTAGTAGGTCTTCGTCGCACATGCCCTATATACGAGGGCTGTTCGTAAATGCGAACACTCTTTCCAAGGCAGCGCCATTATTGAGAAGTCATTAATTGCCATTGCCGGCAAAATCACATCTTTCGCATAAGATAGTAGCCGCGCTCGGACAGCGGGTACCTGCAAAACAAGGTGGGGAGAGGACGGGAGATTTTTCACCTCTCGCTCCCCCCGGAGGGTACCACCGCCAGCGGCAACTTGGCCGTGGAACCTCAGTTTGCCTGAAGCTTTCTTCGCGCGTCGTCCTACCGATGATGAATCGGCGCGCCCTCTTTGATGTGTGCTTTGAACTCGAATTTTTTTGACCGTCGAGTTTTCCCCGAAATTCGGGCCTGCAGCGACCCAAAGTGTTGCATTGAAAAACCTGATCAGCCGGTCTGGAAAACGGGCAAAACAATGTAAAATCGACGGTACCAAGCGCGAATTTCGAACCATTCAAATCGACCAATCGCATTCGGCATGGAGAACCCGGACTCGCCTGATTCGCTGGCCAGCGATCAGCTGACCGTCGATTTACTGAGACCGGCGTCGCGACGACGCCGTCTTGTCATCGTGAGCGAGGACGAGCGTCGGGACGCGCGACAAACACCCGACGCTCCCAACAACAACAACGACGTCGGTTTCGTTTTGATGGACGAAGAACCGGGCGAAAATGGTACCGAGGAGGACGATGAGGTAAGGCTCGAGCTGGCCAGAATTTTCCAGTTTCGGCGCATTTTTCACCGTTAAGATCACATATACGGGGTGCTCGAAGTGTTTCAACACACCTTCAGGTGCCTGCATTGGCAAACGTTCACCTGTACATTGATTTCGTCTTAAGGCGCGCCGTTGCCAGGTTGCAGATTTTCGTTTGGGTTGCACTATTTTGTAAAGAGCAACGCTTCATTTGATTTTTTCCGCTTGGTCCTTGTTGGGTACATTGATGTCGTTTTAAGAATGGTGTTTTTGAGGCAGTTTTAGCCCATATCTGTGTAGAGTAGTTCCGGGAGAGACGAACCACCTTTTTTGATTCGACTCTATCTTCCCAAAAAATAGCCTCATTGACGTAAAAAAAATATTGTCACGAACATTTTAACTAACTGCAATCAGCTTTTCAGAACTTGCTTGCTAAACGTCTGAAAGAAATCATTTTCTACAACTCGAGATTTCCCGGGAGGTCTAGTTAAATGAGTTTTACAAACAAAAACTTCCAACTCAACTCTATGGCGTCACAGCTTAGTCGACAACCAGAAGATCAGTTTCGTTGGCGCCCTGTATATTCAGTTGAAAAAACGGTCCATTTAATTGATGTTGGAACCATGTGGTTGTGTGACATGGCAACGCCGCAGGTGTCCCAATTCGAAGTGGTACCTGCCGTCGGAGACAGGTTTGCGTCTTGACCGACTGTTAAGTTCTTCGGCACCGCCACTCTCGAGGACGGAATGTTGATATTGATTATTGTCGGATGACCTACCGGACCCAAATCGGGACCACAGGTTGGCCAAGCGCGTCTAAACAATGCAGGGATGCAGGCAGCGGTTCGGCAGGCGTCGCTGGTACCACCAGCGGACAACAAATCACGAAAAGTTTGCTGATAACAAGAAATGCCGAAAAACTTTGCAAATGCATGATGCCAGTAGACGATCCTTTAATATCACACTCGGAATTAGGATGTAAATGGCAACGTTGTATTTAAAGAATGGTTCCGCGTGTCGAAAAATGGGCCCGTGGACCGGAACTGACTCGAGTTAAAGTACCAAAAATTAGGCCTGCGTAACACTGTGTTGAGTTGCGCTATTGAGTTGTTGCCGCTTTCTGAGTTAACGAGTTATAACTCATCGGCTGATGAGCTATAAGTCATTTATTGAAGCTTCACGAGACCCGAGACTGGACTTTTCAGGTTCCAAGTTCGAAGCCGGAAAGGGATTTCAAAACTGTTTACAAAGCGACGAAGGATTGGAAATTTATTTCATAATTCTTCACGGAAAATACCTTGAGATTGTCAGCATTTTTAAGTGAAACTTTGGAAAATTGACTAAAACTAACTTGGCTAAAACTGGAAAACTGTGAAATTCGAAGACATTTTAAAAATATCACTAATAAATGGCCCTTAAAATAAATCTAAAAAAAGTCATCAACATTTTCCCAGCAAAGGAACTGAGTTACTGCGCCGGTGCGCTGGGTTGGCGCACCAAGCATTTGCGCCGCACCGTGCCAACTCCTAAAAATTCACTGACTTACCCAGTCCTACCGAAATCGTTCGTTTTCCCGAAGTCACACGCAAAGTTGTGTGTCTTCCAAATTAAACCTGCCTGTTCATTGACAGCCGTCAAAGACGAGTTGACGTAGGGGGACAAAGACTTTTGCGAGAAAAAACTGAAATTCCGCCTTGATCTCCATCGCTCCAATTAAAACAAGATGCGGTTGTGCCGGCTGGACACTGATTGGTCGTAAATAATTAACTGGCAACATTTCCGACGCTAATTGGTGCACCCAGCGGTGATTTAAACAGTTGCGTCAAGGCATGGGTGCGCGCGGCCCTTTAAGGCGTAAACGCCATCTGGTTGAAGCTTTGACAAAACTTCCAGTTTTCAGCGAAAATTTGAAATATGCTTTTTTGACTCGGTGTGAATGAAAACGACATTTTTCGGTCGCGATTTTTCTTAGGTGTTATTTGCTTGAGAAACTAATTTAAGAAAAACCGCGACTAGATGCACAGTTCCGCGTCTTTTCATTCGAAAAGCATTTAAATACAGTCAAATTCTCGTTGTTTGCAAAAAATCTGTAAATTGCCACCTTTTGAATCAGCGCCTTTTATAATTTTGCGGGCGTTTCTTCAAAAATGTTTTTTGC
>NW_026017111.1:1711395-1712481 GCF_020466585.1 Dendroctonus ponderosae
CCTCCCCCCTGGATCCGCCCTTGTCCCGAGCCTGTTAAGGGCAAACGCCACCAAAAAACCCCGGTAGTTCCTGCCGGTAGTCGCCTCAGCTTTCAATTAGGGTTCCGTTAGTGCCTGTAATGGATTGGCATGCGCCCAACCTCTCTGGAGAACCATCTCGATGGTACCGAGGCTCGAAACAGTAGCGGGTGCGATTTTCTATCGAATGCGGAAATGTGCACGTCCATATGGGGCTGGGCCTGTTGGAGTTCGAGCGAAAATTGCCGAGTGCGCTACTGGTTTCGAGGCCAGAGGCGGCCTCTCGCCCCGAGCGCTTCGGAATGCCGTCAGGCAAGTGCACGGCCGAGGTGCGGCAGCTTCTCGTTTGGTTCCAACGTCGATTTGATAGAAACTTTCTCGCCCATTTGTTTTTAAACGAGCGCTCAACAATCGTTCCTATGGATTGCTTCGCCAAAATCTTCTTTGCAGAGGCATGTCAAGGTTGCTTGGTCTTCTTCATAGGAAGAGGGGTCCACGTCGTCCCATTCAATCGGATAGTTAGGAATCAATTTGCGATCCAGCCGGTTAATCGGACAGCAAAATTGGCGGTTAGTTAAAGTATTTGCACAATTACCGGGAAACGTGTTATTAGACAGTTATGGCATGTCACGATCCGATAAGTTGCCATATTAATGCCGGCTCAATTTGTATATAACGTTTATTATTAGTCGTTTTGGTTTTAATTGTCTAGGTACTACCAGGGCTGGCCGATATGTGTCATCTGGCTGTCGGTGTCACTGGGAACAGGTCGCCGGTACTCTGTCAATTTCTTCTTCTTTCAAATTCTTTCAATTAAACAACGACCACTATTCGACGCCCATTCAAAAAATGTTATTAATTGCCGTTGTGGTGTTTGCTCAGAATGACAACATCGGTTTCGGAACTAATAAAACCGAGATGAACTCATCGATTACCGCGAGACTGGTTCTCTGAAGTGGGACACCTGTCTCGCGCTTTTCAACCAGGAGATTCCGGATGTGTTTCGGCCATTGATTGACCAAAGGTCAACTGTTTGTTCATCAACGAACTCGAATTCCCATAGCACAA
>NW_026017111.1:1712550-1718223 GCF_020466585.1 Dendroctonus ponderosae
CGAACGACGGCCTAAAAACCCGAAAAACCCATTAGTTTCAAGGAATGCCCTCGAAAGTCTATCTCTGTTGATGAAACTTGATGTTCAAGTTAGACCGGGAAGTTGAATCGAATTGTCTAATCCTGCAATTTATTTGATTTGTGTTTAAGTAGGACCCAACCTTTTTTACAAGAGCCAATTTAATTGGTTGTGGGGTTGAAATGTTTTTCCTGTTTTCTTCTGGGCGAGTTCGGAGACGCCAGAATGCACACACCAAGTTTGTCTATACCTGTCTTTGTCAGTGCAGCCGCACAGCGCAATAAACAAAGCGAGACAAATTGATCGCTCCAGCTGCGTTTCTCTCCCGTCGGAATATGCCTGTTCTTGTCTGCAGCATTGCGTCAAACCGCCAAAGTGTTGCAAAGGCATTGCCAAACTGCCCTGGACCTGATTTTGGTTGCACTTTTAGTATTTTTAGGCTGTTTTAGTTTCTTTGAAAAAAAATCAGTGTTCATTATTAAACGGTTTTTTCTTTATTAARGAAGCGATTATCACAAGTATGACWATTAAAGACTCATCGTTACAATTAAAATCCAAGAGAAGCCAATTCAATAAGAGATAGACTTTCGAGGCCATTCCTTGAAGCTAATGGAATTTTCGGGTTTTTAGGCCGTCGTTCGGTAGAATTTCTTCGGTTAGAAACCCGCGTTCAGTTCTTCCGCAGAACTGAACGGGTTCTGATGAGAACAGTGTAAGCGTTCAAGCAAACCACTTCTGAAGATGCAAGCCACTCGKGCTTGCGAAACGTCAGGAAGAARTTCCATTTTACGACRGCCTAAAAGCCCGAAAAGTGAGTTGAGTGAATTAATTGTCAAACTTTGASATTCGCCCGTCAAATTCATTTTCGAATGAAGAATTTGGTTGGAATATACACAAGTTGGGCGTGGATTCCAGTGCTGTTTTTTTTTGCAAAAATTTGCGTCTATTGCTCAACAGACTCACCCCGTAGTGACATTTTTACCCATTTTATTTAAATGCGCCTTGATCTACATTCCCGTCCCACCATACACTTGCGTTATGGTAACCTAAGCAAACCGCTATATTAGAAGCTGACCGTTTCAACACCTTCAGATCCATCATCAATAACGTGTTTTTCTTCAGTTCATTGTGAAAGCTATTCACAATTATATAGCGCATAAATATTATAAATTATACGCCGGATCGAGGGCCAGCTCGAAATCGAGAATCAATCGCATTCAATAGCATTGGGAATGAGGTTAAAGATCACATCACATAACGCTTTGATGCGCACAATAGTGGACCAACAGCGGCAGCTGCGTATTTTTATTGGCTGTGAAAAAAGTGCCCCGATTAGGGCGGGCTTCGATTCAATGTCGGACACGTCAAATTTAATGACGCACATTTTTGCATTTTTAACGACAACCCAAGTTTTTGCCAGCGCCATTTGAAATATCGTAGAAATATTTTGACTTTTGTCTCTTCGCGAGTTCAACTACCGATGGGGCGAAACGTCAAATCGCTGGTTGACGAGTGACAGTTGCGCTGTCAGACTTGTCTATCTATTGGAGTTGGTACCAAGTCAAAGGCAAAAGCTGCAATTGAAGCAAAAATGAAGGCGAACGAAAAAAAGCAAAAATGCTGATTAGAACCAAACAAAAAAAATCATAATCAGATGCAAACACCAATATGACACCGATGTCAACAACACAAGTGTCAAATGACTAGACATCATTTCGGCCACCAAATGTTGTCAGATTGTTTAATTTGTCGCTGAAGATTTTGAATGCAAAATCACATCAGTACCTAATGTGTTATGGGCACGTTCTGGGGCAAAGTGGCGCGAGATTAGCTAAGTTTTCATTTCCGTTGGGGTCCCATTGGCTGACGGCCCTTGACGGCAATCGTTTATGGTAATTTGTGCGAATCGGGGGGTCGGCCCTTCTTCAGGAAATACGCTATTTGTCGGTAATTGGTGACCGGCGGGCGGAAAAAAGGTGCGAAAAGGGTGGCGACCTTCGTGCGTGTACCTACGCACATCCAGTTCGTCTTCCTTTTGCCTGCCAATTAATTCCTCCTCTAAGACCGTTTTTTCTTCTGGTTCCGAAGCGACCGGCCAGCCGTGCCCACCAATAGTAAAATCCATTAAATCTCGCATAAGAGCCGCGATACCGTTAAGCAAATAAATTAATTTATGTGTGTGTGTGTGTGTATGTGTTCGGGATCTGTTGGAAAATAAAAATAAACCTGTTCGGTCCGTATTGTGTCACTTATTTAGATAAATCGTCAAAGACGAAACTTGCTAACCCGACGGGAGATTTTGTCGGCTCACCTATGATTTGGCAGGTACGCGGGGAGAAAATGAGGGTCTTTATAGGTCGCTGGGTCGATTTTGGAATTTTCATTTATTTTCCTGAATGCGTGCAATTGTTATTGCATTCTTATCCTTCCTGGAGCTCAGTCAAAATGTGAAGTAAAAATTTTCATATTACGTTTCGGCGATACAACAGCGCCATCATCAGATTTAAAATTTACACAAACTCATAATTGGTAAACATTACGTTCTTTTAGGTCTTTGCCTTCTTGAAACCATAAATTTGTCTTTCGAGATACAATTATGAGTTTGTGTAAATTTTAAATCTGATGATGGCGCTGTTGCATCGCCGAAACGTAATGACAAAATTTTTACTTCACACTTTGAAGGATAAAAATGTAATAACGATTTTGGAATGCCTGATTGTGATTAGTAGCAATTACTGACCATCGGACGCACCGATGACATTGACAGTAGGTACTATCTACACAAAATGGCCGATATGATTTTCGTATAGAAACGGCGCGGTTGCTTATTGGGCAATTGCGGCTCGATACCGTTAGACGTTATAATAGCCAGGTCGGAAAAAAATTATCTATAATTTGATCGAAATCGGGCCGAAGACTGATGGCCGTCCGATTTTCGTCAAAAGTCGGCCCCCATTGTTGAATGCGCTGAAAGTCATGTAGCACTCCTTAAATTGCGCGCCAAGAGAAAAAAACGATTAATTATTCGTCGATAAGCCAGAAACATTAATGCTTGCGTTTTATAACTTTTTAATTGCCTACTTGGAACTCGAGTGGTAATTGCTTACTTTTTCGCTCCCTGGTGGTCAAATTATATACCTACTAGACTTAACGCGTAACATGCATGCATACATGTTCGACCTTGTTATACATGTGAAGTTTTGAAGAGCATCTTTGAAAACTAACCACAAATATAAAGCAGAATCAGAGACCTGTCTAACACCCCCCCTTTTAGTATGCTGTATAAGTATATGGATTCTCTACGTGGGTAAAATACGTCTACAGCTTCTGTCAACGCGTGACTAGCAATGACACTTCCAGTGCCAACTGTCACTCAACTAACGCTTGTATTAGTGACATTTTCGCGTTAAACTCAAAGTTTTGACTTGTCATCCCCGCCGTTCAGTCTCGAGCAGCGTTTCAATTAAAAATTGTCGAACAAACGGCGAAAAATCTAGTGAATTTATTGCCAGCCATTAAAGAAGTTTCGTAAAGGCCATTCGATAATCACGAAGCAATCATAAATAATGACCTTTCCGCCACAGGAACATTAGTTGAACATTTGTATGTGCTTTTACAAGACAGTTAACAAGCGAATTGAAAAACTAGAGATTTTTTCGATTGATTTTTTTCTTGCGGCCTACAGTTATGCTCTGGCCGTGCCCAAGTTCATCGACATATCAAACTTATGTTTGCCTGTAATTACGGCCCATAGTGATTAATCTTCGAAGGGGGCGTTGTTTCGGTGTAAAAACGTTTTACCGCCCCGTTCAATAAAATCCCGTCTTTTAACCGCTATGCACGTGCGAGCGAACAGTCGAAGTGTGTGGAATGAGATTAAGAAGAATTCTTTTCGCGATCGTTCGCATTATTGCACCATGATGTTGCTACCGTCCGATGTTCGTTTGATCGCATGCGAGTACTTTCGGATCCCTTCCCTAGAAATTCCGAATTCCCCTTCCTCCTATCGCAATGCCGGCAAGGAAAAAATCCAATCAAAACTCAGTCTGATCATCAATCAGTCAGTATCCCTAATTATCCAGTTCGGCCGTCTTCGGGCCACGTGCTGGCGACGCCCGACGGCGTTTTGGATCAAGGGAGGCGCGTTTAGATTATCGCGCGACGCGCTCTAGTAGGCTTTGCAAACCGCACGGTGTTTTCCTGTTTTCCGACAAGTTTATTTTTCATTAAGAGAGTTGGTTTGTTGCCACCATTGATCACCGACCAACTGCATGAAGAATGGATTAATCAATGGATTCTCCCTGGTATGTGTTAATTATCGGATTTTTATTTTTGATTAATCGAATCCAGTAGAAAAATTTGCGCCATCATCAGGTTTTTCGCTACATTTTTTTCATGTGACTCTACACAAACAAATTCGAACTATAGGCCCTGAAGGTTTAGAAATCGGGCCTTCCTCAGGGTATTTGTTAATCAGTTTTCAATTTATTTGTAAGAGAGATTGCATTTTTTGCTCAATAGGCCCTAAACATTTCTGTTAGCGCCCGAAATGTTAAAATTCCAGAAGTTCACTTCGTGCGATGGTATTCTTTGGGGCCAGATTGCCATTTTGCCCAGATCCAAATGAGATGAAGAGCTCTGATTTGCCACGTTCTTAGGAAATACACCGTATATTATTAACGTTTTTGACATTGTCCCACTATGGACATTGTTGACAGTGAATTTGAAATGTCAATTGTTTGTTGCAGGAGCGTTTGACAACGGGGCCGCACGGTTCGCTGGCGCTCAGTGGCGGTTCGCCAGGTTACGGGGCAGGAGCGTCGGGAGGGGGCGGCCGCGGGGCGGCCGGCAGCCTGCACCACGCAGCCGCCGCCGCCGCCATGCAACACCAGCTGCCGCAGCCCGACTTTCAGCCGCCCTATTTTCCGCCGCCATTCCACCATGCCGCCCCCAGTCCGCCGCCGCAGCAGCATCTAGAGTACCTGACCGATCCGTATGGCGGCCTGTCCGGGTTGCACCACTACAACCAGCTGGGTTTGAGGAGAGAGGGCGACCCAAACCATGCACATGTCGTAAGTTGTCCCATTTTGGTACAGGGTGTGTACATTTATCGGGATCTCCGGAATGAGTCGATTTGCTATTGATTCCCGAAGTTATCAAGGTTGAGCATGAAGCACCTTGTATATAAATATGTCTGGGTCAGGAATTTAAGTGCTATCGATTTGTCTACAAATGCTTTATTATATGTATTTGCGCCACTCTGTAAATAGTTGTCAGTCATTTGGCAGGTTGCATTATCGAATTTCGACTGTCTCTGTTTGTCTGTTACACGGATATATTTCGGTCCTTTTCTAGATTTATGCCACGTAGGCTGAAAATAGGGGAAGGTTGTGCAAACTGTATACATTTTCTTCCATACTGATCAGATAAACGCAACAGAGCAATCAACATTTTAAACACACATTAATACTATACAAAATTCTGTCGACTTTGGACGAACTATGCTTCGTATATGGTGGTCGTGTGAGTGACTCGGTGAGAGATAAATTGTGGTAAATATTCAATTTTCCTACGGATGCGAAAAGTGTTTATGGCAATTTCCATCGACAATTCATCGCTTAAGCCGCTTACATTCACGTGGAAAATGTCTTTATC
>NW_026017111.1:1719222-1721840 GCF_020466585.1 Dendroctonus ponderosae
TCTGGAAGTTTGCGAAACTTAGTTCTGGAGATTCTGGATCACTCTTGCCTAATTAAGTGCACTATTTAAGCGGCCAATATTAACCTTTGCGGTTGCTTTCTGAATGCGCATTGTAAACGAGCGTTAATCGGCACCAGTTTGATTTGATCGATTACTGTGAGGATGCCGAATTTGTTCAAAGTGCCAAAGTGCTAGCCGCAACTTTTGTCCAGTTTTTTTGCTCCACTCTGTAAATAGTGGTGAGTCATTTGGCAGGTTGAATTATCGAATTTCAACTGTCTCTGTCTGTCTGCTGCACGGATGTATTTCGGTCCTTTTCTAGACTTATGCCACGTAGTTTGAAAATAGGGGAAGGTTGTGCAAATTGTATACATTTGTTATTGTTTCAGAGCCAGTTGGGCCATGGCACCAGTTTCCCGTACAGTGCGCCAGGGGGCGGCCGCCCCGACTACTCAGGGATTCCCCAAAGACATGACGACCCCCTTTCGCTCCACCAAGCGCTCGGACAAGCCGTGGAGGACGCTCAAGCCGGTATTGACGACAACACGGGCTTCATTACCGATTTACCGTTGCTCAAAGGTAAGACGGCAGTTTCACTCACCTCACATGATCAATAGGGGTGCGAATCGGGCACCCTTTTCGTCCACCCCTCGGGCATTGGCAACGACCGAAAAACGCCTTGGGTGGTCCAAAAGGGCTGCTATAGTGCTAATTAGTGCTCTGTAAGCATTGTTTATGGGCGTGGCAACATCTGCCCAATATGGAGCCAACTAAATGGGGTGCAATTATCATTACGGGGGGTAAAAATTACAAAAAAAGTAACTTTTTTTTTTTAAATAAATAACTGGCTATTATTTAGGCATGAAAGGGGGTAAGGATCATTCGGGCGCCAATGCGATGGTGTCTCCTAGTGACGTGTTCTGTTCGGTGCCCGGTCGCTTGTCATTGCTGTCATCCACGTCAAAATACAAGGTATGCATTTGGTCAAAATCGCGTTCCTGAGTCGCGGCGACTGACATTTGATGTTCCTATTTGATAGGTGACGGTCGGCGAGGTGCAACGCCGATTATCACCGCCAGAGTGCCTCAATGCGTCCCTGCTGGGCGGCGTTCTTCGTCGCGCGAAAAGCAAAAATGGTGGACGCATTCTCAGGGAGAAATTGGAGAAAATCGGTCTCAACCTGCCGGCCGGTCGACGGAAAGCCGCCAACGTCACTCTGCTCACCTCCCTAGTAGAAGGTAAGTTGTTTTTTTCAGTGCATTGAGGCAGGTGTGGTGTATTATGGGACAGCTACATAGACTGGAAAAAATCTGAAATAGCCCAGAAATTTCTGATTTTTTTTTGTACAAAAGCGATTTAGATAACGCAGAAAAAACAATTATGGCGTCACTACATCAGTTTCCAAAACCATTGGTGCAGATAAACTTATCGCAATCTGTACTCGCTTTAGTACTCGTGGTAGCCCCAGCATTTATGTGGACGTCAATCCTGACAGTTCTTCTCAACATGCTCGATGCAATTTATTTAACTATGCGTCCACATATACATTGGGGCCTACCACTAGACACATGAGTCAAACTGTCCGTTGCCATGGCGATGCAAGTGTTTACGTGCGGAAATGTCACATGCCGCACGAATGACTGAGACTGTTTGCACCATGGGTTGGATTAAGTTCGATCATTGAAAAAATGCAAAAGGCATTTTTGCGAGTTTTCAAACTTCAAAACTTGAAAAATTGATATTTTTTCCAGGTGAAGCCATTCATCTGGCCAGAGACTTTGGATATGTGTGCGAGACGGAATTTCCTGCGCGCCAAGTAGCCGAGTACCTGCTGCGTCAACACGGAGAAACGCCGCGCAGAAAAGAACTGCTCCAAGCCACCAAACAAGTGACGAAAGAACTGATGGACTTGCTCAATCAAGATCGATCGCCGTTGTGTAATACGCGACCGCAAATCCTTCTGGATCCGTCAATCCAGCGGCATTTAACGCACTTTTCGCTCATCAGTCACGGATTCGGCAGTCCCGCGATAGTGGCTGCGCTCACCGCCATCCAGAACTTCCTCAGTGAAAGTTTGAAACATTTGGACAAAGTGTTCCCAGGACAGAACTCGGGTCAGCAGGGCCAGGGCATGCATGTCACGTCTAGTCTGGACAAGGCCAAACTCGACGACAAGAACAAGTGATGTTGTGTGAGGTCGTGCTGTGACCTGAGGAAGGCGTTCGGGTTCGAAACGTAGTTATGGGGGTAAGCAGCGTACTTGGCTGTTCTCAGCACGCTCGGGCATAAATGAGCTTCACTTTGCCCAGAGTAGGTATGTGGAAGCAAGGGCGGATTCAGGTGGGGGAGATCATAGGGGTCATGACCCCCCCCATTCAATTCTCTATCCAACGAATGGGGCTTAAGAAACTTAAGAGTCGATTTTGCCACTCAAAAAAAACCACGCAAATCTTAAAACTTCTTCAATTCAAGCATTTTTTGAGAAAACTGCCATTTCCTTATCGATGGTTCACTTTCTAAAACGGCCATTTATTTCTGTCTAGAATGATGTACAAATGAGCGTTCTTGCTCATTTTGCCTCCGAGAAATGAGCAAAAACGGGACGGAAAACATGGAAT
>NW_026017111.1:1721890-1731393 GCF_020466585.1 Dendroctonus ponderosae
TTCTGGGTCAAAACTACTCGAATTTCCTCACTCACGTTGTTACGACTGAATCAAGTTTTCAATTCTCTTTCCAACGATGCCAACAAACGCTTTCACTGTACTTCCAAATTGATCGGTGAATTATTTCTATCATATTTGCATTAAGTATTTTTCGAACATACAGGGCGTTTAAAAACAGTGAATTCTGCCAAGAACTCTGGAATTTTACTGATTAATATTACCTGGTTCGATGCATTTGTAACTTTGATAAGATAATTTTGTTTCGAAAATACATACACAGCTCTAACGTGCCCTGTATGTGTATAGGCGACAGTTTATAGGTAAGATTTAATTTTTCAATTTTTTTGCAGATTTCTACGAGACGAGCGTTTTCGCATTCCAATAACGGCGAAGAATCGAGACAACGCCAGTGTTTAGATCAGTGTTGTTTGGATGTATATTTTTGTCCTAGGCCTAAGTTTCACGCAGGTGAAAACATATGTTTTTTAAGAGTTTTTTCTTTACATATAGAGAAAGTTGAAAATCCTGCCATGTAATAAAGTGAATCTTATCACCGAATGGTATCAAATGAACCAAAATACATTCTTGTACCACACTACTACTTTTAGCTGTTAAACTTAGGCTTGTCATCAACCGGCACGATTTTGTACATTTTTTGTAAACGTATTTGCTTAGTCATTGAGCTCGTGTTAACTAATTGTTAAGACACATTAGACCTTGCAGGGTATTTTCGTATTACGATTGCAATATCACCGGTTTCTTTGTAAATCGTGCCACCAACTGCATTTTCTGTCCAAAATTTAAAAAATCTGTTTATTTTGTCAATAAAATTAAATGGCTATTATTTTGACAGAACTGCTGTGCTTTAATCAAAAACTTCATGTCTAGTTCTTAATCTGAATTAAACATTGTCAGCGGTATGATTCAAAAAAATTGACGGCAACAGCGCATCCAGGCATGTCAATGTTACAGCGTTTTAGGGGTTAGTTTTTAAATTGAGCTCTCCAAAACGTAAAAGCTATTGGCGAGTTCCAAAGTCCAGATGCCCCCTAGTGAATAAAATTATCACCACAAGTTAAGCAGTTATTTGACACTTGGTTTGTGCACATTGGTGTTTACATCTGACTGCGATTTGTGGTGTTTTGTTCTAATCAACTGTTGCAAGCTTTTGAAGAAATGGAAACAGATCGGAAAAGTGTGTAAGTATTGTTTTATGCTATCATTGTCATGAAATTCAATAAATAAACAAGCCTGACAAGTCTTGATTAACACCATCGGTAGTTGAACTCGCGAATACCAGTCAAGGAAAATGCCTCAAATTTAAATACGAAAAACGAAATTTGATCATTAATTTTGTCTTAACTGATTAAACTGCCATCGGTAAAGTTACGTTTTTTTCTATTTTTTTTGTTGATTAAAGCAGCGTACAAGTAAAAAAATCTTGTGGGTTTAAACCGTTCGACGTTCTTCCGTATAAATACCTACACCATGTGCGCATTGCAATGGTTTGGACGTGAAGGTGAATGCTTCATAAATGCAAGAAATCGCTACAGGGATATTTAGAGTTCCGCTGGTTTTAAGCGTTAAAGCGACTTGTACAATTCGGAAAAAATATTTTTTTAATGTGCAGTTGGTTCTCGCTTCAACCCGTCAGCATTCAACTAAACCTACGGCTTTTGAGATAGTTGCGGTCTCGTAATAATGGCGACAGTTCCTAAACATGCAAATACCGCCTGAAGCTCGACTCAACAGATGGCGCGCCAAGCACATAACCGGACAGAGAAATATTGCTCTGTGCATTCGTGACTCACTTCCAGAGATGCCAGGTCTACCGATTTGTCAAGGAACCTACCGATCTACCGATACCATGCAGATTTCTACCGAAAAGTAACAAATAAAAGTTGAGAAAATTTCCGTGGATTAGTTAAAGTAATATAACATATTTCCATTCATTTTCAAAGTACGTTGGCAATAGCAGACATTTTATTTTAGCACACCTCGTATTTTAGAATTCATTTTCAAACATAAAATCAATCAAGCCCGCCATATGTATATATAAATATAAATATGACAAAATTATGTTTTATGGATGCTGCAATAGTGAAATCAGGTTCCCTACAATATATTTCTGATGTTGCAATGATATTTCCAAATTTAATAAATGATAGTGAATTACAAGGTCTGGACACAGAATGACGACTGTTGCGAAATGTTGAGGAAATTTAAAAAAAATCTGGAAATATTGAAGAGTTTTGGAGCCAAGTACAAATAGTGAAATATGGAGCTGATACATGCGTGTTTCCAATTTTATTTGTAACCTACTTATTCTACCTCCAGCGGGAGAGCCAAGTTGAACGGATATTTTCACAGGTTAATCTCATGATACAATGAATACAGTCATGTATATATTGTATCATGGGTTAATCTAATGAAAACTAAGTTGAGAAATAAGCTAAAAGCGAGTACAATTTCATATTTACTTCTTTGCTGACTCTTGTTTATTTTAGTATTCCTGTAAGTTTAAAAATTTAAAAAACGCGCGATGTTATGGAGCCTTTACTAATGAAAGAAAAATGAGTCTACCGATTTTCTACCGAAGTGTCGAGCTTATCTACCGAAACTCGATTTTCGGACCTGGCAACCCTGGTTCATTCATAGCGGTCCTGCAGACACGGGAAAGCCCCGGACAGAATCGCCGCAAAGATGTTCCAAGATAGCAACATTGTGAAGTTAGCACGGCTTGAATGCACGGATGCTGCGGATGATTTAACGGAGAAATTACCACCAGAACGTCTCATACTACGCATGTGGTTCCCATGAATAAACCCGTTAAAATGTGATACGCATTAAAGGCGCACGTTCTGAACGAGTTTTTGAAACATTGAATTCTAATTTTATTTTAACAGGAAAACGTGCAAATAACGAAATTGTTCAGTTGAAAGGCCGCTATGCGCCGCTGCCAAATGGTGGCCTGGCCCGCCTAATTTAAACGCGCTCTTTTTAATGTCAAGACTCAGCTGTAATGGGGGAAATCTTATAAATCTTGTAGAGCGGGTATTTTCAGTTTGGTTTCAACTTTGGTATGGTTTGGGTCAGATTGGAGCCCTGCGACTAAAATAAACATAAAACCAGTGCCAGTTTGGTTGTTTTTGGCTTACAAAACTTGCAATGTCGTACGAGTCGGTAATTTTACGGCACGCAGCGTCCTTCCACTGGAACCGCCAGGATGGCCAGTTGACCGAACTGCTTCCAGGCTCCTCCGAGTACATGACGATCCATTCTCAAGTGCACCAAGCTTTGGTCGGGAGCGGTAGAACCATTAGCCGCATTGTGAGGGTAAAAAACTTGATTGATTTTGGCCAGTTTTTGGTTCGGGAGCAGTTTCTGGTTTGCCAAAACGGGAACACCAAGTATTTCAGGGTAGGAACTTGATGGTCGTTCTTTTGTTCTCTGCTCGCTACTCTAACGCTCAATTGCAGGTGAGACGATTCATCTCTCTAAATGCTGCGAATCTCCAAGAGGCTCTGAAATATAATTTGGACCCCCGACGGTGCAATCTTTCAAACTTGCAGTTTGAAAGTCAAGTTTTGGGCTCAGTTTCCGGGTGGCCACATGAGGATCGTATCGTGCTGGTAGTTCAAGTGCTTACCTGCAATCCCTTGCAGGGCACAATTTATCCAGACAAGTCCCTTGACTATTTTATTGAGTATGTGGTAAATTTACATTGAGTTTAAACGGGCTTGTGTTTACTGCGTTTAGGTTTTAGGATAGTTTTAAGAATGACTGTTTTTTGATTAATCGCAATAGATTGATGGAACTCGGGTCTTTAATTTCTTAATCCTGCCTACATTTTAAAAATTAAGATAAACGTTAGTAACAATAGGTTCGTTTATCTGAATATGCTTGAAATGAGTCACAGCGTGTCGCTAATCGCGACACTTCCAGTTGGTTCAGCATGACTTCAAGACATTGTTTATATAGCGTTAATGATTGGACTGTAGATTGGATCCCAACCAGGCGCAATTAGTTGTATAAACATTTATGCGTTTGATAAACATCCGTCTGATACGTCCGCTGAAAACCATTTATGGGAAAATGTGAATGCGCTTAATATGCGTTATTTTTTCGTTAGATTATCTCGATTCATATTGGCCCACTCGGAACAGTACGATGAGACGTTCTGGTGGTAAATTGTCCGTTAAATCATTCGCAACATCCGATCATTCAAGCCGTGCTTACTTAACAAACTTGCGCAAACACGACCCGTAACCCGCAATTTTGTCCGGGGGTTTCCCGTCTCTGCGCAAGCGCTAAGAAGTGAGTCACAAATGCACAGAACAATATCATGATACAATGAATACAAGGTGGGATATTAATCGGTCGAAAACTCGATTTTTGTGCGTACATTACGTCGCTGGTTACCACTTTGGTAAAGTGAACAGCTGATCCCATTTAAAATGCATGTAACCTAGACAGATTTTCACTGAATTCAAAACGCGATAGTTCAAAAATGGAAAGTTATATGAGGATATGGTTTGCAGCATTGCATAGCCCAATGCTTTGAAAATCGCGTTTGGGACCTGATTTACGCTTATTGGGAAGAAAAATACCCTAAATAATTCATAACAAAATCTCTGATTTTCAGCGTTTTAGCTTGCTGTCTTGCCAGAGTGTCAATTGTAAAATCGGGTAGAGCCAAACGAAACAATAAATTCATTGTATCATTCAATTAATTCATTAAATCAGGGGGTGAATGCGTTTGAGCGTATTTGGGAATCTTGTAGACAAATAACTCTGCATTTTGCGTTTTGTAGTTGGAAAGTTTACTGTAGAACGTGTGCAAGCTATGGGGGAATGCTTGTTGTCGTGCGGATACGAATATTGCCTCAGCATTTCAAAAATGACGATATGAGAGGAATTTGCAATTCGAACTTTTGGGGTACCTCCCAAAAACAAACGCTACACTTTATTGCACATGTGGCAACTGTGGGAGCCTACAAAATGAATAAATTTCTGTTACTTTTCATTTTCAGGTTTAAAACCTGCTGCAAAGTATTTTGTAATTATAAAGAAGATTTATTACAAAATAATTAAATGTGACAAAGACTAAATAAGCTATATTTAATCACATTAAACACAGGAAAAAATCACGAAACGCAGTGATTTCCACTGACGTCACGCAAATCGACGCAAGATCCTACCTTGTATTCATTGTATCATGCTTTGCGCCTGTTACTCCTGACAGCAAGTTTGACATTTCTCAATCTCGGTGTTTTTCTTCATGTTTACAAACCGATCTCAGGATTGATTTTTTCGCCTTTAGCTACAAAACTGACTAGAAAAATCAATCACAGGTCGGATGACCGGCGGCTCCTTGAAGTCAGGATTTTTCCAAGCCAACAGTTAGAAAATGCCAGTATCTTCATAGATGATGATAGATGAAGATGAAGAGTATCTTGTCGCTTTAACAAGGGGATATACCCCGAAGTGGAGGATGCAGTCATGGTAAATGTAAGGATCATTCCTGAAATGGGCGCCTTCGTTCACCTGCTCGCATACAACAACACAGAGGGAATGAGTTTGCTGTCCGAGTATGTCCCGAAGACGTATCAGGTCCATTAACATCCAACTGTGGTAGTCATTAGGGTGGACAAAGGGAAGGGATACCTAAATTGGTAAGTTGTTGGTGTAACGACAGTATTAATTATGCTTTGAAAGTAAAAAGAGTGTTTTATGATGGATTAAGAAGTTACTAAAGTTATAATAATTCTCGTATTTTACTAGATCTATCCAAACGACGAGTCAGCGTTGAAGATGTAGAGAAATGCACTGAACGTTTCGGAAAAGCGAAGACGATGAATTCAATCCTCAGACACGTAACTGAGTCTGATGAGCTGCTGGAGGAGTTGGATCCAAAAACTGCCTGGCACTTTGAGGAGAAGTACAAGAAGAACAAGGCCTCGGCTTGTGAATTTTATGTGAAGAGCCGAACTAGAAAAGCCCGAAGTCGCTGGCAACGACGATGATGAAGAAGCCCAAGAAGGCCAGGTAGAGTCCAAAATTTTGGTTCGGTTTCCCGAACTGTATTGATGTATGTTTCAGCTCTACAGCGAAGGAGAACAGGGCTAAGAAAACGGTGCAGACGGAGGCAACACCGATTAAGCAACACTTTTCGTTAAATGTTTAATTTTCTATTGTTCGAATGCTCATTAAGCCCATTTTCTACCAAAAAGTAATAAAATATGAATACATTTAATTGGGTTTGGGTTAAACGAAACACCTACAATCCGGACCTGCTCCAAGCAAAGATTGGCAAGTTTACTCAATTGATTAGGCTGCTAAGTATTTTGAGTGGCTTTGATTGCGGAGCAGATTTGAATCATCAGTGGCATATTGAACGTGGACAAAAGCGGCTTCAAGTGCAAGCAAAATGAGTGAAATTCTTCGCAAGACCGAGGGCAAGGAGAGGAGATTCAAGAAAGCCGTCAACTTGAAAGTGCGGATAAACACCCAGGCACCTGGAACATCAAATGGGGGTTCGGTTTCTTCAAGCCCCAATAAAACTAGGTAGTATTGTAGAGGAATTTTTGTCATTTGCATTTTTCATTCGACTTCTACATCCAGAACTCGGTTTCTCAGGGATATAACCAAATAAAGGAGGTTTATTTTGGCATAGTAAAGGTATCAATTTTTATCAACATCTACGCAAGCTGCGTTACCAAATCAATCAATCAATCAATCTAAGACATTTATCTACTTTTAGGTGTCAATATTTTGATTTAATCTTACGGCTTGTCTGCATATGCCAGGGTGATTAAAGGATGATCGAAGCGACCTGTTATTGGAATACGTTAAATGAAAAATGCCAACTAGTATGCACATAATACCAATAGAACGTAGCATTGCAAAGATAATAAAAATCATATATATTTCCCACAGACGCAAAATACGTATAGTTTTTGCTGGCTGGTCCAGAAACGCTAATTTCAGCAGAACATAACTGAACGAAACTTGCATTTCACACGCGCCAGATCTGGCATTATCAAGTTTAAAACTCCAGGCGAGAGTGGTTTATGGGCTTCCCTTCTTTTGCAGTAACCCAATTGAAACGCTACCGCCACTGCAGGGACTTTTATGCGCAACGCCTTCGTGAGAATGTCTTACTTAGGGCTCCTTGAGGCATGATCAGGAGAGAAAATCCCCCTGCGGGATGCGCTGATCTTTAGACATGTTTAGCATAATGAGCATGTGTTATTGGAAGATTTATTATCTTGTAATTAGACTAAAACGCTTTAGTTAAGACTTAAGACAAAAATCTCTCACCTATTTTGAAGCTCAATCCGCCGCACTTTTCAGTGACAAGAACAGTCGTGATGGTGTAACGGCGGGTTTCTCTATCACAAGTACACTGTCAAAGAAATCTCGAACACTTTTGGCACATTACAGGCACTTCAAACATTTAGTGGCGGTGTTTTCAATTACTTTATCGCGCTTTTTAAACACTAACTGACACTGAGAACTGATTTAAATCGGCCATTTTGCGCATAACCTTCTGTTAGGCTCGCTGCGTAACCCCATCTAGTATAACGCGTAGGCCCCTGTGTTGAGTTGCGCTTTTGATTGTTGCCGCTCGCTGAGGTAATGTGAAGTTTTAACTCATTGGTTAATGAGTTATAACTCATGGCTGGTGACGGAATTTTAACATGAACATTGTCAGACTTGTACTTTATGAAAGAATACACCCGATGAAAAATTACAGGATTTGATGTGCGTCTTCACGTTCGCCATCAAATCAATAATAATCCATCTCCCGTGGCAACGCCACCAGTTGTTTCTCCCACAGAATATCCCCCTATGGATATTCTGTGTTGTTGCCCGGAAGTAGCACGCGCCGTCTCCTGTCCCAGCCATGAAGTAGCCCCGATGTTGCCACTCCCGCCCTGGGGTGTCCCGCCTACCAGTGTTGCCGTGGTTGCTCCGTTTTCCCAGGTCCCGTCCAACATATTGATTGAAACTATTTGGTCCAAAACGGAAAAATCCGGAGATTTTGAAGAAACTTAAAAACCTTCAGAGCGATGAGGGCGGCGAATTTTTCAAATTCAATCTTCTGGTCGTGTTTTCAAGAAAATCTTAATTACTTTCGGCGAAAAACTGTATAAAGTTATTTGCACAAATAAAATAAAATAATTCCAAGCAACTAGCAAAATTCATTATAGGAAGCACACTAACAAAACCCATTTTTACTTACCAAAAGCGACTCGTTTCCCGCACTGGAAGAACTGCTGCAATGCGGCATTTGCCTGGAGCGGCTCTCCAATCCCAGAATGTTGCCGTGCCAGCACACATTCTGCCTCAACTGCCTCAAAACTCACGTGACTGCAAAAAACTTGCGGTTCCAGCAAACGAATGCGTCCATTTCCCTCAACAACGAAATCGAATCGATGTCCTGCCCGGTTTGCCAAAGCCACATCGCTCTGGCCGAGGGTATCGCCTCCCTGGACCAGCTGCCTCGCAACCTCTACCTCCAATCGCTCCTCAAAGTGGTGGAGGAATCGCCCACCTCTCCCAAAGTGACCGAGAACTTTCGCTGCATCAACTGCCAGATGGTTTCCGCGCAGCAGGAGCAAGTGTGCCAACACTGCATGCAGGTATGCGCCTTGGCCAAGGTGCGCAAACCCCTTGAGTTTGCATGTTCTAGATATTCTGCAGCGTCTGTTGGAACGCCCACTTGGTCGGGCTGGAGTCCAATCTGTCGCTGCTCGTTGAGCAGCTCAATGAGTGTGAAGAGCGGCTGAAGCATAAACTGGAAAACTTCCTGGGCAGGTGCAGCACTCTAGAAGAGAAGATCCGCAAGGCGACTGTGCAGAAAGTGGAAGCGATTTTAAGGTTGTCCAGGGTGTCCTGTTGAAGAAACCGCACACTCTAGCAATACGGGTTGTTGCAGGGAGGAAAGGCGGCTGCTGGAAGAAGCATCCAGCATTAAAAAAGAAGGGGGGATCGCGTCCGATGTGCTGTCGGACAGCATCTCCAAACTGAAGGAGGACATCCGCATTAGGGCCAAGGACAGGACGTCCACTCAAAAAGTCGGCCTTTAACGGTGTGACTTGTTGAAATTAACGCGTGCTTTGCAGGTGTTGACGTATCTGAACCTCCACCGGGAAACCTCCAAGGTGCTGGACCAGGTGGGGTACTTCGGAGAAGCGCGCATCGCTTTCGATCCAGACACCTTCAAGCTGGAGCAGATCTCCGAAGGGATCTACAATGACGACCACAATCACCAGCAGCAGAATCAGGGCGATGTGGTGGGCAATCCGTTTGAGAGTGTGGATTCAATGGCCAAATACTACAAGTGCAGGTAAACCTGGACCAGACTGTAAATGGTGGAAAAAATTTCATGTTTTCCGTCCTGTTTTGCATGTTTCTCGGAAGCAAAATGAGCAAGAACGCTCGTTTTTACATCATTCCGGAGATAACTAAATGGCCTTTATTCGAAGTTTCTCAAG
>NW_026017111.1:1732392-1751795 GCF_020466585.1 Dendroctonus ponderosae
TCGAAAGCCAAGGGGAGCAAACCGAAACAATTACGAAATTCGTAACTAAATTGTGGGTTTCAGATTAAACAATTGTGTGGCCTATGCGGTCCATACGTGGATGCTCTTGAAATCCATGAAACGATTTGCTCAGAGGCCTCAAACGGAAAAATCCCACTGCACGCACTTCTAACCGGGCTCGAGCACCTCAAGATGCTTAGTTTGCGGTTTAAGCAGGTAATTTGTGTTGTAATCCTTTGGATTTTTTCTTGCAAAGTAAGCATGCACATGGGGCACAGTGGAGATCGACTATGCCTATGCAAACTAGTCTGGGTTTAAATCAGTTTGGACTTTTTATGGCATGAACCCTTTCCAGACATACGCCAAAGATGAGTTTTCATGGAACACAGTCACCACGTCCTACCAGGACATGAGCCTATTGGCCAAAGGCTTGCAAAACATTCGCTTGCAGGAATTAAGGTACTATTTTACATACCAAGCTAGGCGGTTGGCTTAGGGACTATTTCGACAGACTTACAGACTCGGATATTGACTGCGACAAAGCGATTATTATATTGAAAGCCTTGTGCAAGCACGATTTAGCAGTCTTGGACCTTTCGCACTGTAAAATTGGTGACAGAGGAGCAGTGGCGATTGCCAGGTTTACCACCCTTTGCCCCGTTCGCGAGCTCTACTTGGTCAACAACCGAATAGGTAAGTATACGATAAGACCATTACTTATGGGACACCCTGTACCGAWCACCGAAAAGTCCTCCGGGTAGAACYGAAGCGCAACTRAGAAAAACGCATTCRAAGTATATCGACGAAAAWCCAATTAAAGCCTCAGATAAAAGGAAAAGTAATTATTCAATATGATGTTTGCTAGAACCTCTTGATCGCTAACTTAGCACGAAATTCAGGCACAAAAGGAGTGAAGAGTTTGGCCTATGCAGTTGCTCAGGAGGGCTGCGAGCTGCACCACCTGGACCTTCATCTCAACCACGTTTCAGACCAAGCTGGCAACATTTTGCTCGCCAGCTTGGTCAAGTACAATCAGAGCCTCAAAAGCATCCTGCTATCAAGCTGCAGCTTGACCAATCACTTTCAAATAGCACGCGCGCTTAAACACCGGAACTGTATTGAAAGACTGGACGTCTCCAATAACGCGCTTGGCGAGGTAACACGCAATAACAGGGGTGGTTTAGTTCGAACATTATTAAACTGCCTTTAGGACACAGGACTAGAACTACTGCGGGCGTTAAAGAGCAATTCAACTTTGCGAAAACTGGACGTGAGAATGTGCAAAATATCATCCTCAACCGAGGCAGGCATTCAACACGAGGTGCATAAAAACAGGATCGGTTGGTCAAAGGATTGCGCCAGTGAATCTGTCGAAGACGTCGCGTGGGATGATATTTTAAAAGCAGAAATCGAGAACGCACTCATCACCACACAGGGATTCAATGACTAACTTTTTCACAAATTAACGGGGGCTTAAAATTAGCCGGTTTGTTTTAAAGTTCGGGCAGAATTTCGCGACTTTATTTATTCAAAGAGGTCTACATAAACAACGCATTATTAGTAGAATAATGAAACAAACGTTTGCATGTTTCTTCATAAAAGAAACCGTGTAAGTGAAGTATCTCGATCGAAGATTGTGTTCAAATGCTCTACTTACTTTTCACCGGGGGTTTGTAGGCTCGCCGCTGCTAACCACGATTGCTTTTTTCGCCCGGCAAAAACATTTCACTTTGATTAGTTTTTCTAAGATTATTTGAATATCTATCACCCGGAGTAAATCAAGCTGACAGTGACATTTATTGTGATTGCATGACAACACGAAATTATCGCTGTCATTTTCTGTCATTAACCTCACATCAAATTTTAATATACAGGGTGTCTCACTCTGGAAATGTGGATACATGCGTAATGGTCCCTGAATCAGAATATTTTCTGAAGTTAACATAGAGACAAAAAATAGACATATGACAAAAAAGAAAGCAAAAATCCTAAGAATTAAGTTTTTTGGGAGGCATTTTAATATCCCTGCATTGTTTTCGTTTAGAGCCAACGTTACAGAGACGTGAAATGTTACTTGGAAGGGACATGGAATTTTTTTTAGGTATTTGGTCTTCTTTCAATAAAAAGGCACCCACTTACTTGATAATTATTTCGTAACTAAGAAACATCATATTTATTTCTTAGCTGGTGCCTTCGCGGCAACTTTTTTCGGCTTGGCAGCCTTTGCCTTCTGGGCCTTCAAGATTTGGACCCTCCTTTTAGCCTGCAGCTTGGCCGACCTGATTACCGGACTTGTTTCCGGTAAAGTGATCTGTAAAAAGTAGAAAGCCGTGAAAAGTGAGCTGCAGCTGCCGTAAGGCTTTCTTACCCCGCGCTTCTTGGCAAGAAGTTCCTCTCTAGCCAAGCTTCTTTTCTGGCCTGATAGGATTGCTTCGCGCTTCAAAACCGCAGAGTACGGGTTGAGCCGCAACATAGCCTTGGCGTTCGTCAATGGATTGAGGCGTCGCACACGACGCACAATCTTCTTCCTGTTAAAGGAAATTTGAACTTATTTAGCGTCTGTTTCCACTTGAACTATTGCGGCAAAGTGCAACTACTATGTCAGAAGTGAATGTCAAAATAGGTAATCATGGATTCTCATAACCCAGTGCTCAAAAGCGTGTCATCATAACAAGGATTTGCATCTGAATAAGATATAGAGATAAAGGAATAACGTACTGTGGACGACGCAGGACCGCCTTGATTTCATCAGCCTTCAACAGGCGAGACAGATCGGTGTTGGACATTTTAGTTTCGGGCAGATTGTAGCCCTTTTTGTGGCTGGAAGCCACTTTCCAACTTCCGAACACTTTGTCCAGCTTTTGGAAAGCGGATTCCGTCCAGATGACGAAACGCCCAACATGACCGCCAGGCGCCAATTTCAGTAGATTCAACTTCTCGATACTGATTAAATCAATACCCGGGATATTGCGGAAAGCTCTGCGTAGACCTGCAAAATCAATTCATTATTTAATCTGTCGACTGAAATTATCAGGATGTACTGTGAAGTATATCTCTCTTAGCGATTGATGCGCCAGACAGAAAAGTTATCACAATTGATTTAGCACTATTTTGGACCACTAACGCTATAGAGAACGTAAATGGAACGATAAGTGCTGCGGTATTAAAAAAAATAAAAATGCTCCTACCTTGATCTTGATGATAAACGACCAGAGGTCCCTTACGCTGAATTCTCCTCCTGTTGCGCATTTTTCCCTTGCCAGCACGGAAACGTTGACTCTTGTAGACCTGGAAGACGAAAAAGAACTCAGTCGAATTAAGTTAAACTCCCCTATATTCAAACAGTTGACCCCTAAGAATATCAGAGCTTTTGAATAAAATCATTTGGACTTCATAAACACGGACCAAAAGCAAGTCATCATATGGAACAAGCATGTGACCAACTCAATGCACCCACAACAGGCGTCTCACCTTTTGAATATCGGCCCAGGCCTTGATCCTCCTCAAAAACTGCACGGCCTGCTTGGTCTTGTTGAATTCCTGAATCTTGTCGGAAACTACCAAGGGCAACTCGGGGATCTGATCAACCACGTGCCCCTTGCTCATAACAAGTGCAGGGACTCCGCTGGCCGCCACAGCGGAAACCAAAGCGTAGCGCCGTTGATTGATGTTCACACGTCTGAAAACCCCAACTTTCAACTGAGTAACAACAAGGAATAAGAGATTATATGCCCAATTTTATTCGAGACATCAGAGCTTTTGATTGTAAAATCACTGAGATTCATAAACACGGACCAAAAGCAAATCATCATGCATCGAAAATGGTATTTTTAATGTCAGTGGGAATCTGATGGTGATCTTGAATCTTAAAGCAAAACTGACCTGTGCCAGCGACGCCATGGCTTGGTTGGTGCAAACATGCGTCCTCCACGACACATATTTCCGAAAGCACCCTGCCCGGAACGGTGAGTACCACCACCACGCACACGTGGAATACGGGCGACAGCACGTCCAGTTCCCCAGGACTCAGCAGAGGTTTGATGGCCTTTGGAAAAATTAAACATTAGAATATAAAAACCATTATGCGGCACAGTCCAGCAGGGGGCACACTTTACGGTAAATCAGAGCTTTTGAACAATAAAATCATTTAGACTTCATAAACACGGACCAAAAGCAAGTCATCATTAAATTAGAACGGGACCAAACCCAAAATTTGCTATCGGACCATAAAAAAACACGGCAATTTAGAATTCAACAAAAATCTTACCAGCTTTGTCGCTAACGCTGTAGGACTGACGATGGTTCATCGAAACTTGTTGGTGAACGAAGTTAACAACATCAGGTCGAATTGGGGCTCTGAAGACAGCTGGAAGAGCTACGCTCGAACCTTTAACTTCCTCCGACTTTTCATTGTACACGTTTACAAGGGGACGAGCCGCTGATAACGCCTGCAAATAAAAATTGTAAGCATTTTTTTCGGTGCATGTCCTACACGTTGACGTATAGTAATTACAATAGAAAATTAAACATTTTTTGAATTCCCTGCAGGCTTAGGCAATCAACGCCGTTGGGGTCTTGGCAATTGAAAATTCTAACCTAAAACCGACTTTTACATGAAAAATCCATAGGGGCGCAGTGCTAAAGCACTCATACCCCTGCTGGTATAGTCATGCTTCAAACGAAGAACGATATTGAAGAGATTGGTTGAAATATGGAGAAAACACAGGGGATTTAGTACCAATACACGTGGGCATGAGGTTGCAGCAATCTGCTGATTAGGAGCGCTAATACCGATTATCTGAGTGAATAGCTTACCGTGAGCAATGAACAATCGGTCAATTAACCAATGTAAACTTACCATATTTTCTACTTAAAGCTTTTCTTTTAAAACCATACACGAAGTGGAGACGACGTCCACCATTAAAAGAAAGCGGTGTCGGTGTGATTCCAATGACAGACGGGCGTTGAGGGGGCAGCACCTACATCCGGTTCCTAGACTAGGCCGAGTAAGAAATTGGCATCATTGCCTAAATCAAAAGCGGTTAGGCTCTCTGGTTAGGCATTCATTTAAGTGTTTTTCTGCAACATGTTTTATTAAAACACCCCAGCTTTGTCCAGAAGTGGACTGCAACTGATATAAGCGGGGATCGTGGTCTAGGTTATTAAAAAAAATTGTTATTTTACTTACTGAAAGGCCGTCCATCGATTATCTCACTTGCACGCATGGACATTGCCCGGATCTTTTAAGGATTCTGATGACTTATCCAACTGAAGTATGTCAGTATGTGATTTTGTCGGGCGAATCAACGGGAGAACGGGTTGGGCATTTATTCTATTTTCCTATTTTGTTCAGTTTTCTTGCATTTTCCCTTCAATTTGATTCAATTGGTTTTATTCGGGTGCAAACTGTGGGTGAATTAGTGGGACCAGTGGAACAACATCATTATGAATAAGAGCTGTGCCAGATGTGAGAAAACGGTTTACCCGACTGAAGAGCTAAAATGTCTGGATAAGGTAATTAAATTGTTAACATTGTTTTCACATTTGATTGGAACGTGGAAAATCCTGAAACTTCATACGGCTTCAACGGGTTTTTAAATAAGTCAATTGGATTTACTTGGTGGCATTAATTTATGGTTTTTGGCACCATTTAATCAAGGCTGAATATTTAGATTAAGGTTGAATTAGCCTTATGAGTCACAAAAGCACCAAAGAAATAATCAATTGAGAGTAATACCAGAATACTCAACATCTACTAGCTGGTGTTGTTTATAATGCGAACCCTGACACATAGATGTGGATACTTAATAAACAAATTAGTCAGCCTTTGCTCATTAACAGAATTCATGTATAGCATCTGGACTAATTAAGCAAAAACTCTTTAGTGAACTGCCAGTGTCATAGATTTAATTGGTTCTAATTAGTTTTAAGGAGTTTACTCACTATTTCTGCCAATATTTCAAACTAGAAAAGCATATTTTTATACCAGTTTCTTTATGTTAGTTATCGTGTATTTTATTCACAATTAAGTCAAATAAATTGTAACTTATTGCAGGTGTGGCATCGACCGTGTTTTAAATGCAAGGACTGCGGCATGGCTTTAAACATGCGGAATTACAAAGGTTTCAACAAGGAACCATATTGTGATGCGTGAGTTGAAACCAGCAATTTCTCCTGAAATATTTATGCTGAGAGTATCTTGTTATCATTAGGCATGTACCGAAAGCTAAGGCGACTACAATGGCTGAAACTCCCGAACTGAAACGGATAGCGGAAAATACGAAAATCCAATCAAATGTTAAATATCATGCGGACTTTGAGAGGAGCAAAGGCAAGTTTACGCAGGTTGCAGACGATCCGGAAACGTTAAGGATTAAGCAAAATACCAAAATCATCAGGTGGGTAATGAAGTCGCGATGTATTGAAGCAGCGAGTGAGTGGGAACTGTTTCAGCAATGTGGCTTACCATGGAGACCTGCAGCGAAAGGCCGAAATGGAGCAACGAAGGCAGTTGAATGAGAATGGAAATGCTGAAAACGTGGTCAACACAACCGTGCCCAAAGCTGCTCCTTACCAGGTCCCAGTTAACACTGTTCCAGCGCCACATCCAGCAGTTGGCAAAATTTCAGACTATGATCCTCAGGTGGGTAACGCGAAACTTCATTGTCGCGTTAAAAGCTAATGTTCGTCTCCTCAGTCTTCTAATCATCAGTTCCAAAGCCCGTATTCATCAAGACCATCACAGACATTGATTTACAATTCCGAAATCGGAAGCAGCGTCATGGAACCGGCTCCAAACCGACAAATTGGATCAGTCCATGATATGGATCCAGTGAATCACAATTATGGATCTCTGGGCGGAATGGGAAGAGTCTACAGGTACTTAATACTATTTTAACTCTAGGAATGTTTTTTTCATTTTAATCCCATGAGTATGCAGCAATCTGATCATTCATAAACCAAAAATGTTTGTCTATGTAAGAGGTAAAAGGTACGGCATCCAGTTCCAAAATCTCTTGAATGTATCTCGATTGGTATGAATGATCTTCATCGGATTACTACACGGGAGGTATCGGCTTCCGGAAAAATGCCTCTTCAAAACTCTGGTATCTTTCTCCAGATTTTCTGCAGGTAAAAGCTTGCCCATCGGAAAATGTTAAGCCTGGTCTTACTTCATCAGTAAACAATGCTCACTTCTACGCAAGCCTTATGTGCTATGGTTAAAAGAGCTGATGTTTTGCACTCAACCCCGATTCATTGACCCTCCTTTATGCTGTTCTGGATGAAATTTCAACATTATGAAAATTGTGAATACGATTTTAAAATCTCATTTCCGGTAAGTAAGGGAAGAGATTATTACTTGGTTGATCGATCTTTATCTTCAATTTGCTTCCTTAAACGGCTGAAGAAATCCGATAATGGTAGTGTTAGCCTTCTTCCAACAAGCAATTTTCGCCCCATTATACTCACGTAAATTCCTCGCTGCTGACATTTCAATGGCTTCAAACAATATGAATCACAGTAAATATGGGCGGGACGCTAATTTTGTCCATCACTGTCCATTTTAAAGAAAATAGTCTACTTATTGTTAGAATGACGATTAAAGTTCATCAATTTGACGCTCAAATGTGACATTAACAGTCGGGGAGTTTTGCAAGTTAACTGGAGCGCGTTCCTGATTAACGCGCGAATGTGTCTTACCTGAGCGGCATAAAAGGCCGATCTTAGACAAGGAAAGCGAGACTTTCTGGTATGAGGGACAGAGCGACTATATGATCATAAACGAAGTGACACTGATTGACGGATATTCCTGTTCGGAGCTTCCTGTCCGCTTCTTTTGTTTATGAACTCGCTCCTGGAGAAGCGAACGACAGCCAGTCGCGTGACAGCCGCTGTCGAGTTAAAAAGAAGTTAGTCCGAGTTAGTTTTGTTTGTTCGTTTGCCGATAATTTCGAAGTTAGTTCTGTTGCATACCAGTTTAATAAATGTTTAGCTGGATCAAAGACCTTGGATTCCCGACGGTACAATATTTTTTGAACTTGCTGTTATATTGAACTGAAGAGTGTTCATGTTTGTTGAATTGAGAATGTTCTGTTGTAATTTTTAGAGCCATGTACGACTATGAGGCCCAAGATGAGGACGAGGTCAGTTTCCAGGACGGAGATTTAATTGTCAATGTGAGTAGTATTGATAGGGGGTGGATGACCGGGGAAGTCCAAAGGACTGGACAGGTTGGCATGTTGCCGGCCAATTACGTGCAGCAGGCCAACAACATTTAAAGGAGTTATTTAGGAAATTCGAATCGACCATGGTTTCTGCAAATTTTATACTTCTACCATATACAGGGTGACCCAAAGTGCATACAATGTTTGAGATTTTTTAGCTTCACAACATTTCTGGAACTATATAGACAGTTCCGGAAAGATTGTTGAATATCGGCAAAATGCAGTTATGTTTGGGTCACTCCGTATTCAAGAATGAAAATGTTTCGGAAATTTTTAGAAACCATCCATTCCTTATTTATATTCGTACCAAAACGGGACCAAATGTTTTGCCACCATCTCGTACTCTTTTCGTAGGTAGTGTGAAGAGCACACGTGCGTCATGCATTTAGTTTTCATGCATTGAAATGAAGTAGAATCATTGGAAATTGTATATATACCTTCTACCTTAAACCTAGTTTAGTAACATCGCTTTACTTGCCATGTAAATACAAGTAAAATGAAGTTCAAGCCCAAGAAAGTGTAAGTACTTGGTTGGTTGTGTTTCACCTGATTCGTCTACTTAAAAAAAAACGTAATCTTTTCAACTAGTTTGAATCCTGGATCATCTCGAATTTGATAAGTGCCTGATAATAATTATTAGTAATCGGTGAAGACAGTATTTTTTGCCCTCTGCAATAGCAGCCCATTCCGTTGAAGCATTTATTTTGGAAAAAATGGTAGTGCCTTAAGTTTAGTACCTAGAGAGACTGAAAAATGCTGTTTTTTACAACTCGTGGTTTTTTTCTATTTTCTGAGTGAAATATACAGGGTGTTTGGCAATTTTCGATGGATCAACTATACATACATGTTTTGCGAAAATGAAATTTTCATTTATTTTGCCTAAAAGCTGTTCCGGATCTTTCGAGCACGACACTAATAGAGAAGGAGAAAAATAAACTCTAAATCTGCCAGGCCAAAAGACTCTGTCTTTTGCTTTGTACCAACTTTACTGCACAAAATTGTAGTATAGTATAGCTGTTACCAAACGCCCTGTATAATGCTCCTGGTTCTGGTGCTATTTGAGCATTGCAACCGATTGTGGTTTGAAACTTAAGTAAGTTAGTTGAAATATCTGGTGCTAGTTTAGTAGTGGACCATGATATATAATCAGGCAAAAATTTCCTTTAAGGTCAGGAGGAGAGTGATTTTTTATTCGATTTCGGCATAAAATATTGTGATTTTACTTGTACAGTGACGAATCCGCCTAGTTCAGAAGATGTAGTACTAAGATGTATTATTCTATACGTAATTACTAGTTGCGATGCAACTTTTCAGTCGCAAATTTATTTATGTTTTTTCTCACTTTTCATCATTTGGACTGCCACTTCGGTTTAGCCAATTATTGTCTAATTGCAAGAAGATCAGACGGAATAATCTGCGCAAAGTGTGAGTCAGTTGCCTGTTTGAAACTTAACTGAGTGTTATTTTTTTTCTTTGTTCAGTTCCATGGAGTTTTTTCTGCTAAATTTACCCGTTTAAGTTACTTTGTTTTAAATTTACCTCCGATTCTTCAGAGCCGATGGCTTTGGAGCGTTACTGTTTTCAGTTTGAGAATAAGATAGCGTGGATTCTGCATTTGCCTCTAAATCGGACTTTATTCAAGAAGGTCATGCTTAAGTTGACACTAAATAAATTGCAATTAGCCAAAACAATTTATATTCGACGGAAACAAGAGGTTGTAATGCCCGTTTCGTAATTGCATTTATCTATTCTTCATGTACCCTGAAGTTACGTACGCAATATTATCAATGTATTTTCCGACCATATTGTTAACGATATAATTAATATTAGCATTATTGCTCGCAGTGTATAATTCTATTTTTGTTAGTTTGTAATTTCTGCGGTGTATACCAATATTAGTTATATTTTTTGAAATGCTTTAAAGTTGTAGATTATTAAACAATTATTATTGTTATTGGACTGAGGGTTAATTGTGCTGTCCTGGTATGCTGGAGATTTTCGTTGTTGATAATATAGTGGCAAATTCCTGAAAATCCTGCCTCCTTTCCCCCTGTTCCAGTTGCAGTCGGGTCTGTAGCGCCTTGATGTTTTCTTCGGCCAGCTCTAATTGGTCTTGCAGACTAATTTCCGAATTCCTGTTCAACGGTGTGCTGTAACGTGATCTGCTCTGAAAATGCATTTGAAGTGATTTATTGTTTCTGCGCCGCTATTTTCTTAATAGGCTTACTGGGGCTGCGCAGTCCAGTTCAGACTTTGCGACAGTAGACTCGAGGCGTACTGATTTTTGACGTTCCATTCGCAGAAGTTGCTCACACCTTTGCCGTTCGCTTCTTTCATCCTCAATCCTTTTCTTGTGCAGTTTCACCAGCTCCAGAAGCTTCAGCTTCTGCTCTTCCAGTTTTGCAATACTTTGCCCAATCTCCTCAGTGTTCTTCTAAACATGCGCGTTGGATAAACGGGCGAAAACAAATTGCACCAGTACCTGGCAATTCTGCGTGGTTGCTTCCCGGCAGTCTTTGCTGCGCTTGAAACCGTCCATGAGCGTTTTGTAGTTCTCAACTTGCGCTTTTAGGTTTTCAATTTCCAAACGCAGTTTGGCGATTTCCAGTTCCCGTTCTTTGACTGCGCTCCTTTTCGCATGCTCAGCTTCAGCCAGCTGACTGGACATGCTGGCAATCAGGTCCAAGTCACTGGCGCTGCGCTCCTTCACGTCCTGGACGCGCAGCTTCAAAGCCTGCTGCTCCGATTCCAGCATTTGGCAGCGCGACTTCAACGACTCGCCCTTGCTTTTATAGCACTGCAGTTGCGTTTTTAGGTCGTGATTTTCGTTTTCCAGGCTCGACACTCTGTTGGATATTCGCTCGTTGGTATGGGAGTCTGTTCTCGCACCTTGCGGGTCTGCTAAACAAAAACGGTTTAATTCAGCTGCCTTCTAAGAAAGTGGTGCATTTTTATATGAAACTTATCCGAGTTTACTAGAGAGTACAAGATGATTCAACACCTTTGCGATTACCTGAGGCGTTTTTCAACTTTTCCTTCAATTTCTTGTTTTTCTCCACCAAGTCGCAGATGATCTGAGCGCGCCCCTTCCAGCTGCCATTTGCCTGCAGTGTTTCCATGTCCTGGCCGATTTCTTGCTGCAGCAGCTTCCTCGCTTGCTTCAGCTCGTTATTCAGCTGCATGTTGGCGTTTTTCAGCTCTAGCATTTTGCTCGTCATTGCACTCAGCTTCTGCAGCTGCTTCTCTTTGGCGGTTGAGTCTTCAGATTTTTCTACTGCCGGCTTTGGCGGATCCTTGTCCGGTTGCTCTCGTGATTTGCTTTCTTGCAGTTGGGTTTGCAACTTGGAACACCTGGTTTTGTACTTCTCCAGTTCTGAGCACTTCTCCCGGTAGCTTTTGCTCAGTTCCACAATTTTTGAGCTGACGTTCTGAGACGAGGCGGCGAACTGGGGCAGCAGCACTTTTTCCCTGTCGTGCAGGAGATTTTTCAGGGACTCGGTCTCCACTTGCATCTGGGCATATTTGTCTTCCAAGCCGACCAGGTCGCGCTTAAGTACGGCATTTTCTTGCGCAAATACCTGCAGGTAAGCAGTTGCTACAAGGAACCGGATTCTTTGCGATCACTTACCGCGCTCTGATCTTTCAAACAGCTGCTTAATTCGTCTGGAAACAGCATGGTTTTAGGCATGGCGAAAATATCGGTCATGATGACTTCAACGTCAGAGCGACAACAACGGCGTGCTCTAAAACTTAAACTTGCTGGCGGTTTTTGACTCGGAAATCTGCAAGCTTTTGAACAAAAATGCGTACTTTCCAAACTTGCAGGCTTCGAAAGTTGCAATTTTTCCTCAAAGTAGGGAATGAGTGTGTCTTTCATCTCTTATAGAAATGCAATAAAAAATCTCTGTAATTTGTACGTTCTTGGATGCAGCAAAAAAGTGTCGGGTTCCATACTACCGAAAGTTTTCTAAGGGAAAATTTAAAAGGTACGCACGGAACGTTTTACTGCTTTTAATTCCACGAGTTTACATAGTGTATATGAAAAAAATGGGGTTCATTTCCTCTTTCGCTGCTCCTTCTTCAGCCTCTTCAGCTCTTTCCGCCTGTCCTGGTCGATCATGTTCTGGTAGAGTCGGTACCCGATAAAACCTGCAAAATTGCGGTTCAGCCACCATGGCGTTGGTAGAATGCCAGTTTTCTTACCTAACAGTAGAATAACGAAACTGATCAGTCCAAAGAGCACTGCAAACTCTAGCCAAGGGTTCGCTATAGGGCTGCCCAATGGCAGCTGAGAGCCTGGTTCACCGCCCAGAACACTTTTGGCCAAATTCTCCTTCTGCTCATCACTGATCCCCGGCAAATCTTTGAGCGCCTTCAGCAGCTGTTTTATCCTGTCCTGGGGATCCTCCGCGCCAGGCTCTTCCCCTTGATCCAGATTATCCACTGCATCTTTCAGGCCTTGCAACAGATCGTCTGCCATATTTTTTTTAAACTGATTTCCGATTGTTCACTGTTCCACGCCAAATCACCAAGTGAATACGCTCGATTGTTGTAACACACTCGAAACTGTGCGATTAGCGATAAGAGCGCAACTTTTGTGGAATGTTTGATGACTTGGAGGTGCGTGTTGGCACGTTAATCACCAGTACTGATAAATTATTGATTTATTTTCGCGTTTTTTGCTATATTTGACACTTATACGGAGTGTATGTTCAGTGATGAACGTTAATGCTTCTGGTAAATTTCATGTATTTGCGCGCTTCTTTGATTGTTCCCATAAGTTCACGAAACAGCGCTGGATTGGGGGACAAGGAATGAAATTACGCCCTTGTAAAATGTCCCTTATACAATTATTTAATAGCGAAACATTAACTACTGCTTAGACCCACTGTTCACAAATCTATTTAGTAATTAGGGTGAAAACGGTATGCCCTGAGCCTGCAAGGCCTACTCCAATCAAGACCCATGTAAGTGACACCAGCATTTTATCTCCAAAGCCAGCTTTTAGATGGACTGGAACACCATCATCTACCTGTAACAGAACGATTTCAAATACTTTCCAAAAAGTTCAACAGTAGATAAATACATATATAGAATATTCTTGACACCCTGTGTAACTGATATTAACAATTAATACTTACGCCGAATACTTTTTGTCTGGCTTTCATAGTATGGAATCGGGGGTTTACAACTTCTTTAGAGGCATTGCGGGTGGCGCTGACCACTACCTGAGTCAGGCGGAAAAGGTTCTGGAACAAAATTTCGTGAATGTTTAACGGCCTTAACACAATGCAAGCGCGCAAAACTAAACACGGAAATTTAAATAAATATAAATCGATCCGCAGTGCGAATGATTACGTAAACGGGCAGACAGCACCAAACTTTGCCATTCATTCAAGCGAGCAATGCTTATAATGCGTGCTTTCTATCGTTGGAATTCCACAGGGAAATCGTTTAAATTACCTTGGAGGAATTCATTATTGCCGTCGTCTGAATTCTTTGGCAACTTTCGTAGAAAATCGCAACAGGAATCAAAGGTTAAGGAAATTTTCAATGTGATTTGCCAATGTCGTTAATGACAGTGACAGACATGGAATCTGCCCTTTAATCGGTGTTGCCATTGTGAAGTCGAAAAAACTCGAGTAAAGGATAGAGGATATATCGGACGTATTCTCGTCTTTTCTCAATAAATTAATTTATTGACAATCGCCAACAACTAAATGTTCTTCTTCATGTAGGTCTTCGAGGAAGCTAATTTTGTAGAATTAATTGGCATTGGTGGAGGTGTAGGCGCCACATCAGGCCGACTTCCCTTCGTCCTCCCCATACTGTTCGGGCCGTTTTCGATGGGAGGCGTTGAAAAACTGCCATAAATCGATATCGGCGAACACTCACTGTAGCCGAGTTTCCGATAAAATTCCTCCTGCCCTTGGGTGGACAAATAAATCACACTCAGGTTCAACTTGTCTTTGCAATACACTTCAGCACGTTGCATCAGGACGGAGCCAAATCCTTTCCCTCTATCAGCCCGGTTGACGACAACACTTTGCACGAAACAGCCACTTTTGATGCTCGGAATGGGGCACAGCTTCAGATGACCAACCAGCGCTTCGCCCTTCAAAAGAATCAGGGAAACTGGCAGTTGGTCGCAGGACCCTTGCAAGCTTTGCATGCGCGCTGTGTGGCTCCGTTTCCACTCACTGTTTATCAGCTCGCAGCAGTCTTGAAGGTATTCAGGGTGCTTGTGTAGAGGAAGCACTGAAAAATCCATCTACAACACACGGGAAATCACTTGATGCTGAGCAATGGGAAAACCTGTACTACCATCTTCCGCTAATGATTGAGAAATTATGACTTTACTTGCAGCCCGTTGGGCATTTTGGCCCCTTTATTTCAAAAATAACTATTTACATTCTCTGGAGGTTAGTTTGGAATGTTGCCAGATGTTGTTGTCTTGTTAATTAACCATCATAACCCCAAGATCATGACAGGGTTTTTAGGTTAAGTGGCGGAAGTGGTCAAAACTGTACACATTTCTAATTTTTACAGCATTTTATAGTCGTTTTCGAGTCTCACAGTTAACTGACTAGTGGAAAAAGTGAAATTTCGGGCTTGGTGTGTACTTACAGTGCACAGCAGCAACGGGCAGGCGAGTAATTCAACGTCAACTCGCTCAAAAATAGCTTTTCTCGAGTAAAACCTTGAGCCACCAGCTTTGAGATCATATTCTGTAATTGGTTCCCCACAGGTTTCTATGAAAATGGAATGGTTTTTAACATACATTTGCTCAAAACCGGGAATAATTGTGAAATTGTCAGTTTTGTCGTTAGGATTCTTCCAAACAAAATATTAGCAACGATTAATAAAATGCATGCAGTGGCTAAAGTCGAAGTGTTTTAGCCAACGTTTTTCAATAAAACCCGTTGTAGGTTGGCTTAGAACCACTCAAGAGACGAGGATTACTTTACTGGACCCTTTCGCGGGTTGCATAAAGTTAGAGCCAACAGGAAGAACTTGCAACTTGAAATGAATCGTCTGGGAATAACGGCGCCCAGTGGAGTTTCCGACAGCTCCTTGGAACTGACATGGCAGGACTCCACATGGATTCCCATCTTAAACACATCGAACGTGCTCGAGTATTTCTCGCAGGCTTCGAACTCGTTTTTCGATAAGACTTGCAACAACGAGATTATCAAGATGCAAAGGCTCAATCCTGATCAGCTACAGTAAGTAAACAGATCAAATAAGCGCAAACTTAGCGCTTGAAAGCATCAAGTCTAGACGATTAGTGATTGAAATGGTTTGTTTCAGAAACATGACCGGACTGGAATATATGCTGTTGCATGTCCAAGAGCCGATTCTCTATGTGATTAGAAAACAGCACCGCCACAGCCCCCAACAGGTGACGCCTCTGGCTGATTACTACATAATCGCAGGAGTTGTCTACCAGGCCCCCGACTTAAACAGTGTGCTCAATTCAAGGCTGGTAAGTAACTAGATTTATACATAAATCCCGTTGATAGCGTTACACGACTTTACATTCCTGTTCGCCGGGTTTGTCGGTTTTGCTGGCGGTATMCACTCTAATATTTTCGTTCTTCCTCCATATGACRATTGTTCCTTTACTTCCATGTTCCAATCTAGATTTYCAATTTCAACCGTTCTTTTCAATTGAATCGGTCGTACAGGGTCAATCTTTTATAACCGGAAAAAGATTTGTTGCAGAAACTCWTAATCAAGTTATAAGATATTTGATTTTTGAAAATGCGGGAATGTTCTCAACCGGAATATAAATAAGAAAAGCCGGAGAAAAAATAGGAGACRGTTCMGAATCGATGCTCTCGAGCAGTCTGAATAGCAAAGTTAGGGGCTGCTGACTGTCCTCATGGGGCAAACAGGCGAATCTCCAATGCASAMCCCACTATAACCTGAGAGGTGATAGCAGAGAGAAGGAACCMTCGTGAAAATGTTGAAAAAACTGATTGTATCTCCTACAGAAAGGATCTTACGCGGACAAGTAAGGAGGATTGAGGCCAGATGCAGATGGTGCGAGTTAGAGCAATACTAAAACAGTGGTTCTGACTATTTATTTTCACTGCAATTGCAACGAATAAATATTGAGCTTTCTTGTCCAGGAATAATAAATAAAATACAGAAACTAAACAAACTGCTACAATAACTACATAGTTCTTGTATAATAAATCTCACCGGCTAACGTACTCACCGGAAACTAGTGCTGAAACTGTTTAGTTTAGTACGGTAATGTTGATCCCATTGATTTGCAGCTGTCGGCTGTTCATCATTTACAGTCGTCTTTTGAAGAAGCGTCAGCATTCTCCAGATACCACCCGAGCAAAGGCTACTACTGGGACTTTAAGTCGCAAAAGGGCCCTGAAAAGGTAAAAATCCCGGAAAAAGAGAAGCCGAAAGAGGAATCCAGCTCGTTGTTTCAACGACAAAGAGTGGACATGTTACTGGGGGAGTTAATTATGAAATTTCCGCTGCCAACGCCACCGCAGCCCAAAACGGCGGCCACTGCTCGAGTGAAAACTGAAAGTGAAAATGGAGCGCAAGATGCCAAAGACAAGGCTGATGTTAAACAGGAGACTAAGGTGGTGAAACCTCCAGCGGACAAAAAGCCCAGACTGAATTAACTGGATTTGTGCATTTATATTGTATTTACACTTTATTGGGTGGTTTTGGTGGCCAGCATAATTTAAAATTTATAGAAGTAAATAACGAAATGTAACAGAAAGTTGATAATACATAAATTAATTGAGTAAAATAAATATACATTGATTATCTCCCGAACCATGTACACGTATTTCTACGCAACCTAAATTTGTTAAAGCTTTTTTTCGACAGAAATCAGTTCGTTTCTGTATTAGAATACAAAAATGTACTTAGTTTGCGTAGATGAGCATTGCAACCACTTTCCAGGCCTTTGTCCGTTTTGCGCACAGTTAAATTAATGCGCTGTTTTCAACTTTTTCGACTTATTCTGGGGCTGCGTCACCATTTCCTCATCCCCATCTGATGAGCTTTCGGTGTCTGATTCGATGATACACTTACTCAATTCCGAGTGAAATGTCGCCGATTTCTTAGCTTTCTCCAGCGTCCTAACTGAAAACAAATCGGTCCAATTTAACAGGAAATTTGAGCGTTTACCACGTACTTTGAGCCCCTAAGAGACTGTTTTGCCGCTTTAGATCGTGAATGTCCTGTTGATGGGAGTTGTTCTTTTTTTTCATATACAGAATGTAGTCGGAGGCTTTCTTCAATATTTGCGCTCTACTGGCCTGTGAAACGGATATTAGCGTTGCCATATTGAATTGGTTGATGTTAATGCGCTTAATAGCTCTATAGAAATGATTCAAAAATGACCTACCACCTTTTCCCCATGCAACGAGGGCACCGAATTGCGCAAACTACTAAAACTGTCCTTTATGTGATCGCGTCTTTTACGCTCCAAAGCGTTATGGTGAGCCCGTTTTTCTGCCTGCAAATAAAACACTCAATTAATGATCGCATAAAGCCACATTGATTATTTGACCGTTTTTTTCCTAGCGATGAGGGCATGGCTTTGTAATACAATTTGGGCGATTGGAAGATAATTTTCGGACACCATGTACAAATGATTTTTACCTTAACAAAAGCCAAAAGGCATCAATCGATTTAGACACAGAACGTAATTGAGTTCTTGATAATTAATCCGAAGAGATTATGGGAATTTCAGACTCATTTTGGAGGGTTTAGTCACCTTATAGACAATCCATTTACCAAAAACTTTTTTAGGGGTATTTTTTGCGGTTTATGGTGAGACGAGTTGGAAAATTTCGCGCATTCGCCAAGTATACGTATTATTTCTACCTGATTTTTTCTCAATCACAGTTTGTAGGTTTTCAGATTAGTTTCAATTAAGGATTTCCTTACTTTTCGTTAATTTTGGTTACATTGATTAATGTTCAACTGCTACTTTGGTGAGCATTTGCCAACATGTTATAAAGTATTGATTTTTCCCCTGCACTCTGCCTACAAACTATGAAGGCTTCCTTTGTGATTTGAAGTGGTAGAAAACCGCGTTTTCCCTGAAAAAGTTTTCCTTTTCTTAGTGGACAGAACGATTATCTGTTAGGTGAGCACAGTTTAAGCGGGACAGACCAAAGCCAATGTGCCTTAAAACTACCCCAAAAAATCTGAGCAGTGTAAACCATCAGACATGAACAGTACAGATGAAAATTGAGCCTGAAATGGAAGAGCCAATGAATTTACATACACTGAGAAGCCGAAAGGGGCAGTACGTTAATTCAAATGAAGAAATTTGCATATCTTGAAGTGAATGCGACTGAAAAGCTTTCCCAAGCTTAACGAAATTGCAGTAATTCTGCTTTTGAAAGGTTTCTAGAGAACTAACCAACGGGTTAATGCTGTAATAATGCAGACGTAAATCAACATATTGAGTTACCTGGGAATAGTACTGGTTCCCTGAAGACATGCGGGCTCCAGTTTGCCTAATATCTAGGTCTTCGCCATCCTAAGACGAAAACAGTTTTATCAGCAAAAGGCTGGCCAAACTTGAAAAACTCATTGTGTTGATTTCAACACACGACTTACATCGCTTTCCACATCAACATCTCGATCATCCTCATCACTTAACATGACTGCGTTTCTTTATTCGGAAAGTTGCAAAAAACGTGTTTGAAAACAGACACCGTCACTCACAAACTGGGGTAATTTTGTCAATGCAAAACTCTAGTTAAAACTGGATCAACATTATCTGTTTGTGTGYTTTTCACAACATWTTATTACACCTGATTACACTGAAATTTGTGTTCAGYTTTACAAGTCACACATCGAAAATTTGTGATGTCTTTGTTGATACCATATATGAGGGACAGAAACAGGACGCACACGTGTACCTGCCCAATAATCGYCGTCAGGAGGTCACATGTCGACGGCGCCGTCAGTTTTCCGCGGGATTTTTGAATATCTATTTGAAACTATTCGTTTTTTCCAGTTCTACGGGCGATTGCTGGAGAATTTTGATTATGTGTCCAGTCCTTGACGTTTTTTGCCACCATCTTCCTTTCCGTTATTCAGGTAAGTGCAGACATTCTTCCTGTACTGGTATCAGGAGTATTTTCAACCAGTTTACGAACGTCTGCGGCCTTATTTCTT
>NW_026017111.1:1752794-1787142 GCF_020466585.1 Dendroctonus ponderosae
GGGACGTTTTTCCCCTTCTATATCTTATATTAATATCTCCTTCTGGCCCTTTTTATTTGGCGACGGCGCCCCGCCTGCCTTTCATCGTCTTCATCTGATAAGTCTGATGAGTCTGAGGTTTCAGTGTCACTCAGTGATTCGAGGTCCATGTTTCTCATCATTTCCACGGGAAATATTCCATTTCTACGGACCCTTTTGAGCACATTAACTGTAAATGAATTGATAACATTTAATAGGCAATTAATTGTATATACTTTCTTGACTGTATTTCAATTCCAAATCAAATTCATTCCTGGGTTTCAGTCATTTATTGTCTCCATTTATCAATCAAAATACGTTTCGGTGTATTTTTCCACTATCATCAGTTTTTATGTGTAGCGTTGTTGCTGCTTTAAGCCTTGGCATGCATTTTTGCGTGCCAATAAATGACTGAAACCCAGGAATGAATTTGATAGGGAATTAACCCAATCGGGATAGCAAATTAAGTTTGATTTAACTACTGTGAGTAGGTACAATGGAGTTTTAGGTTTTTTTTTGTTCTGATCACTTACGTTCAGACTCCAACGTATTATTTGTCCGTATCAAATCGCTGATGTACAGGCGGGCATCATTAGTCCTCTTTTTCATGACTGTGATATACTCAGCCGACTTGTGCAAAATTTGCGCCCTACTGGCCTGTGAAAGAAAAATTGCCGTTTATTATAATTGTCTTAGATCAGTGATCGATCCAACCTTTTGTCCTTGTAATACAGGCACGGAATTATGCAAATTAGTGAAGCTGTCTTTGATATGATCGCGTCGTTTACGCTCCAAAGCGTTATGGTGCGCCCGTTTGTCTGCCTGCAAATAAAACATTCTCAATTAATCAAACATCATGCATCATTATTAGACACACTAACACAAAGCTAACTTATTGAGAAAACTCAACAAATTGAGTTACCTGGGAATAGTACTGGTTCTCTGAAGACATTGAGGCCTCAAGTTGCCCAACATACAGGTCATCGCTATCCTCCTAAGACAAAAACACGTTTGTGAACAAAAAGTTGTCGAAGTGTCTTAACTACAGAACACCTTTACACCTGACTTAAAAATTGCCAAAAACCTGCTACTATTGCTGTATAGATGCGCTTCCCCACGTGGGTTACAACTTGGTGTGTTGATTTTATGTGATACCATACATATAATTTTACTTACATCGCTTTCCCCATCATCATCGTCCTCATAGTCAGGGTACAAGTCTGCGTCCATTTCAGTCATTTGCACAATCTTTGAACTTCGTCAATGCAAAAAGGTAATACAACTCAGGAACGGCAAAATGTAATAAAACCAGAAACCATAACCATAGATAATATAGTGAGCAGTCAAAAGTCACAAGCATTCCCTATCACAAACTAACCTCAGTGCACTGTCTGTTGCCACATTGCCTGGTCGCGCACATAGATAAAGACGATTAACTGTTAAATTTTATCTTATTTTACCTGAAATGCTCAGCCGCTTGCATCATGCATGTTTTAATATAATAAAATAAATAAATATTATATATGGCCTACTTTCAGCCCATTGAATTTTTTTTCTATTCGAATGAATCAAACACTGCGATTGTTCGATCAGAAGCGTTGATAATGATGCAAAAGAAGCACTTTCCTTTTACGCACATTGTACGTGTCACTGTATATTTTTTCAAGTACTTTTATTAAAAAGTAACCGACATTCTTTTTTCATTAGTTACGTAGGTTTATCTAACAACTATTGATCATACGCAAAGTACGACATTTTTAAATATCGCAAATGTCAACATTGCAAACGTCAAAACGTGATCAATTTCGATAATGGCCTGGACATCAAAATTATAATTTGAAGTTGATGACTCATTTTTGACTATTCCTATTTCTTATAACTGACTGAAACATTTCAACTAGCTCTACATATATTAAGACGGACATTTTTTAAAAGGCTTGTAATCAATTACAATCGATTAATTAGACGTATTTAAATCTGCCCCACTTTTCCTTTTCTTCTTCTTCTTCTTTTTCTCGGAACCTCCAGAAACACCATCCCCGTCAGTTAAAGCTGAAAATGGATTATTATTTTTATTAATATTATTATGTAATTATGTGGTATCGACTCATATAATGTAATAGGTAAAAGAAACTCACCACTGTCGTCTAGTTTTGCGGAATCAAGCGATTTTCCCTTTTTCTTTTTTGGCGTTTCGCAGTCCTCAACGTCTTCTGTGGCTGTGATTGATAAAAAAAACTTGATTTTCCTAATCAAAAAAATTAATTCATTTGCATTACCTGCTAGGGAACGCTTTTTCTTTTTCTTGGGCGGTTCTAAGTCGGGACTGGCCAAATCTGCGTCTGCTCCAGTTGTAGTTCCATTGCCATTCAAAGCCTCAGAAGCGGAGCGCTGTATTTGCGATATTAGAAATAAATTAAATTAACTCTCATCTTGATCTCATCGATAGTTCCCATCGCTACTCGAAACAGCAATTGATCATACCTTATTTTTTTTCTTCTTTTTCTTTTCAGACACCATAAGCTGATTCACCTCCGCGATAGCCTCTTGCATCACGTCGATGTTTTTCTTGGGTATGTCACCGTTTTCATAAAATTTTAATCTATCCTCAACCTGAAATATAATGATTGTGTGATATTTCTAATACGATGAAATACGCTAATGAGAGATCACATTCTGTAAAGAACGACGAAAAACGAATGCAAAAAAGCGCCGAAGATCATAAGAAGAGATTGTAAAGGAGCCATCAGAGATGGGTGAAGAAAACGTATACAAATATACGATAGGCGCGTTAAGAATGATAATGTTAAAATGTCCAGGCAAAGAGGCAAAACGTTTGACAGGGGAATATGAAAGGAAATCGTAGCTCACCTGCTGCTTCAATTTTCCGCCGAAGATTTGATTCGGGGTTTCAGTAAAACAGTCGATTCTGGAAGCTATGGAGCACTTGTTTGCCAAATATCTGGAAATGCGGCCTTTGTTCTTAGTGCCGGCTCTCCCGATGAATGTCGAGTGGAAAAGCAGTCCATACTTGGGGGTATTACCTGAAAGGGAATGCAATGAAACAAAACTGAAGAAGCCTTAAATTATGCACAAAGAAGGCTGCTATACCTTTTGTCTTCAATGCCCTGAATAAAGCTTTCTCTGCACCCAAGATTTGCACAGTGGAGGCAGGATATTTAGCCAAGTTCGTTAATGAGCCAGCATGAGAAATCAGCCTGGCTCCTACTTGATCACCGATCAGTGTTGCTAGATTTGGAGCTACATCTGACATTTTGGTGTTGAGATATTCAGACAGCTGTACGGATAAAAAGAAAATAGATAAATTAAGACTAAATTTCAGGTAAAATACTCAAACACAAGGTTTCGGGTGCTTGCTCAACTTATTGACACGAAGGCCAAACATACCTGCTTCCTATAATCGGAGAGCGATACGACTTTGGATGCGAACATTTCAATATTTAGCAAATCAATCGGGCTGATATCCATTCCCATGCTAGATCGGGAAGCATCCAAAATGGCTTGAGCCTTCGCTGAGTCCATGGTCAGCTCCTCCAAACCTTCAAGCGAATCGTCGGTGAGGTCTTTGCGGTTTTTGATGAAATTCACCAACTTGGCGTATGTGCGATTTTCTGGCACGATTTTAACGAGTTCTGGGAAATGGTAGGAATACCATTCTCTGCAATTAAGAAGAAAACCATGAACACCACATGGAAAACTAGCACGGAAAACATCACACAAACCTTATTCGCATTGAAAATGTGTTTATATCCTTGTCCAGTTGATCAAGCAAGGCAATTGACTGAATGATCATATTGTCGACTCTGTGCACGTTGAACTTTATTTTTGCTCTTGAATAGGCATGGCCCAGGCCGAGTTGGGCAACATCGGCACTTTTGGGGCTCAGTTTCTTGACCAAGTGATGGAAATGTGCTCGGAGACCTGCGAATGAAAACATGCACAAAACTGTTCCACATAACATTGGCATTGGTATTCACCTCTCACAATCTCCGGAACCACACCAATATGACTACACTGCACATTAATGGCTTCAGTAATAGCAGCCGCTAATTTCGGATCAATGACTCCCAAAAGCGTTTTTTTGCCTTTGGGCACAGTGATGTCCAAGAATTGGTGCAAATCATCCGACAGTATTCCTTCGGAAATCGCATTCATGTTTTCGAGCGCAGCCAGGGCTGTTTTGAATGGAGAGAAGCTCACAAGCTGCACGATGCTGTTGAATCTCGCCACGTCGTTTATGGACGCTTCGATTTGCGGCAATATCATGCCGATTTCTTCAAATTCCTTCACCTTGAAAACGCCGAAACCGGTCGCGTGCTCCGAAAGCACGTAGAGCTTCGACTGGAAAAAGGGGCACACGTGTTAAGTAAAGTGAGGTTAGGAAAAATAGCATAACAGGTGACTTATAGCCCTCCCAAGTCGACAATGAATTGTTCAAAAATTCTGCTTACCATTTTTCGTTTTTCACACCGATCAACACTTTTAGTAGACTAACCAATCGCGTATCACTTTTAACAAGCCCGTAGAACAACAAGACGCAACTTATCTTTATCAACGAAGACGCCGCCAACGGAAACGCAATGGAATGAATTTTACAAGCAAAACTTGCATCGACAAATGACACAAAGGCAGCGTTGCCAAACTTCGAAAGCGGTAGAATGATAGGAAAAACGGTAGATAATTAATTAAGCAGAGGCAGGCGGTATGTCTGTCTTTTTCTAGGAGATATTTCTTTAGTAATGGAATAGTAACAAAAGAAATATTGAAAAAGAGAAAATGTATTTGACTAGAAATAGTACCATCGACTCGTAGTCATCCTTTTCTGGCCACATATATATGACAAAGATACCGCGAGGATGTTTGAATTAACAGCTGAACAATTTCGCTATTTGATTTCATAACTTTCCTTATCGTTAAATGTCATTTGCGCATTAAAATCCATTTTATTCGTGCTGTAGCTGAAATTAGGTGGTGTCGGTGGTGTCTTTGTTAGCATCGATCAAGACCAGTTTGTGAAATTTTCATTTGCCATTAACTCTTCTGAGCGAAGATCGATACGGAAACCGGAACAACCAAAGGGTGCACTCCATGTACTTCCCCTTATTTGGCCAACTGTTATCAGTGAAGATTAGATAAAAATGAACGATCGAAGGCGAGGAGACGTTGTGGAACTATGCAAAATCCTGGCGGAACAGGAAAATCTCCAAGCCACAGTGGTGCGATCTGGTAAAGGAGCCCTTTACGCAGGCATGGGCGTGTTCATTGGAGGCCTACTGGCTGGTCCGCTTGGAATGGCTATCGGTAACCAATTTTAGGGCTCACATTTAAGGCCTGTGTGGACAGCTTTTGCAATTTGCAGGTGGTTCAGTAACATCAATTGCGGTGGCAGTCAACTCCAAGGGAACATTTAAATCAGTCGTTACGGTCATTAACGAAATGTCGGTGGCGCAAAAGCGAAAACTTGCGGATGCCGTGCAAAAGGTAATTGGGAGTATCAAAGGCGAAGACTGTGTATCGTTGGTTGGACTGATTCTAGCTAGTTCTTCCATTAAACAAACGATTTTAACGGAATTGGGGCGCTTTTTAATGAAAGAAATGCAAATGCAGCTCGCCCGGTAGTCTGAAAGCAGCTTTTTTAACTTATTTGTTTTACACTATTTTTACGCCAATTTTTTCCGGATGATAAATATTTTTTTAATAAACCTGTTTTATTTGAGCCACTGCTGCCGAACAAAAAAGTACCCAATGCAGATGTTAAAAGCTCCAGAACATTTAAAAAAAGTTTTACGTACTTTTGAGTTGGCATCTGCTCTCTATGGAAGTGTTCAAATCTGGTCGAAACGGGGTCAGAAAACTTCCAATAAACAATTTCGACTTCATATTGACATTAATCAAAACGAACTTTCTTAGAAACTACTATTTTCACCTGGTAGGCGCTGTGCTTTGATAAAGCAAAAAATAATTTAAAAAATTACAAAACTTTCCAAGTGCCAATATTGATTATGGATTCTTCAGATTACTGCCAGTTCGAAAGTGTTGCCAACTTAAGAATTGCTATTATGACTCAGAAACGTCAGTCGTCTTTATCTATGAACGTCAATTTGAACGTGATAAGTCAGCGCATGGAACAAAAAATGTTTTTTTTGCCTAACTTGTCCTACCGGCCGAGAAAAAGTTCCAAATTGGTGAAAAACACGGACTATTTTACACAGTTTAGTTCCGGGAAAAAACATTCCCGGGATAACCCGAAAAATCATGGATGGCGCATGAAAGAAACCGAACTAGAAGGTAAGTTTTTATTCAATTTTCTAAACCCGAATTTTCAGTATAAATATAAGTTAACAATCAGCAATAAGTGCCAAAAAATAACAGCTCGCAATAAGACCGTGACTAGACTTTGTCGAACTAATGATCCAAAATCCTCATATTGCCCGAAACAATCTTGTTCTCCAGTATGGCCCCCGAAGGAATATCGATTCGATCCCCATGGTTCGCTATGATAATAACAGTGCCCTGAAACATTCACTTGATAAATATCAACCTTCCACATAGACGTGATTGGTGGTAATACCCTCAAAGAGACGCCCCTGCCGAAGGTGACATCTCCAGAAACCGTCAGATGGTCCAGCTCAATTAAGTCTGGAATATTGGCGAATCTGCCGAGGAACTCTTTCACCTTGGAAAAGTGATTGTCGCCAAGCTTAACAAGCGGCGTAGTAGGGAACATTCTCTGGGGGGACATCACCAATGAGCCCTTCTTCAGGCTGTAGATGTTGCTCATTACGAGTAGCAGATCGGAAGTTTTCTTCACCGGCAAAAACCGCGCCCTGGGAACATTCACCCCGACTGCTCCCCGGAAACATTTCATCGCTGCCCCAACAGCGGTTTCAAGTTGAATTACATTGAGCCCATTGTTCAGGGTTTTGCCGTTGATGATTATTTCCAGTTGGAGCGCATTTTCGCTCAGAATTCGCTCAATTGCTGCAAATCATGATCGTTTGAAAGAAAGTGATAGTGTTAGGTGTGCGTTGGCACGCTGTAAGAAGCGTAATGTTACCGCTTACCTGGCAATTTCACCCAGAGATTATTCGTGTTGAAAAACTTGAAGGTTTTCACCGACTTGAAGTCTTCGACGTGTTCTTTGGGCACTTGGGCAATTTCCAGCAGCCGCAGCCGATTCTCGTACTGAATGAGCGTGCCACCCTGGACAAGAAAACGCTTTACTGCAACCGCATCAGCCGCGAAAAATTGAGCCTCACCTTAACATCGGCCCTGGTTTTATCGGTAACTTCCATAACAAACTCGTGGCCTTTTTCGCTGCTGTTCATCAGCAAATTCAGAATATTTATGTCGACTGTGGCGCCCAGATTATCGATATTCGATATAAAGCAATAGTCGCGGCCTTCCTTGACGAACTTGGACAGGAGCCCGGAGTTGTAGAACGATCTGAAATCAGAAAAAAACCATCCAGATCGGTTGCGGGTTTCTCATGTCGTGGACACTCACTCGTAAAAGTCGCCGTGGCCAGGGGGGTACCACGCATCGGGGTGTTTATCCACATCGCAAATTTTCGCAATCGGCATCAGACTGTCTTTGCTGATTCGAGGATAGCAGGATTGATTGAATGTGTGAATGTCCACGTTCAGATTTTTGTACTTTCGCACCACCTGATCAGTATCAGCGTTCGTGTTGAAGGAATTCATCAGCACCAAAGGCACGTTCACGTTGTAGGTGCTGTTCAGATGCTGAAACAGTCAGAACCATTAACACTTTTCCTTATTCATTATCCAGATGCTAACACTTTTCCTTAGTCAAATTTCTGGCCGAAATGGTGGATGATTATGTTCGCTAACTTACTTCGATCTGTTGCACAGTTAAATCGAGAAAAGTGAGATCATTTCGCACAGTTATCACAGATTTCGGGCCGTAACAACCCATGGAAGTGCCCAAGCCTCCATTCAGCTTCACCACCACCAGTTTGCTGAGCATCTGCTGCAAAACGTCCGCAGTGGGGGTTGGTAATGAGTTGTAATCTCTCACAGCATCGGGGGGTAGTTTTTCAATGTTGTCCCACTGCAAGGACGGCCCTGATTCGTCGAGGAATCTGCAACAAACCAGTTGAAATTGCGCCCCCATGAAAAAAACACTAGAGAACACAGACCGCTTGAACAAATGAGTAAATCCCTGGAATTCAGTGCCCACACGCTCCTTATAAGATGGGGGGGCTGAGTCGACCAGGCGGTTCAACTCGCTCTCCAGCAGCCCCAGGGCTTCGGTCTTCGTGGCTTCAATGAACGCTTTGGCATCGCTACCCGAGCGCGAATGGCCCTTTACCTAGAACAAGTCCCTGCGTTAAAGTGCTCATTTCAGGGCCCCATTTTCGAACAAGATAGTCGAGCAACTCAGGCACGTCTCTGTAAAACTGTCGTTGATCTTTGATGGGGGCCGGATTTACTTGGTTGGTATTTGTTTGCCCGCAGGATTTTAGCTGGAAATGACCCCTACAGCCCGGGCAACGATGGCACATTGCCTCAATTACCCAGCTATTGCCGCCAGTTTTTTGATTTGTGTGTGACAGAATGTCATTGCATCAACAACAGCAATGACAACTAGTAAACCATAGAGTAAGTAAAATAATACGCAATACGTCTATGGTTTGATGGGTGGGGTTTGTGCCCGAATGGTTCCGATTATTTTCAACCATTTTCTTGCGTACGAATGCCAATTTTATGAGAGTTCACATGTTCACTTAGTATTTGGTGGTTTTTTTTGCCTAGATGCGAAATTAAGGCAGAAATTTGGGTTTTTTCGTCGTTCTGACGTTTGTCTGTTTTGACTATTCGGGAGTATTAAGTCCAAACGCCTCCTGGTGGCTTAAATTATAACTACACGTTAACTAGTAATTTGACACTTGTTTTGTTTTGTTACGTTCTAATCCACATTTTGCAACCTTTTAAAGCAATAGAAACAGATCGAAAAGTGCGTAAGTATTGTTTTATGTTATAAATATCATCAACTCATCAAGCGTCATCAATGTTTGGATTAAATTCAGTGTTTCAGCTGGTAAATCTAAGAATTTTGGGCGCTTTTTATGAAACTTTCAGCATCTTTCCAGACAAGTGCCTTCTTTCTGTCTTCRATTTGCWTGYTATAAACAGCACGCCAAAGAAGATTTGACCRATWTAGAMWCCCCYTAATGAAGGGAAACTTTATYGACGTTCGACATTCCTATACATTTTAAATTTTGAAGAGCACAACTGAGAAACTGACAGTAAGTTTTTTTAAGTAATTTTATTACGTCACCAACCTTGCGTCTGCTTCCSTTCAAATAGGGGCAATTTTGCCGTGATTTCCAAAATTATACAATTATMCTAATTTTTCCAATGTTTTATTGAAACTTTTGCCATGTAGAACCCCTATGTGCTTATGCCATAGCATAGTCTTGACTCAGTGACAAATGAGCTGTCAAATGAACCCAAGCCACATATGATGTGTGGTCGCTGATAAAACACGCATAATTATCGCAAAGAAAGGGTCAGGAGATCGGTTTGATAACCSGATTAACTAGCGACTACGTAGTCAATTCGTAAGGAAAMATGTGGTAGTTTTCCACTGACTTTCACTGCAAGTCTTGAAGCGTGGAGGATTTGATTGAGCCGCAATAAAAATCATATTAATCCGATAGAATAAACTTACACGTTCCAGCAGCGAAGACATATCCAAACTAATATAGGAAAAAACACTTGATGCGCGTCGATGTTTGGCATCGGACTGATAAAAAGCAACATACTAACTAACGAATTGTCGTTCCAGATCGCTCTGTTATCAATAACAGTCGCTTTAAACGATAGACGGCAACAACATTCGACGATTTCATAAACAAACTCATTAAGTTGAATTGAATCCGATGATCTATTCAGTAATGCGGTAATAAGTGGCTATTAGGGATGACATTGCCGTTTTTGTTATATTGCGCGCGGTTTATTGACGATTAAACGGCCATCAAGTTGGCAAACAATTGTTAACAAACATCTTCCCAAGTCGAATTATAATTTTAAAATAACGCGCGAAGGCGAAATTTTTATTAGTGTTTGATGAACAAAGGCCGAGGTTTTGGCAATGGGAGATTCCTATCCGGTGAGGAATCTTGCTTGGGGCAAACGCTCATAAACTGATAAAGCGTTATCAAAGACAATGCGATTTTTTCATCAGTATTAATGGAAGAATGAAGGTAAGTAGGTTTGTGATCATTCTAGTGTTGCACGTTGGCAGGTGAGTGGATGACGTTCAAGTAAAAAGGGGGGATCGTCACTGTCACTGTACAACTGTGAAGTTCAAGTGTCAAATTAACTAATTAATTACGTTTGATGATCGGGAGATTATGGATCAATTTTCAATTGGTGTCTCTTTGTTTTCTAGTAAAGTGAGAGAAAAAGTGAATTATTTGATAGGGAAAAATTAAATTTCAACACTGACATCAAGCAATACTAATGACAAACGTTTAATTGATCAACAGTGAAAAATAARGATGTTTGTAATCATCGGGAACACTAGATGAAACTGGAGGGAAACACCAMTAAGAAAAGTTGTTAATAAAAATATCATCTAGTTGGTGAGCACAATTTAAGCGGGGCAAAGCAAGGCCTGATGTTCCTAACAATTAGAATCAGTTGGCCAATTCGTAGSTAAATTAAGAAGCTAATGTCAAGGTTTTACCGATARTTTTTCATTTAATTGCGGCTTAGGTTTAATTACATTTAACGATGCCTTTATAAAGCCTATATATATCTACTTAAGCTCGTAGATTTGATAAGAACAATAAACACTGGGACTAACAAGAGCCTAACAAAAAATCGTCGTTCTTTCACACACGGTTTTAAACGTATTAGGAGAATAGGTGATCAATGAAGTTGGTGCTTTGCTGTTCCTACATAGTAATAGAGGTTCTTTATTGGTGATAAGGTCGTTGCAAGGACATTTTTCCTGTTGATAAACATGACCGCTCCTACTGCTGATTCGGTCGGAAAATAAGTAGAAAAATCACTCACCTGCTCGCTGCCGACTTCCAGCATTTTCACCACAGGTAAACGACGAGTATTGCACGAATTTGGCTAAAAAGTGATTTTTTGCACCTAGATAAGAGGCCGGGACCGAACACAAGTACACAAACATTGACACAGCGCACATTCAGATCCAGCCTACGTACCAGCAATGCCCGGCCAGAGTTTACCGCATTTCACCAAAGGAGAAGTGGTGAAGGGTTTTGGACGAGGCTCCAAAGATCTGGGCATTCCGACTGCCAATTTTCCGCAGGACGTCGTCAATAATCTGCCCGATGGTTTGGATACGGGCGTTTATTACGGATTTGGGCAAGTCGATGGTGGCCAAGTCCATGGCATGGTGATGAGCATCGGCTGGAATCCGTTTTACAAAAACTCCAAAAAATCGATGGAAACGCACTTAATGCACAAGTTTGAGAGCGATTTTTATGGAAAGGAACTGCGAGTCGTCATTCTGGGCTATCTCAGGCCGGAACAGAACTTCCCCGGACTGGACGCCCTCATTGCGGCCATCGACGATGACATCAAGCAAGCCAGAACCAGGTTGGAGATGCCAGACTTGGCAGGATTCAGGACTAATGAGTTCTTCAAATTGCAGCCCCATTAGTTGATTGTGGAGCAATAATTAAAAAATTACAACTTGACTGTCATTTTCTAGATTTAACCAAAAGTTGTCATGTCACACAAGATCCCTGTGCTCGTGTGTCTGATCCACTATATTGTCGCTCTTTTCCCAGGAGTATCTTTTGCCTTGTCTTACCTACTTTTCCTTATGCACCGATACGCCCTGACCCACGTTATTTCTACACCCGCACCACGTTGGTCGATGTTCACGAACACCCCTCAAGGTCGATGACATTTAGGCAGAAATGTCAGTAAATATTTGTCAATTTCCGAAAAAAAATATTATTTTTGTGAAAACAGTGAGTTGAGTAAGTGTTGGGGAAAAAGTGAGTGGCCGCAACTGAAGAGCGGACTACTGAAGCCATACTAAAACACTAACCGCGCACGGAAAGCCTGATGTTCTGAAAATTATCCAGGTACCTAATTTCATATTTGGCTCTTTTGCATTTTCTAGCAATTCCAGTTCTGGGTAGAAGTTAAAATTTCAAATTGCGATTTGTTCTAGTTTGGAAAGGATTGGAAGCGGTTAAGACATTCACAAGACCATGACCATCATTTTTTTTTTGTAAATCCCCCACACAACATCTGTAGAGAAACTATCCCAATTTTGAATCACCCGGTATCTTAAGCAGAGAAGGGTTTTTTGCAAAAGTAGTTGAATAAATAATGGGCATTTCGGCTAAAACCCCAGATTCAGCGTGTGCATAGTAGGCCTGAAGCCAGAGTCTTGTCTCTGTGCCACAGCCTCCCACCATTCGCATTTTCAGTCTATCTACGATTCGCATTTAAATCATTCACCTGGACCTTTATGTACCCATTTACATAAATATTCCGTAGAAATAATTCTTGTCATTAACTGACCTGGCAATTTTTCTGCCATAAAAATAATCTTGCTTTCGATGCTTTGCTCTTTTCTATTAGCAGCCCCCTAACCGTTTCTCTCTGAAGCACCCAACACCGTTTCCAGTTCAACCGGCTTTTAGTCATAAAAACACAATTAAACGTTTACAGATTACCCAATATAATACATAATCAATTAAATAAAATTGGAAAAATTCACCAATCGGGCGTGGTTACATAGTGATCCTAACCTGTGCGCGTGAGTCGCTGACGTTTGCGCTTCAGAGTTTATTAATCTGTGGACGTTTGTAACAGTTTGTAAGGTTAAGTTTGGGAGCTTTGGCGTCTAGTCAAAAAATTTCTTTGAAACCTTGCGAAATGATTTGCGAACAATCGTATTGTGAATAATCGACTAAGTTGGTGTAGTGCCAGTAGCAGCATGGCTGTGGGTTCCACGAAAGTGATCCAAGTGACCAACATTGCGCCGCAGGCCACCAAGGACCAAATGCAGGTGCTGTTCGGGTACCTGGGGAAGATTGAGGATATTCGCCTCTACCCCACGGTTCGGGACGTGTCGATACCGGTCCAATCGCGCATTTGTTACATCAAGTTCACCGATACCATCACAGTGGGCATTGCCCAGCACATGACGAATACGGTGTTTATTGATAGGGCGCTGATAGTGATCCCTGTGCAGAATGGGGATATTCCCGACGAGTACTACGCTCTGGAAATGACCAGGAATGGAACGGTAGTGCCTGGCTTGAACGTCAACGAGCCCAAACTGCCTGCTCATGTTATCAATTCGGTGCATGGATACGGCGCCGAGCAGGTCATCCACACTACTGATTCCACTTTGGAAACGAACGGCCTCCCCAACTATCCTCCACTTCCGGCCAGCTACGACAGCGTCAAAGTGGAAGAAACGCGCCGCACCGTTCTGGTGCTGAACATCGACAAATCAGTGACATCAGATGAATGGATTCAGCACTTTGCTAGGGCGGGCGAAATAAAGTACCTTCGCACCTGCTCAAGACCCGATGAAACCTACCATCTCCTGATTGAGTTCACGGACCAATCGAGCATCATCCATGCCCTAAAAATGGATGGGACCGAGTTTAAGGGCAGCATTCTGCGTATTCAGCACGCCACTCAACCTATTAACAAGCCTCAGGCGAAGAGCAATGAGGCAGCTCAGAAAGAAATCGAAGAAGCGATGACCAGATTTAAGGAGGCTCAGAACCTAATCAACGCGTCAATTGAGCCGGTGATTGGGATGCTGACCAAGGACAAGAAGAGCTCGAGAAGAAGTCGATCCCGGTCGCGGTCCCGAGACCGAAAACGGCGCCGATCCAGGTCCAGATCCCGTCGGCGATCCAGGTCACGCCGAAGACGATCCCCGTCCCGGAAAAGGTCCAGATCAAGAGATCGGCGTCGCCGTTCCAAATCCAGACGGCGCACCCGGTCACAGTCGCGTCGAAGGTCTGAATCGAGGGTGAAACGGACTCGTTCCAGGTCACGTAAACGGTCAAGATCCAGGGAGAAAAAACCGCGCCCCAGATCCAGGGAGCGATCCAAAGAGAGAAAGCGATCCAAGGACAGGGATCGTTCGAAGGACAGAAAAAGCCGATCGGATTCTAAGCTGAAAGACAAAAGCATCGATGCGAAGGATCGCAAAAGCGATAGCGTCGATCGGAAGCGCTCCAAATCCAGGAGCATCAGTCGCAAGCGGTCGCGATCCAGGGACAAAAAACGTGAAAAGCGTCGATCCAGATCCAGGGGCGGGAGAAGGCGGACGCCCAGTGTTCCGCGCAGCGTTAGAAAGAAGAGCCGATCCAGAAGCAGAGAGCGGGACCGGGATGCGAAGAAGAAGGAGCGGAAGGAGAAGAAACGTTCCAGGTCCAGGTCGAGATCCAAGGACAAGAACTTGCGCAAAGCTGGCGGAAAATCCAGGTCCAAATCGCGCTCCAGATCGCAAACCACCAAGGGAAGAAGCGGCCAGGAAAAAGGAGACAGTAGGCCCATAGAACCTGTGGACGAAAGCGAAAAGGATTCCGGGGAAAAGTCCGATAATATGGATATATCCAATTCACCGTAAAGGCGTTTTGGCTATTTATTATCTTGCTGATTCAAAAATGAACATACGATTTCAGCTAATGTTTGCTATACTGTACATGTATTGACCCAATTATTAAAAATAGAAAACATGCATGTACACTTTCAACACTTTCTTTATAGTAACTGTCCACTTAACTTGAAGGATTCTTCCCATACTTGAGTTTATTTCTATATTTCTTCGCATTAATGCCAAAAGCTGCAAGTCTGGCATCAGATATACTGCTTTCAAGCGAGCTTGGCTTGTTGCCTTTCGATCGTTTGCCCCCTTGCCTGGCCTCTGAATCGTTTAGTGATCTTTTCCGGTTCTTTTTGCTGCTGATTATTGATTCGTCCTTGCCAGCGCTCTTTTTGGCTTTATTTTTCTTCTTGCGTTTCTTACCTGGGCCTTCTGGCTCAGATTTTACCATTTCTTCTGCTGTCGTGCTCTCCGATTTTTGCAATTTCTTTTTCCGTCCCTTTACTGGTGGATCGGTTGTGCCATTAGAGCTTTGTAAAGCATTAAGTTCCACTGTTCCGCCGTTCGTTTCGCTGCTCTCATTCTTTTTATTAGATGCGTCTTTTTTTCGGATTTCCGTCTCGGTTTCTTCAGTTAATTTAATTGACGCGGCAACCAAACTGCGTTTCCCAGCATTATCTTTCTTCTTGCGCTTCTTGCTTTGAGTCGCTTCTGTTTCATCATTTGTAGGGTTTTCTGCTTTCAGGCTAGATTTTGAAACGGCTTCGACTTCAGATTTTTGCAATTTTCTTTTCCGTCCTTTCACTGGTCGATCGGGTGTGCCATTAGAGCTTTGTAATGCATTAAGTTGCATTGTTCCGCCGCTCTTATTTTTTTTAATTCCCATCTCGTTTTCTTCCGTTAGTTCATCCGCAACCAAACTGGGCAAAGGCCCAGAATTCTTTTTCTTTTTGCGCTTGTTGCTTTGAACCGCTTCTGTTTCATCCTTTGTAGGATTTTCTGATTCAGATTTTTGCAACTTCTTTTTCCGCCCCTTCACTGGTGGGTCGGTTGTGCCATTAGAGCTTTGCCAAGCGTTCGGTTCCATTGTGTCCGGTTTCTTTCCATTGGGCGCATTATTGTTGCTATTTGTTGCTTCTTTTTCTACGGCTTCCTTGCAGTTGTTTTCTTCGGTTGGTTCTTCCACAAACAAACTGGGCAAAATCCGTTTTTTCAGTTCAATGTTCTTGCCCTTGTTGGAATAGGCCATTTGTTCATATTTCTCAATACTATCAGGGCGACGCTGTACGGTTTTTTTGATGGAACACCATTTGTTCAGCTCCTTGTCATTAGCTAGAAGTATCTGAAACATGAGTGTTTCCATTAAAATTTCAACAATTAAAGTTTCAGGACATACGAACCTCTTCCACAGTTAATCCAAAGTCATTGGGGATAACTTCGCGGTATTTAAACCGGCATGGAAGGTCGCCGATGATATCTTCGCAGTCCAGTTTGTAGTACTCGTCAAAGTACTTTTCATACTCCTTTTCGTTGGGATCGAATTTTGGCTTTGGGCGGCTTAAAGCTTCAGCCACTTTCGACTTTTTCTTCCTTTTCCGTTTGCCTTTGCTGCCGTCGGCCGCCTCCTGCTTAGAAACCGTGGCAGGATCGTAATCGGCGTCCATCTGCAACGGTCCCATAGAGGATTAATAGCAGACAAGCTTTAGCAAAAGAAATCTTACATTGAAGTTGTCGTCTTCACAGTGGGGCGAGACTTCGCTCTTTTCTTCGTTTTGCCAACGGGACCAGTTTTCTATAAAATGCATGTAATTGTACACTTACAGCAGTAGATTTAGATGTATCAAGGAAGAACCACTAATAGATCTGGCAATGACAGAATCCTTACCAATCTCCAGTTCTTTGTCAATATCTGGAAATTCGGGCTTCTCGTCAGTCTCTTGGCCCTGATAAAACTCGTCGTTAAACAGCGACTGCATTCGCTTGTCATGAGCTTCAGGATCAAATTCTCCGTCCACATCTTCATCCCCAAAGGCTAGATCTGTGGCTCCTGTAAGCAATGGTAATTTTCATCCGCCCTCTTTTTTAATGTGACGCACACGCACCTGTGACCTCCTTCAATTTCTGTAGTTTTTCTTCAATTTCCTTCCTCTTTAATTCCTGCATCTTTTTAATTTCGGCCATTTTTTCCTCCTTCTCCCTTTTCTTCCTCTCCTTGGTCTCAGCCCGTTTCGCTTTCCTCTTATCGTCCGTGCGCCTGATCGAGTTTTCGATAGTCCTTGGGTACCTTTTTATAAAGTCCTGATCGGGCTCTTCGAATCTGAAATTGAATTTGTGCTCGAATTCTTCCTGCTTCTCAAGCTCGGTTTCATCGATGGGGTTCACAATTTCTTCATATGTGGGAATGTGGTCGCCCCTATCTTCCTCCAAGTATCTAGAAGGCAAAGTTGATTAGCAGCTTGATGGTTACGTCAGATAGTGCAGACCTTTTATTTAGGAAATAGTCTCTCAGATATTTCTCGTCTTCATCTAACTCTGGGTGATTCCAAAAGTCCCTGAGCGGCTTCAATTCGGCTTTGGTTTCCTCATCTTGAATGTCTTCGGTTTGTCCTTTCAGCCACTGTCTGTATTCCTCTTCAGTTTCCTTTTGCTCTTGCTTCGTTTTCCTCCTTATCTGCAACAAGCCACCCAGTCCAGCTTCATCTTCTTCATCATCGTCAAGCTTGGCCACTTCAATTATTTTTTTCTTGAGCTGCTCCTGCTCCTCAACATACGATGGCCTGGAAATTCGATAGTTAACTTTGCTCGAAATTGTAATCGGCTCTTACCCAGCTTCAGGCTCAATTTCTTCGTCGCTTAAATTAGGGCCGTGTTCCAAAAGCATTTTCCTCTGGTAGTCCTTGGGATATAGCGGTTTCTCTTTCACTGCTTTCCCTTTAGCAGCATCAGCTTGCCGGTCTTTGAAGAAATGGTAGTTTTTGTCGTAGATTCTCGGATCGTTGCTCCTCAGACAGGCAAGTGTCTTGAAGAAGGCCTTATCATCCTCTTCGTTGAATGTCACCTCTTCATCTTCAGAGGAGCTGGATGAATCGCTGTCGTCCAGAACTCCTTCTCCATATCTCGCCTGCACTGCAGAAGCGATAGAGTTTTTCAGTATAGCTTTGTTTCAGCCAGGGGAAATTATTATATTATTATTATTAATTATTATTTAGAAAAATTATCGTCGTTTTGTGCAAGGGTGGCGTAAGATTATTGCAAAATTTCATGTTTTCCGTCCCGGTTTTCATGTTTCTCGGAAGCAAAATGAGCAAGAACGCTCGTTTTTACATTATTCCAAAGAGAACTAAATGGCTTTTTTAGAAAGTGAACCATCGATAAGGAAATGTTGCAGTTTTCTCAAAAAATGCTTGAATTCAAGAAGTTTTAGATTTGCGTGTTTTTTTCGAGTTGCAAAATCCACTTGAACATGACGCTGCTTTTCTCGAAGTTTCTCAAGAACCATTCGAGTCTCAGAATTCGTTTTGGCATCGTTGGATAGAGAATTGAATCCGCCCTTGGTTTCAGCCCGAATTAAGCCATCTTCAGACACAATCGAGTTGCATACAAATGCTATTTCAAGGAGGTTCTGGGGATTCTCTAGGAGTCCACCAATGAAGCCCCATTTTGTATAAGAAAAGGGTCCCCTGGAGGCTCTTTTGGATACAATTACTTACACTTATGGAGCTCCTCCTTCTTTCTCCATACGTCGTAGTTTTTGGCGTACGCATTGTTTACGTTTAGTTCGTATTCAGAGTCCGACTCCTCTTGGAAAAGCTCAATTTTTCCCATTTTCAACTGAGTGTTTAACCTAATGAAAAACCAACGTGTGAGCTCTGCAGCGACATAACCAAAAAGGCAAAACACACAGAACATACCGCCTAGGGGGATATTTTGTGAACAAAAATTGGTTTGATCAATCAATGTCAATGTGATGTCAATTTAGTTTGTCATTATCAACAGCAACAAAACAAACTTTAAATTGAATTAAATCATTAAACTCTGCACCGAAACCCCAAATATCAGATGCACGCAAAAGCTGAGCGGTTGACGAAGCCTAAAAACATGTCCGAAGAGCTGAACGGGGTGGCTGTTGTGATCATTATAGGGCTGGGAGTGCTGACTGTGATTTTGCTGTTCCTTTTCGCCAAAAGGCAGATAATGAGGTTCACGTTGAGGTCGAGGAGAGGCCCGCACGTTCCCATAGGCCACGACGGGCCGAAGGTAAACTTTTTGGGCCCCTTGAAGAGTTTGAAGTAGCTTGGATTTTAGGGCATTAAACGGGAAATTGAGCGAAGACTGGATGCAATCCCTCGGATTATATGTGAGCCGAGGCTAATCAGTAACACTGATCCCAGATACATTTTGTTCCCTGGCCAGCAAATACCCAGCCACTACTACCGGCTGAAGGCTGTGGATGATGTGAAGATTTTAGGTACCTACCAGCCCTACTAGTGGAGATTCGGGGTTAATTTTGGGGTTTGCAGAAAGTGAGATTACCAAGCAGGATTCCTGCTTGGTGAGGCACCCAAGCGAAAACCTCAGAGCGTATTTACTGACCACTTTGGCGGCCCCTTTGAACGGAACTGGCTTGAGGCTGATTCATCAGTTCTGCGACTTTTATGAGCACGCCAGGCACGATCCCAGCAATTTTGGCGATGAGGAATACCAGCAGTATAATCGTTTGTTGCTGAAGCTGGTCGATGCGTAAGTTAGCTCAGAGTTGGTGTTCGTGGCCTTAATCAGATGTTCTTAGGGCGAAAATGCTCAAGAGCTACAACAGTAGAAAGTCGTCCCCCAACAGGACTCCGGTGAGGAAGCAGCTGGTGGATAAATCTAAGAATATCAGCTCGCATTATTCAACTGATGAGGAGATTTTGAGCGTGACTGATTCCCGACCCACCACTTTATCAGTGCCACTTTCAGCCGACAATGAAACCTCCGTTTGAGTTCTACAGCCGCCAGTTAGAAACTAGCTCAAGTTAGTAGTATTTATTATCATTACACATATAAGAGAATGGGTTATACTGATTGAAGGTTGGAAATGTATGAGAATAGTTTTTCCAGCAATTTTCGCACTTGACTACATAAAGCCCAGTTAAAAATGAGCTTACATTGTAAAAACCTAAAAGGTGTCTTGGGGAAATGCGCTATTTGAATTGGCTCCAAACAGATTTGGGTGCCGAGTGAAAAACCACTTTCCAAAAATGTTCTATTAAAATGTTCGGTGTATTAAACCGCATCCACTGTACAAAGTCTGCAGTCCAAATACTTCGTCCACCTGGAACCCCTGGAAAATTCCTCTTGGTGCCTCAAGCCGGCCAAAGTCCATCCGAATATATTCCTGTACTCTTCCGAAATACTCTCCGAGCTGCTCATGTAGTGCATCCACTCTAAAATCTGATAGGAAGGTTTATTGGCTGTGGCGGTGCGGATTATCGTTAAGAAAGGACCAACTTGCAAGTCAATTTCAGTCTAAAGCAGATGGCAATTTGAATTTTTCACTTTTTGGGTCTGTATAGATAGGGCGAACATTCTAGTTGGCAATCTTACCTGTGTCGTGTAAAGGCCCCAGGCCAATTGATCGAGCAAAAAAGACAACGCGGCTGGAAACGCGTACTTTATGCTGTTGATGTGGCCGCTGGGCAAAATCACATGCAACCCGGACAAGAAAACCACAGCGATGGCCAGAATATCGCACAGCTGCTCCGTTTCCTTGATATCACAGCCATCGGCCACTTTGACCTGGATTTCTCCAAAACGATCGTTCAGCCATGCGGGGGAATCTTCGTGAGTAGCACGCTGTTTTAGCACCGACTTTAACTCGTCCACATAGACGAGCAGACTGAAACTATCCCCTATCAAACGGGTCGTCTCGAATGGTAAAAACTCACTCGATCTTGTTGTGGTAGGCCAAGGCAAACATGTGGTTCAACCAAGCAAGAGGAGCAGAGGATGCGGTTTTTTTCGAAATGCTGCAGGTTATTTTGAGGATTTTTTCGAATTCCTTTTGGCCCACTTTCTGGGGGGTTGCCGTGACGATTTTTGTGAGAGCCTGCGGCGAAAACGCCTCCACACAGCCCAAGAGCGAGAGAAAGCTCTAAAAAACGATCTATAAACCATACAAGTACGTAGTACGATAAGTTCTACTCACCTGTGAGTGTGCATCGGCAACAAATATCAGTTCAGTGATCACCTCCTCAATGGTGTGTTTATTCACTTCCTGGACATCTTTCGCTTGTAAAACCTCCGAGACGTGAGTGAGCACGAGCTCAAGCTGGGCGCTTTCCAGTAAAGAATGCAGCGAATTTTGGAAGAATGGCTTTAAAACGACTGGCTGGATGCTGTTGGCGATATGGATCAAATTCCTGTAGACCTGGATGGCCGATTCAAACTGAAACCCGCTGGCTACAGGAGATGCGAAAGTGTTCAGCTGGTACAAACCTGCGGAGCTTCTGTTATGCCAATGATGTACGTTTCCACAAGCCGACGGGCTGATCCAGACAACACTGCCTGATGAGCAGCCAGACTTAAGCAGTGGCTTTTCAGAGCTGGATCGTGAACGAGTTCCAGCAAAAAGCTCCAGTCGAGCGGCGGCAACGGTTTGGAGTATTTAGTCGAAAGGACTTTCAGGCAGTTCATAAAAAGTTGGTCCTTTGCAGGGTCTTTCCAGTTCTTTACCTGCAAGGTTGGGTGCAAACAGTTAAATCTGTATGTGATTATACACCAGTTGAGTGAAGACTACCCATTTTACCAAGCTGGAAATATCAGTCAAGTGTCCTCTAAAGATCGAGAAAATGTGCACCCTTAATAAATCACGAGTTGCAAATCCAAAGAGGAAGCTTACCTTGAGGAAATGGTGCTTGATGAATTCGGTCAAAGCTCGCACAATGCTGTGGGCAGGTAATGCCAAATAGTTCACCGGTTCTCGTTGAGCTTTCAGCTGATAGACGAACTTCAGGTAATTGTCCACTTCAGCAGCAACGAGCTTAGTTAGAAAGTCTCTGGCTGCCTCCTTGCACGGGTGCTCGGACAGAAAGCTAACCCAGATTTTTCCTGAAAAACCCACCAGCCAATAGAAACAAACTATTAGTTAGTAGATAAGTTCTATATTGTTGAGGCGGATTCATTTTTTTACAAACTTCTTTTTGGGTATTTCGCATCAAAAATTTTTGTCTTTAAAAAAGACAGAATTGGCTTAACGCCGCCAACCAAAGAAACTTCCCGCTGTATGTTTTTGCCAGAAAACCCCCAAAAACAAAGCTTACTTTATTGTTAGTACGAAGTAAAAATGGTATCCACAAAGTGGATAATTCACATCGGCTGAAGGCTAAACGCGAAATCCGTGTGGATTGAGGGTAAAGTTGCGGTTCTCCGCAACGATGGCACAAAGCGATCCTCTGCAGAATAATGCGCGTCCCTCTTCAGGGTTAATTAATTTTTGAGGCGAAATACCCAAAAAGAAGTTTGTAAAAAAAACTATTAGTTGGTTAAGTACCTGTCACTATTACCGCCTCTTTGTCATTATGGTCCGCCAGATAGGCGCTTGGAATGTGCCTAGAAATAGTTTCCAAGCTGAACGCTGATAGGGCCTGAAAAGCCGCATTCTGGACCTCCACATGCTCGCTTTCGGCCACGTAGCTCCACAAATGTGCCACTACTTCATCCAAAAGCTTGTCGAAAGAGTGGGCGTATTCCAGATTTGGAATCTCGCCAATCAGTGCACACAGGCTAGAATCGACCACTGGATAGGACAAGGTAATCCAGAGTGAATAATTTACCTTTTTATCACTGCCACTCTGGTGTCCAGTCTGAACTTGGGCGACAAAGTTTTCCAAGTGGTCACTATATCGATTATTTCAGCTTTGCACAAGCCTTGAATGCCCTCAAGGGCCAACGCAGTGGGCACTGCCCCTTCCAGACCGGTGCATTCGTTCAGGATCTGTGACAGACTTGCCACTAAGTCTTTCCCGTACAACTCGGGCCTGCAAAGGTCGATTTTAACCGATTTTAATTTAGGCTGATTGCACCTACCTGACTTACCGTCTCTCAGTCAGCTGCCTGAAGATGAACGCCCTGGATATTTGACGCTCCATTTCCAGTCCTTTCGGCGCAGCGGAGCGCTGCATAGCGGCTTCTTCCAGTGCCCAGTACGCCGAATTGTCCACTTCCCATGTATCATACAGCAAACGCAACGCAAAGTCTTTCAAGTCGGGAGCTTGCTGGGAAATCGCCCGGATCGTAGCTGGAAGTTAGTTTGAAAAAGTACTGGTTCAGGACGGCAAAGGCTCTGATCTTAGTGGAATGAAAATCCCCAAAGGACAGGACTTTTATTCGTCTACCTTCTAGGATCGAGCATCGCCTTAAAATCCCAAGACAATTTTATATGGCAATACAAAGTAGTAACAGTTTGAGCGCCCAGAAGGTGCTTAGAATTGCCGGCTGAAAAATTAAGATTTGGAATGGAAGAAGTTTGCAAAGAACTGGAAAGCTGTAGGGAAGATTTAGTTACAAAATTGAAGACACACAAGACAAAAGCTTCTTAGTTGTTCGATTGAAACCAAACTCTTACTCACATTGTGGCAAAAACTTCTGGTGTGGGAGCGACGAATTTTTGAATTCCAGGTTGAGGCACGAAAACTCAACCTCAAGCTTGGAAAATTCCTCATAAGCCTAACAAGAGAAATCCATGAAACCACTATTCAAGCAATTTGGCGGCTTCAAGGTGTCCACCTGTTTGGGGTACTTTGTTCTGTCCATTTCTGTGTACCTGATAGAATTCAAGTCTACTTCGGAGCACTGTTTGGCCGTAAGTGCTTCTCATCATCATCCATGCGGAAATCGGTCAAGAAAATCTTAGAAAATGGACTCGATTGCATCGACATCAGCTGGTGGATATTCCATTGATAATGTGAGGAAAACCTTTTTTACGTAGAAATTTTGAGCTGAGAAAACTGAGCGCAAAAAACGACAAGCAAAGTTATGCTGTCCAGAATAAACCCTCAAAATACAGGAACGGCCTGCTTCGGAAAGAAGAATCAAAGAAAAGCAACTAATGGGCTTTTAGGCCGTCGTTTGATAGAATTTCTTGAGATAGGATTGTAGGAGAACATAACTCACCTATAACTTTCGGTGTGTTGTCTTTGAGCCTTGCCATAGCCGGGAGAGCTTTGAGGATTGCGAAGTGCAGGCGCGGATCATCAGCACTGGCCAATTTGCACAGCAACAGGCTGAGCACGGTAGGAAGAAGCTCCTGATGGCCGGAAGAACAGGCGACTATCATAGAAAGAACGTTCAGCTGATGCTCAGTGCGGAGCTGCTGGTTCAACAGCAACCCGCAAAGAAACGTGAAGTTGGTTTTATGGAAGTGCAAGGGGGCGTCTTGAAAGCCGGCAACTAATGCGGGAATGTTGCTGATATTGGCGAGATGCACGTTCAAAAACATGTCCGGGTTGGTCATCCACATGTAGTGATGGGGGATCGGCGAAGCGGAAGCTGATGGCTCTTTTGGCCTGCCAATTTGGAGCTTCAGAATGGTTTGAGCGACATTCATGGCTTTTTCAGTGAGCAGATTTGGCGTGGCCAACCAGTGCAGTAGGACAGACCTTAAGGCCAGGTAGCATTGTGGCTTGCATTGGCTGTGATTGGCTAAAACCAGACCTGAAACAACAAGGGCCTTCTTCAAGTCAAAAACCGAACAGACGACAATAAAAGATATTTATTTACTTACAAACTGCTTTTTGACGCGAAGAAATTCTGTCTTTTTTTAAAGACAAAAATGTTTGAGGCGAAATACCCAAAAAGATGTTTGTAAACAAATGAATCCGCCTCAACAATATAGAACTTATCTAAAAGATATTTAGTTTAAAACCAACATAGCTGGAAAGTGGCGAATTTTCGCATTCGATGGCAAACAAAACAGTTTAAACCATGTAATTTCTTCCGAAGTTAAAAGAGCTGGAAAGTGGTAAATGTTAACATGAAGAGCGCAGGGAAAATGTGCAGTTATTTGATGAACAATCTCCTAATTATTTATTCAATGCAATTGGTGAATTTACTCACATAACTGTAGCAATTCCTCCAAGTAACCGGGCGAGCAAACCAGTACAGCCTTACTGAGAATGAGTAGGGCGGCATTTGAGTGGCCAATGGCAACTCTTTTCAGCAGATCCAGAAGAGTTTTGATGACCAATCTACAGTCCGCATTGCGAGCAACCATCTTCTCCACCACTAGTATCTGGGCGAAAATCAAATAATCCACATATTTGCCCGGGTTGAGAAGTTGCCTTTGCAGGGCCTCGTCCAACAAACTTCCAGCCAGCTCGGTATGCTTGTTTTCCATCTGAAAGAATAGCCGCGATTCAACACGAGCCTGGCATTGAAACACAGCCATACCTGCAGCCAACAGGCGAGCTTCAAAACCCAGATAGTTTGATTGTCTTCGTCGTATCCGATGAAGAAAGTCCACAATTTGTGTCTGAGCAGTCCCAGCTCGATTTTCGATAAGGGGCTGCACAGGCAGTACAAGTAGAGGGGCTCGTGCAGTTGATGTGCACTAGAACAACCCGTGCAGCTGCAGCTGGCTGATAGAGGAACAGTGGAAGATTTACCGTGGATTCGAGTGGCAACTGTGGGCGATTTCATTGAAGATGCTCATTTGCACATCAGCGCGTTGATCTTCTTGTAGGATCTTAATCAGGGGGTGCTGAGACAGCTGGAACTGTCTAGGCGCTGAGCTGGCCGCAGTTTGCAACTGTAAAATGCTGCCAATTAATTTTACCAGTGAGACAGTATTGCTGAAACAATTTAAGAAAATGAAGCCTGTTTGTGAGCACTTGTACCTTAACAAGTGCTTACTTGGTAGATGCGACACTGGTCACACAGTCAGCCAAAACATCGTCAATTTGCAGCAGGTTTCGCTGGAGCAGTTCCACTATGGTCAATCTAGCTATGTCGTTAATAAGGCCACTGCTATCGCTTAAACATTTACTTTTCAAGTAGGCAAATTCGAGTTTAGCGCTGTTTTTCGTTTGGGCGCTGAGTACAAGCTGCGAAAAAACTTGCGATATTAAGGCGGAATTGCCGCTTTGCAGTTTGCGGTCGATTTTCTCCATTTTTTCAGTCAATTCTCATTAAAACGTTTAAAAGAAAATAAAGTTCGCAAAAGTGCCAGCAAAATTTTAGGTTTTGTTTCTGTTTCTGACAGCGACATGTCGGGACTGGCGTAGGGTTTGTCAATGTGACGTCAGATCAATTCAGATTTCATTATTATTATTATTATTATTATTATTAATTAATTAATTATATTTAATACTCCGTTTATTTCATTTTGTTTTATACTTTTTAATCCATATAAATAGGGTTATTATCAAACCACTTTAGTTTTACCCAAACTTTTTTAATACATATTTTTTTAAATATTTCTGGTGTACCCTCCACAACCCCTTTGTCGGTAAAAAGTCAGGTTAGGCGCTGTGAATGTTCCGTCAACTAGATGACATTGTGGATGTAAATAATAAATATGGTGGAGTTTGTGTTTGGCTTCCAAAAAATCGCGAGAAAAACGTGAACTTAAGACAATTCCCTGCATTTGTGCATTGAATAAACACGCCATAAATGGCCAATCACTACGAAGTTCCCAGCTGGTGAGTTTGAGTGGTAATTCCGAAGGGTTTCAGGCTCTGTCCAGGCCGTAAAGTGTTTCCACTTGGAACGTTCATAGAATTATTCGACCGCTACATTTCAGGGCCGGTAAACCGCCAGTTGGTCTGCATTTAGACGTTTTGAAGGGCGACAAGTTGATTCAAAAGCTCATGATCGACCAAAAGAAATGCTACCTTTTCGGCAGAAACACCCAAATGAACGACTTTTGCATTGACCATGCATCTTGTTCCAGAGTGCATGCGGCCTTCGTTTGGCACAAGCACTTGAACAGGGCGTTCTTGGTGGACTTGGGCAGCAGTAAGTAACAGCCCTCAAGCGGGGGATCGGCTGTTTTCGTAACATTGTTGCAGCCCATGGCACTTTCATTGGCAGCTTACGTTTGGAGGGCTACAAACCCACCCAGTTGCCCATCGATTCCGGATTTCATTTTGGGGCCTCCACTAGAAACTACATCATCAGAGAAAGGCCGCAAACCGGAATCCGGCCTATCATTGACGAGATTGAAAAGGCTGGAGAGGAAACGGAAGGCGGACTGTTGGGCCTGCCTGAAACTGAAACAGAGTTGGATGTAAGCTAGACAGATACAGAAATCAAGACTTTAGGTCCAACCTGAGTATATCTTGTGGTCGTTACAGAACCTGACGGAGTTTAACACCGCTCACAATCGGCGAATATCAATGTTGGGCATCAACGATGACGCGGAGAAGCGGAACAAGAACAGGAAACGGAAACGAATCACCGTCTCCTTCAACGAGGACGAGGAGATTATCAATCCGGAGGACGTGGACCCGAACATTGGCCGGTTCAGGAACCTGATCCAGACCACCGTCATCCCGTCAACCAATAAGCGGTCGCGACTGGGCAATGCTTTGGGCGTGCCACATCAGACCAATGCTGACTTCAAAGTACCCAAAGTGCTGAACCATCCGCAGCATGATTTATATAACGATCTGCCGCCGGAAACTCAAGCAACCTCCGGCGTGAATAATATCAGCAGTATATACAGTTCCCTGAGTTCAAGGTAAATATTGATAGAACCCTTAATTGCCCCACGGCTTCACCTACTGAAAGATAGAATGAAAATGATAGAAGAAAGATAGATACTGAAAAGCATAAACTATTTTTTTCAGGTTGGGCGTGGGGTTGCCGAATCCCGCACCAGATGTGGACATGGGATTGCCTACTCCCAGTCCCTTTGTGCCTCAGCAAGTGCAAGTTCCCGACTCGTTGGAGCCGAAGAAGAAGAAGTACGCGAAAGAAGCTTGGCCAGGCAAAAAGCCGGTTCAGACGTTGCTTGTGTAAAACTAGTGAGGAATAAAGAACTCGATGCGCAGTCGTATTTTTAAGGTAAACGATTTTCGTCTATTAGCTGTAAGTGAACATCGCCTGGAATTTGGTTGAGTCTTAGCAGGCTTGAAGCTGAGTTTGACACAGTGAGGAACATAATCACGCGAATAATTTGCTGTTAAAAGTTGCCGTAGCTGAAAGCTGATAGTTTTTTGCTATTGTCGTCCTCCAAACTTGCCAGATTCCAGTAGCGAAAGGTAAGCTTGAAACCGACAAATGTTTGAGATTAAATAGTCAATAAGAAGCAAACTGCAGATAAGTTCTATATTGTTGAGGCGGATTCATTTTTTTGCAAACTGCTTGTTGGGTATTTCGCCTCAAAAATGTTTGTCTTTAAAAAAGACAGAATTTCCTCAMGTCTTTTATTACAGATTGATAAAYAGTGCWMKWGCACTRTTYWTCAATCTGTAATAAAAGACGTGAGGAAATTCTSTCTTTTTTAAAGACAAACATTTTTGAGGCGAAATACCCAACAAGCAGTTTGCAAAAATGACACAAACTGAAATTGAACTACCTAAGTATCTGTAATTTTTAATGCAGCCAAAAAAGTAGTTTAAGTGKGTGGATTTCAATGAGTGAAAAGTGCCCGAAAGCCGCATTTTTGCAGAAAAACCCCCWAGAATTCTTGTTTGGTGCCCGATGATTACAGTAAGAAGTCTTATTAATTGCAGCCACTGCTCAATCYCARGAAACATTTTTCAAAATTTTATTTGAAACCATTGCCACACCTAGTAAGTAACAGTCTGAAACAGTTTGATCTTGGCATCCAGAATATAGTGCAGCCACTTCTCTTGAAAGTCCAAATATCCGGGCCTGTGCACTTGCCTGAATGTCTCATACCTATAACTGACCTAATAGAGTTGCCTTGGCCCTTTCCCCCTTTCTGATGGCTTACATCGACCAGGCAATGAGACGGTTTGGATTGGCAAAGTTCAATGGTGAAAAATACACTGGCTGTAGCTTGCGCTATTGGGTACTTCCAGGTGGGCAGGCTGTAGATGGCCTGGTAAAGCTCAATTGGCTACGATCTGACCATTCAGCGCGCGGTTATTTACCTGGTAGCGGTGCAGCTCCGAGACCTGCATGTCGTCCATTCCCTCATAGTAAATCACGTACATCCAGTCCTCCTCAGTCTCAAAGGACGAGAGATATTCGTCGATGGTAAAAGCGCCCAGCTGGACGGTGAAATCGCCGATGGTCGGCCAGGACACTGCGGACTCCTTCTTTTCCACGTAGAATTCCATTGATTCCCTGAACCCTTCCATTATCCCGGTCAGGCGTGGTTCACTCTGCTCGGCGACATTCGATTGCCGCGTCTCCTCTTGGACTTCCACTTGCTCTAAGAAGGCCAACTAGGGGTGTTGTATGCACGTGTTTCTGAGCAGCGACTACCTTCTGAGTCTGCCACCAGCGTGTTCACCAGTTCTTTGGCAAACGCGACAGGATCGAGGAACTGGGTGCAATCCTCAAAGTCATTAAAGGCCAAATTCTCCTTGGACTGTCCGGCTGCTTCATCTCCTAGATCCTCCTCATCGCAATCCTCATAGCGGTAGTCGTTTAAAGGCGCGCTCGTCTCTGAGGTGGCACTTTTTTCTGAAAATGCCGCATTAATGCGCGGATGGGAAACTAGACCTCACTGCAAATCAGTAATTGATCGTACCTCTGGATGCCGCTGTCTGCTCGGCATACTGTTTTAAGCTGGTGTCTGAAGCAGGAAGCGACCCGCTGATTTGCTCGGATATGGAACCACTGGGAACTCGGACCTGGAGGTGAAATTTGCATTTTTAACGGTTTTTTTGAGTTTTCCAGCCGAGCTGTTGCATTTTCTGAAATAAACGTTGCTTGAACCCATGGGTCCTGTTCGAGGAGAAATGTTTTTGTGGACTAAGCGCACATAAAAGGGCTGATTGTGCACAGTAGAACCATTTTGCCGCGCTAATCAATTTCATTCTATTGATTGCTCCCCAAATTCCCCCCACAATGGGTTGTCGAGATGGTCTTTTAAACGTTCGAAATATGATTTGGATTAAGCGACTTACCATGATGCATGCATCCTCCAGGCAGTGGACTTGAATGCGCCCCTTTTGTCCGGGTTTTTTGGGCAAAAGGTGCACAGTTCCCGGTTCCCAATTGAGCGCAGAACTATCCATAATTCAGCGTGGAAAAAAAAAACGCAAAAACCTTGACGCATGTCAAGGGGCGCTGCAACCAGAACAGGTTCTTGAAAAAAGATATATTGATAAACAACCTCAATAAAACGTAATAAATAATAACAAAAAAGCGAACCGAACAATGCAATAAACGCTTTAAAAATATTGCTGGTTTTTCCTGGCTGAATATTGCTCGAAATGGGGTTTTCTGCTTAAAAATAAGCGCGACAATCTTAGAACGGGTTTGTCTTACAATCTACCTTAACATTTTGCGATAGAGCTTCTACATTATTATTATCGCTGTGGTTTTTTTACAAAACAAATCCCGAAAAACTGAGACATATAATCTACGAAAATAGTAGCTTCTTTGCCTGTTACGTATACTTATCGAAGAAAGCAGTACCGAATTGTTTCCTAATTATTACTAGAGAGTGATTATTCGTCAAACCGTTATTGTCGGGGACATTTTTACAGGCCCTTATTGAAGTAAATCCGCTCGGGCACCTTTTCTCCGCATGTTTTCTTGATGTTTTCATAGGCTTCGGGCTCGATCCAAGCCAATGTGGTCGTTTTCATCGAACTGAAAAAGTCATTAAAATTCAACCATCCTGTTTTGCAATTAGATGGTGCAACCTACCATTTTTGGGGAAACAGGCCGCAAGCGGTAGGGACCATGAACGACAAGCTGAAAAGTTATGAACATTGCAACGAAAAAGCATGGAGAAACTGGCCGAAAATGCAACTTACAAGCACCCAACGGCCATCACTTGAATCGGGCCGTGTAGGAAGGTGATTTTCTTCATGAAAGCCAACTGCTCAGCCCGTTCCATGATAACGGGCAGGATTAGCATACCAGGAGCACACATAGTGATTCTGGACATTATGACCTGCAATGGAAAGCAGTTGGGCGGTGCTTTTGCTCCAAAAATCCCTGTTTACCTGGCTGAAAGCTTTCGCAGCAGCCACTTTAGACTGTCCGACTATCTGGCCCTTTTCATCCGAACAATCAATACCATGGATGAACTCGTTCTGTCTCATCAGCGGTATATTGACGCAATTCGCTGCCGCTACAGCTGCGAATGGAACGTACCTCTAAGAAAAAATCACTGGTCATCTCACATACAGAGTTCTGAACCTGAACCTTACTTGAACAAATGGACTGGCGCGCTTCTGCCAGTAGTATTTACAGCCCAAGGCAGTGATCATAGCCGAGGAGGTAGCTGACACGTAAGCTACCACTAGTTGCGTCGTTGAAGTGGGCGATTTTGCGTTTCTGTTCGTGTAGTTCACCAGGGCGTTGAACGACTGATTCACCCACTGCCAGAAGACAACAGCAAACGGAGTTCTGGAAATACGAGTGTTTTTATGTGTGGAGTAGCGTCTCCAAAAACTATTCTTTTAGTTGTAAAAAAAAGCACAGTTTCAGTGCAATTTGAAGCGATTAATCGAACACTCACCGGTACCATTGGAGCATGGCCCCTGTAATAGCCATTCCTCCGGGTACTTGGAAGGACATTCGCCCAAAAACGTTCTGTTTTTCACCGCTGTCCGGATGGAAAGCGCTTTCATACAGTTTCTTCGCGTAGATCACCTGATCGACTGTGGTGCCTGGGGGCTCAGAGCCGCGTCGGTAAAGATCCACCAGTTCCTTGGCCTTGTCCAGGGCTTCGTCCCCTATTAATCGCGTAAAACAACGAAGTTGGAGATTGATTATGTTGACGAATAAGTGGCCTTACCAACAACGCATGTTCGGGGATCAGTAACCCATAAGAAATGTTTGAATCGGCCAACGAAAGTGGTCTGGTCCCATAAGGGCGCATCCACGTTCAGTCTTTCAGGCATTGCAGCGTGTTTGTTGAGTATCTGCGGATGAAACGTTAAGTTTACTTACAGATACAGAAATTGCATGTCAGTAAAATGACTGTGAAACTCGATTAAAGCAATTAAACAGAAACCAATGAATGAAGAGCCAGAGAAAGTTTTATTGATATTGAGCTTAAAACATTGGTTTGGCGTTTTTTGCTGACTAAACAGCTTTTGAGCTCAATGTGAGTACTCATGAGATTTATCAATAGTTACCTGGTGTCAGGACGGGCACAGATGGAAAGAAAATATTTTTCGATGCAGATTTCGTGGAAATTGAATAAAAATTGAGCAAATCTGGTTCGGTGTTTGCCAGAAAACTGGATTGTATAATGAATCTCCGATCGTTCAGTGCAACGAATGCACAAAATCAAAGTCTAAAGTCCCTGTGTACGAAAAAAATCGAGATATTCACTCACCAGGCAATTTAACTTGTTTGTGTTTATACTTTTCGGCTGATTTAATTGGAATTCGGCGAAAAAAACAACTTTTTTGGGGAAAAGATTAATTGGGCATCTCTGCCCCCCTGATACTGACAGCTTGGCGCAGCGATGCCGCGCTTCTCCAACAGAAATCTTTTACAACTAAAAACGGTTTTCTTATTTCGACTCCTGTAAAATTGAGAGCAGTTGTTTCTGCTCTGATCTCCCAGCTTTTTCCCCAGTTCATCATGAACTGCTCAGTGAAATCTTAAGCTAGTTTTGGAGCAATCAAGCGGCGTCCAATTGAAATGCATGAGGAATTGGAACCCAAACTGGCACCTATGGATGCACTCCCAGCCGTGTGAGGTCATGCGCGAGTGAAATTCAATTTAAATCAGTCCCGCTGAAAATGCATTATGAAACATTTCCACTTAAAAATAGATTTTATTGCAATTTTCACCTGCGTCGACTTGCACCTGGCTTTACTTACGTTAAGGTATGACGACGGAATTTCGGCCGTTGTTTGTTATCCCATAGAAAAACATCGATTTTCATTGGCGAATTTATCGTTTGTAATCCGGCTCATTAAGGGGGCAAACGATGAACGTCGTGTTCTAAATGAGGTTTTAATAAACGTGATTTATTTTAGAAGTACAATTTAATTCAAAAAAATATTAACTTGCGTGTCTTTAGGGTTTACTGGGTGGGTGTAGAGAATAGCGGTTTTGTGCAATTTTTAAATGCGTGTAAAAAATGTTTCTAAAATATCCCTATTTGCCTTGAATATGCACCTCCATAATGACTTTGACGTCAAACGTCTCCATCACCGATCAGTGTTGCCAACAAAAGAAGAAAAAATCACCAGTCCCGTCAAAATTCAAAATTAAGACCTCCAGTATTTTAAATACTAAGTTTTCGCCTAAAGATTTTGCCCTTGGCGACTCCAAAACTGGCAGCTTTCCCACCTGAGACGCGGTTTTCTCGATATAAAATGGCTAAGAAAACTACTGTCGTTATATAACCTAAAAGTGAACACTATTTGGGGGGGAGGGGCAGCTGCCACTAACCAGGCCCCACAATGGATGAAGTCCTTTTTAGGGGGACACAGAAGCTGGAATCCTTACAGGTAAGGTTTAAATTCGGAAGGCCACGAAATGTTTTCTGGATTACACTTATGTATGCTCTTCAACACTCGTCTCCTTGATGACAAACAGTCTCAAACTAACATAATCATTAAGAACTTTATAATCTGGATTCAGTTGGAAGCTGGTCTAGTTGCCTCAAAAAGCAAAGACCTTTTCCTCACTTACTCGCAAGCCACGCAAGTGCTGCTGTCTCAAGTGTGGCAGAGCCACAAACTGGACCATCTGAAGAGTAACATCAGCCAGCTACTGGACTATGTGTTGGAAATATCCAGGGATTTTACGGAGCGGGCTGTTGATGTGGCCGACCCAAAGCGACTATGGATGTTCCTGACTGGAGTACTGGATGGACAGTGTAAGCATGAGCAAAAAACACGCGTTTTCACGCAAATGTTTGAACAGTTTATAGGGTTGTTCCGGCCGGATCAGCCCTTTAAATGAACTCAGTGAGTGTCTCGTTGTTCTACTCATTGTCTAAATTCTAGTCTAATAACACAGTTCTTGTTTGTTGTTTTCTCTATTTCTGGATAGGCGTTGCTTGTCGCTCAGCATCTTCCGGCAATATGAGAAATTGGCACAACGCGACAAGCTAAAAATACCCGCCTCCAGCTAGAGTTTCTACTGTATCGGTATAACTCAATGGAATGTAAAGCGCGATTCAATAACGAACCAATCCAGAGCTAACACTAAAAAACACTTAAACACATTTCAGTGCAACTGGTTCATCCCGATAGAGCTTAGATGAGCAGCTTCCCTATATCTGAATGCGATTTAACTGGTGATGATGTTTTTAGGGTCGAAACGCGAGATAAGCATAGCATGCGCGGGCTTCGTGGTAGGAGGACTAGTAGGGGTGGCAGTGGGTTTTGCCTTGCGAAGAAGGGAAAATACGGTGCGCTATATGGAGGCGGTCCAAATCAGCCACTATTTAGGTCCAGAGGTAATAAACATTTCTGTTTTTACGCTATGCCTCAATGCAGTTTGGTCAAATAGCGGGATCTAAATAGTTGTAGATAAGTTCTATATTGTTGAGGCGGATTCATTTTTTTTACAAAACTTCTTTTTGGGTATTTTGCCTCAAAAATTTTTG
>NW_026017111.1:1788141-1792038 GCF_020466585.1 Dendroctonus ponderosae
TTGTTTCCATCAAAATTCAACTTGGCTTCTGGTAAATCCCACTTCTGACACCAAATGTACCGTGGATGGCCGGGTATCAAACTCTTTCTTCAGCTTCCAACTTTTATTCACCTCGGTATAACTTTAAATGCGGAACAGCTAGTGAATATTTTTTAAATGTTTTTTTGTAAAGGTAACACTTTCAGCAATCGAGCTCGGATTTGCCGGTGTTTCTTGGCCGAGATTGCACGGGAATTATCACGGATTTAGGCAGGAAAGTGCAACGGCTTGAATTGGGCGACGAAGTTTGGGTGACGATCCCGTTCTGGTCTCAAGGCACTTTATGCCAAACCATCCTGATTTCAGAGCATCGGGTAGGCGTGTGATTTTTCAAAAACCTCAACCCTCAATCGCTATTAATTCATTGGCAGGTTGCGAGAAAACCGAAAAATGTGGGCTTTGAAGGGGCCTGCAGCGTTCCTTATGCGGGCAGTCTGGCTCTTTCAGTGCTGTCCGAAGCGAAAATCGATCTGAATAGCGCCGCTAACAAAAGGTGAGGATGAACCGCTTAATTGTCCCGAAAACCCATTTTCAATGTATTAAAGGTTTCTGATTCAAGACGGTTGTACGCCTGTGGGATGCGTGCTGATCCAATTGTTGAATAGCTGGAAAGCCCACATTACGACCACTTGCCATAAAAGGGCCGTGCCGGTGGCCAAAGCTTTAGGCGCTAGAGAAGTTATCAGCATTGACGCCCCTTCGTTGAGTAAGTCATTCATTTAGTTTCTTTCAACCCATAATGCGAACTGTTTTTTGGGGTTTAGGCGATGAAGATCATGTGGAAGAATTCTCGGATACCGAGAATTTCTCAAAAACCGTGCTCAAAGAGCTGCAACTAAAAGGCGAAGTATTCGACTTTATCATTGTCACCCGAAACGAGAAGTGAGTAGTGGAAAAGTAGGCTCTTGAGCCGCACATTTGGACTGTTGAAAATTTCGACCACGGTGTTGCTTTTTTATAGCTTGAACTGGGAAAGCCTGAGAAACTTTTGCGCAGGAGAAGGCAAACTGTTATCAACACTGCCCGAGAAGCTCTCATCGGACTCCTATGGGTTCTTAGCCAGATTCATTTTTTCAACTTACATTCGGCTCAAATTCCTAATGGGGGTAAGCAAAAAATCGACAAGTCGTATTTATTATAAAATTACAAGCATCGGCTTGTTTCGCGCCTTTTGCTAGCTAAAAATGCCATCAAAACTTACCTGTTTATGGACGGGAAACGTTTCTTTTTCAGCATATTCTGGGTGTTCCGAGCAACAACTACGACGAGGCCCATTTATGCCACGCGACTTTGGACAAACTAACCGCATTAGTGGAGGATGGGGTGCTGCAAACGGTGGTAGACAAAGTATTTCACCCTAAAGATATCGAAGTGGCTCTAAATTACATTCAGTCGTCGCAATCCATTGGCAGTTCAGTCATCACGTTCCGGTAACGAATTCTCCATTGTTTCACTTCAATTCGTAGGCAAATGATTTATTTTTGATACGACCCCTTCATTGGCAAGACTGAAATAGTGAAGCCTATAAAAGATCAGAACGAATATTGTAGATTATTGTCTCACACACACAAAGCCAAATATACAAGTGGTGCTAACCGTCGATTTAGTTAATTAGTCACTTTATTATATTATTGAAGAAATAAATACTGTTTGCTAAAAAAATAGATAACCAGTGTTTTGTTGTCAAAAAAAAACCATCCACATATTTTAAACATACGTTTATTAAATGATTTTATTCAAAACAAATCTTTAGAAGGAAACAACTATAATATAGATATAGCCGGCGTAAATGAAAAAGCAACGTTTTGCTGCCTCCCAATTAGCTGCACTCACTCTAAATATTTACAATGCTTGTAAATATACATAATTACGTTACATTAATACTGTGGCTAGTTGGGTGGCAGGAAAACGCAATTATAATACCGTGAAAATATTGTATATAATATAAAAAGAGTAAATACTTAAGTTATTAGTACACAAAAGCTAATCTTAAAATAGTTAAGGTAGTAAGTTGCTGTCGAGGACGAGCACTATCGGTGAAAAAGTCGCCTGAACCAAAGTGTTTTCAGTGAAATTTTCGCCATTAGTGAAAGTAAAAAAACGAAAGAATGGGCCCTTAATTACGTTCAATGTCATGGGTAAAGACTTAGTGTCAAATACATACACTGCTCTCTTAAATATCTATTTTTTTAAATTCTACACTCTGAACACAGCACTACCTCAAACTAGGTACTCTCAAAGGTTAGGTGTTGGTACATAAAACACTTATTGTCGCGATCAATCGGACTTAAGTGAAGGATTTCGGGTCCCAAACGTTTCCTTACAGTTTGTCAGTTAAGCTTAGTTCATACAATAAATCGAAAGAATCTGGAATGTAGTTAGTTTGCCATTATTATGCATAGTTAGAGATGTAAATTTTGAACACATACCTGCCTGTTATCTTCGTTTGTGAGATTCAATATCTACGACAAATATTTAAAGCACCTCTGGCTGAATTACACATGAATAAAATAAATAAATAATACATAAAATCCCGTTCTAAACAACACAAATTTTACTGGTTTTCGAAACGGGTCTACATAAAAAACCGATAAACTCCTCCAATGCAAATGGGTTAAACAACGTATGACCTTACATCGAAAGCTTATGGAAAGGAGATTTAATGGTGCTTGTGATGACGTGAGATCGTGCATCCCACTGCTTTAAAAACTTAAAACTACTAATAAACTCTTAAAATCTTCATAATATACAAAAGCTAGCTTTTTATGCAGAAAACGCTTTTTTAAGCTGCGGAAAAATCGTTTTGTCTTGGACATCTGCAATACAAAACACCGTCTTATATTCAGCGCCATTAGTGGTCTAAAATCGCCGGTTATTATCTAGAAATGTCCAAAACCAAAGGGGGCAGATCTAGATAACTACCAAAATCCTCGCTTGCTTACCTTAAGAAATATCCATCTATTGCTGCTGCGCGGCTTGTTGCTGGATTTCGATTTTTTCCACCGTCATATCGGGATTCATGGCAGTGGCTTCTTGAATCGCTTCGGCCAGGGCTCGATCATGATCAATCGGGTCCCCATCCGATTGGATGGTAATCTTCTGTTCCACCCTCGTTTCAACCACTCCATCGCGTTCAGTTTTATACTGCAACATCAATCATAGACTAAGCTAAATTAAACTCAATAGATTTGATTCGTGAATACATGCGTTCTTTCTTCACTAAACAGTTGAAAATACCCTAAAGCCTGTGTCCCATGCATCCGTTTATACGATGGTACGTAATAATTTTTGTTGATAGTGATGAGCAGACAACGACTGCATGGTCTTGGTCTTGCAAGGCTTAATAATAATTCTTCGTTCGCAAGCATTGAGGAATTTTACTGTTTACACTTCGACTTATTTCCGGGCTCTCCCAAGGGACTTTGGGAAAAGAATTAAAGTGAATACTGGAAACTGTTTAGCGAATTTATTTGCTACTTGAGTTTTTACTTTTTTATGTAATGTGCATAAAACGCACGTATTTGTTATTAACTTATCTACACCTTCAGGGCAAAAATTTAAAAGTATTTGAACAAATTTGGCACCGCAGTGTGCCACTTGTCCAAAGCTTTGGTCCCTAATTTTATATTTTTTCACTTCAAGTGAATCATTGGTATGTTAAGGGCTTCTTTTGAAGACCAAGACCAGTCTCGCTCATCACTACTTAAAGAGTCTTTTGCACTGTTAAATAAATAAGTCGTCATTTTAGTTAAGAACGAAACGACGAAATTTTTGGGAGATGGAGTGAGTTTTAAAGCAAAACTGATCGGCATTTTGGAAGTGTCTGAAGCTAGAGGTGATAGAATGTGCCAAGAGGCA
>NW_026017111.1:1792464-1792590 GCF_020466585.1 Dendroctonus ponderosae
AAGCAACACTTGGAAAAAAGCTATTTACCTACATCGCCGCTCTTTTCAGACAGCCCCAACTCTGTCTCGAAGGTAAGAAGAAAAAAGACTTGGGTATGTATCCGCTTTTTCGCTTCTGGTGTATTT
>NW_026017111.1:1792768-1794322 GCF_020466585.1 Dendroctonus ponderosae
AAAAACGAACCAAAAGGCAGCGCTAGCGCTTCTGAAAGTAAAAACAGCGGCACCGCTGTAGCCGACTTAGTTGATTTAGAGTTAGAACTGAACAGTTTGCAGCAGAGTTTCGTTTTCTGTTTCGAAGTTACTTTCACTCTAAACTATTTGGACTTAGTGCACTATTCATCATTAAAGCCCGTGTCCCATGCATCCGTTTGTACGATGATACGATGGTACGAAAGTGTTTCTATTGGTTGGAGATCTGTCAATTCGACCGCTGTCTTACGAACGGAGGACGAATTGACAGATCTCCAACCAATAGAAACACTTTCCTACCATCGTATCATCGTACAAACGGATGCATGGGACATGGGCTTTAGTCTATTATTTGATTATGGACTGTGTGCCATTGTTCTGGAAAAAGTTTGCATTAACTTTTTGAAATACGCTCCATACATATGGATTTAAAGCGGGTCTTAAAACTGAAAACTCCCAATGATCCGAAATTCCACCCTATGCAAAACCAACGCAGTTTGCCTAACAAAAGTGAGAAATATGCGTCGTTTACCCACACTTACCGTAATAGTTTCGACTGTTCTCGTTTTCGAACTGATCGTTTGTGTGCTGACGATTTCGCCCGTTTTCGTGTAGTTTCCGTCGTCGGAAGATAATTGCACTTTTCGAGCCTCAGTCGCCACAATCGGAACGCTGGTGGTGGAGGTGCGGAACACTGTCGGATCGCCACTGTACATCACCGATTCGGTCTTCACTATGCCACCCGGCAGATCGTCCTAGGGAAGAACGCATTAATACGTACAAAATGCACAAACACTCGAGCCCAAAGCGTGCATTTCATGCCTTAACAGTACAAGTTTCAAAAATCACTCGCTAATGATGCAACACTAGAGCCAATCGAAAGAGGCCATCTACTCACCGGGTAGTAAATTGTTCGAGTGTTTTTCAGTGCCTCATAATTCAGTGAACATATTTTAACTCAAGAAATGTGAAGGTTTTTGGTGAGCTGATACGTACCTTGTAGATCTCGCTGTTATAATAAGGGTGATTTGGATCGTCTGGGGGGTCGATGGGCGTGCCTGAATCACCTGAACTAGTCGAGCTAATGCTGTCTCGTCTGCCCAGCTATAAGCCATGCGAGTTAGACAAGAATGAGAATATGAAACAGTGCTAACTCTGGTGGGTATAACGAAGAAATCGTGACTGGTTGGCCAACCAACGTTGGCGATGTTCTCCGATTTATTGACCAATAAAATGAGGCCTTTTTGGGATTATTTGCTGTTGGCACCAATTCTCTTAGGTAATTTTTTTCTTTTTATTGTTTGGCTTTGGAGACATAAGCGAATAATTTGGCATCTGCAATCAGCAAATCATGATAGTTTTACTGAAATTGTGCCAAATTCAGGGGCAGATCCAGCTTTAAAGTCAGGGGGGGGGGGTTATGTAGAAAAAATGCAGTCTTCTGTTGTCTATGAAATTTGAAAAATTATTGTCGTTTTGTGCAAGGGTGGCGCAAGATTATTGCAAAATTTCATGTTTTCCGTCCCGTTCTGCATG
>NW_026017111.1:1794372-1807968 GCF_020466585.1 Dendroctonus ponderosae
AACAACGTGAGTGAGGAAATTCGAGTAGTTTTGACCCAGAAAGCGAAATTTGAATATCAGACACTTAGGTGCAAGATTATTCCAAAATTCCATGTCTTCCGTCCCGTTTTTGCTCATTTCTCAGAGGCAAAATGAGCAAGAACGCTCATTTGTACATCATTCTAGACAGAAATAAATGACCTTTTAAGAAAGTGAACCATGGATGGGGAAATGTTGGCAGTTTTCTCAAAAAATGTTTGAATTCGGGAAGTTTTAGATTTGAGTGGTTTTTTTCTTGAGTTGCAAAATCCACTTGAACCACTGCTTTTTTCGAGGTTTCTCAAGAACCATTCGAGCCAGATAATTCGTTTTGGCACCGTTGGATAGAGAATTGAATGGGGGGGGGGGTCATGACCCTCATGACCCCCCTTGGGTCCGCCCTTGGCCAAATTATTGGCCAATAAATCTGGAAAGTGCGTACCGGCATAACCACCTCTTGAAATGACAAACATTATGTATAAATGTTATCACAAAATGCCAACAAAATGGCCTCGATTTGCATAAAAATTCCATTTAGGCACTTTGTTAGTAGAACAGCCACAAAACCAAATCGACAAAAAATAAAATAAAATAATAACCTGATCGCCGCCCACCACAGTACTAGTAGTCTTAACTTCCTGAGTGACCGTTCGCTGCTCCTGTCTGGTGGCGCTGCTGGTCATAGAGTGCGCCACTGTCTTCTCCTCGAGCTGCTGCGTTTTGGCGTTAGTGCCCAAGTCTTCGTGCGTTGTTGCCGTTCGGGTGGTGACAGCGCGGGCTGTTATGTAGGGCGAGGTGCCATCCTCTGTCAGTGGCGTATCGGCCTAAATGTGTCGGGTAACAAAGCAAATAGAAAACGGAACCAAACAAAATAAATAATAATAAATCAAGCGAAAGATATCAAAAAAATATTTCGAAATTGGTAAAAAATACTGGGTGTTTGAATAATTATTGACGATCAAGCAACCACAGTTGCATAAAATTAAACAAGCAGTGGGCAAAGAAAACTAAAGAGAATAAAGAACAGAAACATCAACAGGAGGCTTAACTGAAAAGTGTGAAGAAATCACTAGACGGTATTAAACTCGAGTCGAAATAATAAAAAAACTCACCTTGTTCACGTGGGTGGACACCTTTATCTCGCCAGTTCGTCCATCAGCAACGCGTTCCTCAACGTTCTGAGTGACGCCGTCTTTGTCCTTCGTGATAATCTGCTTAGTGGTAGTTTTAACAATGACCGGTGTAGAGGCGCTGCCCGCAACTCCCTTGGCCCCCTTGGATAAATTAAGGCTCGGCAATTCCTTCAGACTTTCTGAAGCGTACTCGTGAAGATCGTCCTCACTGGATTCGTCCTCGCCGTCTTTGAGGTAGGTTTTGACGCGCACCTTCGAGTCTTTGAGGTCGGTGAAGTGGCTGGGATCAATCTGCGCATAGTTGAGGATCAGTTCCCCTGTAATGGGGTCTCTGAGCGCAGTCTCTGGATCGATATCGCCAGTTTGAGGATCAATGTGACCCCACTCAGTGTGAATCTTCCCGGTAACTGGATCAATTTCGCCAGATAGAGTGAGGACTTGAGTGATTTTGGTGTTCGCACTCAACACTAAAGGATCGTTGCTGTCGACCTGCACAATTTTGCCAGTCTTCGGATCGACCATACTGTATATGTAAACGGTCTGAGTGGTCACGTTGATGATTCGTCCAGTTCTCTCGTCGAATTGACAGTCTTTCGGGTCAATCTCCTTCACTTTGCCTGTCGGGTCGTTTTGGGTGATCAAGTAGATTCGGACAATCACCATTTTGCCGGTTCGAGGATCAATTTTACCGTACTTGGTGTAAATCTGTCCAGAAGCTGGATCAATTTCAGAGGCCGAGTACAGCGGAGCTCCAGTTTCATCCACTTGATTGGTCCTGGTGAAGATTTGACTAGTTTCCGGGACGACTTTCGCGGTGTTTTCATCAACTTTGGACATTCGCTGAATGTTTCCAGTTTTCGGATCAATATAACCGTACACAGCAGTCACATACCCGGTGGTCGGGTCCACATTGCCACTAGTGTAAACATCCTCCCTACTAACAGGATCATTATAGTCAAAGACCCAGATCTGGTTGGATTTGGTGTCGATCCTCACAGACTTCGAGTCGCGCTTCACTATCTCCCCTTTCTCATTCACTTTGGGGTCAGTGATCAAAATCCCCACCAGTCTTCCGTAGTTGGGGTCCGGTTTTCCCGTCTTCGGATTAGTGTAGTTGCCTTTAAATAGAATCTGGCCGGTTGTGGGGTCGACCACGCCCTGCTTGACCTCATGCTTGCCACTCTTCGGATCTATGTGAGTGAGAGTGGCGTTCACTGGATCGATTTGCCCATACTTGGTGTCGATTCTATTGGTGGCCGGGTTGTAGAGGCCGTTTGAGACCTCAGCTACAGCATTTTTAGAGTCGATCACGTTCTTTTTTGGGTCGACTTTGCCCACGAAAGTCAACACTTGCACTTCTGGATCCACTTCTGGGCCCAGCCTGATCACCTGCACCAACTGGGGGTTGACGGAGTCGGTTTTCGGGTCTTTGACCCCAGTGGGGACAATAATATTTCCCTCAGAGTCCACTTGAATAGCTCTCACGTCGGTTTTACCACTTTGAGGGTCTGTGCTGGTGATCGTCAGCAGTTTCAAGTTGATCACGCCATATTTCGTTTCAATTTCCCCAGTAGCTGACACTTTTTTGCCCTTGCTGTTCTCGATTTGCCCGCTGTTCAGGTCAATGCTTCCGGTCTTCGGATCCACCTTGGTGGTGATTGTGGTTATTTCAATGACTGGATCATTTTGCCCGGCAATGCTGATAATCTGTCCCAGACCGCTGTCGATTTTCCCGGTCTTGGGATCGACCACTCCGGAGGACAGAATGATCTGCCCATTGGCGTCATTGATCTGGGCAAGTCTGGCATCGACTTTCCCAGTCTTCTGATCATTGATGATCACTTTTCCATTCTTCGGATCGATCAGCCCATACTTCGACTCAATAATCCCAGTCTCCGGGTTGAGAAGAGCAGTCGACTGTTCGATCTGGCCCTTTTCCAGATCGGCCTTGCCAGTTTTCGGATCGATCCTCGTGGTGATCACCGTGATTTTGATCATGCGCTTCTTGGGAGTGGGAGCGGCTCGCGGATCTTGCGCTTGTTTCAGCCCCACCACCGAAAACACCTGTCCTAGATTGGGGTCCGGTTTTCCAGTTTGGGGGTCCACCACCGGGCCCCCATTGATGATTATCTGCTCGGTGGATTCGTCCACTTTTCCGGGAATTATTCCCCTTTGGCCCGTGAGGGGATTGTTGGAGATTAGGGAGCCTGTAGTGGCATCCACTTGGCCATACTTGGTTTCGATGAAACCAGTGGCGGGATCAACGTATCCGGTTAGATGTTCCACCGTTCCATTCTCCGTATCGACTGTGCCAGTTTTCGGGTCCTTCCTGCCGGTGATCACCATGATCTTCACAATGCGGTTCTTGGCAATGGGGTGCAAAACTCCCGTCACCACCTCCTTGATGGGGGTGCCCACACTTTGCGATGTGATCAGCCTTTGGGGCGACTTCGGCTTGAGCTCTGCAGCTGGCTGCAGCAGCTCCTTTTCCGACGGTTGCTGAGAGGCAACTGGATCAATGGTCGGCTCAGTAATATGCACTGATACAGCCCGGCCAAGGTCTTTATCGACCTTTCCTGTTTTGGGATTGACAAACCCTCCCTTGAACACCAGCTCGCCAGTGTTGGGCTCAATGTGCCCCACTCTGGTATCGGACTTGCCCGTCTTCGGATCAATGATGGTGAGCGTTTCATTGACTGGATCCAGATGGCCGTACTTCGTGTAAATTTTGTTTTTATCCGGATCGTACAGGCCAGGCGACGATTCCGGCACGGCGTTTTTGGAATCGATGGTGTTCTTTTTGCTGTCGACTTTGCCGACGAACGTCCTGATCTCGATCTCCGGATCGACCTCAGGGCCAATCTGGATCAGCTGCACCATATTGGGGTCCGCTTTATGGGTCTTGGGGTCCACCACTCCGGATGAAACAATGATGTTATCGTCTTTATCCACACTAATGGGCCTGTCTTGCACGATGTTGCTCTTGGGGTCGCGGGTGTAGATTCGCATCAGCTTCAAGTTAACGGTGCCCTGCTTGGTTACGATTTCCCCAGTTTCGGGAATAATTTTCCCGTTGGTTACCTCCGTTCTGGAGTGGTTGAGGTCGATCTTACCGGCAGCATCTTTCTTTGCGGTCACAGTGGTGATAACCACTGCCGGATGTTGCGGATCGACAACGTTGATCACTTGGGAGAGATTGGAGTCGACTTTTCCAGTTTTCGGGTCCACAACGTTGTCGCTGATGAAGATTTGCCCGGTGTTTTCGTCCAGTTTAATGGGAGTGACTGTAGTTTTGCCAGCCTTGTCCTTTTGAACCACTTTGCAGTTCTGCGGGTCGATTTTTCCATACTTTGACTCAATAAGGCCACTCACTGGCTCCACTGTGGCGGTCAGTTTTTCAACTGTGCCCTTTTCCGTGTCAATTTTCCCGGTTTTCGGGTCCTTTTTGCTGGTGATCACCAAAATCTTAATAACCCTCTTCTTGGGAACCGGATGACTCGGCAACGCGTACTTCACAGGGGTTTTGGGCTCCGTCGAAGTGCCATAGTCTCCAACCACTGTGATAACTTGGCCTAGATTGGGGTCTTTTTTGCCGGTTTTCGGATCAATCACCGGCCCACTGGCCAGGATGATTTGGCCGGAAACTGGATCGATTTGCCCTTGGACGGTCTCCTGTTTTCCTGTTGCCGGATCGGTGATAACAACGGCGCCTTTGCGGGGATCGATTAATCCATATTTTGAGTCGATTTCGCCAGACGGATGCAGAATGCCAGCCGACTGGTCCACATGGCCGTTTTCCAGGTCCAAATATCCAGACTTTGGGTCTCGTTTGGCTGTTATCACCAACAGCTTGATCACCTTGTTCTTGTCTTTGGGCGAAACTGCTGCTACAACTGCGGATGGTTTCGGGGGGATTTTGACTGGAGCGACTGGAATTGGGCGTTTCGCCGCCACACTGGGGTCTGCTTGGGGTTCTTTGAGGGCGATTCTCAATGTCCTGCCATAGGAATTGTCCAGTTTGTGGGTTTTCGGGTTGAGTAAGCCTCGGAACAGCACTTCGCCAGTGGCGGCATCTCGCTGGCCTTGCTTTAGCTCGGTTTTGTTGGATTTTGGATCGGTCACGGTCAAGGTTTCCTGCACGGGATCGAAAACGCCATATTTCGTGTAAACCTTGTTTGTTGCCGGATCGTACAGGCCGGTTGATTGTTCGGCAGGCGTGAGCGTTTTGGGGTCCAACCCCTTCTTGTCCACCTTGCCGGCTACAGATGTCACCACCACTTCCGGATCCAGCTCTTCGCCCACTTGCAAAATCTGACTAAGATTGTCGTCCCGCAATCCCGATTTCGGATCTACCACTCCTGATAGAACAATCACGTTGCCGTTGGCATCGAACTGCACTGGATGCTCTTCCAGTTTGCCGCTCTTCGGGTCTTTGGAGCTGATGGTGCTGCGCTTCGCGTCAACAGTGCCGTACTTGGTGACCAAAACTGCTTTCTTAGCCTCGATTTTCCCGTTCGTTGTTTCTTTGTGGGCCTGCGTGGGGTCCAGCTGGCCGCTTCGCGGGTCTCTCTTGGCTGTAACGGCTGTAACCGGGACCACTGAGTCCCCATGATCGCCCACCTTGATCAATTGCCCCAGAGATGGGTCTGGTTTGCTCGTCTTAGGATCAACCACTCCCTCTTCAATCACGAACTGATTGAGGCTGTCATCCACTTTAATGGGGCGCGACTCCAGTTTTCCACTCTTCGGGTCCCTGTGGGTGATTCTCCTGCTTGCTGGCTCGATTGTGCCGTACTTGGTTTCAATGGTCCCGCTCTTGGGATCGAGAATCGCGTCCAACGTCTCAACGTGCCCCTTTTCGGCCTCAATCCGCCCACTCTTCGGGTCCTTCTTTGCCGTGGTGACAGTTACCTTGACAATGCGCTTCTTCGGCACGCCGTTGAGCGCATTTCTAGTTTGCGGATCAGAGCCATTGATAGATATGATCTGGCTCAGGGCTGCGGATTTTTTGCCCGTCTTCGGATCAATGACTGAGCCCGAGATGATGAGGATTTGCTTGGTGACCGGGTCGATGTGGCCTTGGACGACTTCCTTTTGGCCTTGCACTGGATCCGTGATGATTACTGTGCCGTTTGATGGGTCGATAAGACCATATTTGCAGTCAATCAAGCCGGAATTAACATTCTGTTGGCCCACGGTGCCTTCAGAGGAAGCGTGCTCTAAATCAATGCGTCCGGTTTTGGGGTCTCTTGGCCCAGTGACAACCAACAGCTTAATAGGGCGCGTTTTGCCTGCTCCTGCAATGGCTGGCGCATTGGGCTCTTTCTCATACTGCTCACCTGCTATAAAGGCCGCACTGTCCGCCTTGGGATCCTGTTTCTTCAGCTTATCAATTTCACCAGGAGCGTAGTTAAAGGCGGTAGCCGTCGCCCTTTTAGTGGACGGCGATTGTTGGCTTTCGGGATCGCTTCTGGAGCTCGAAGGCGACCGCTGATTTTCGTAGCTGAAGCCCTGAGTGTACGGTTTTCTGGGGCTTGCTTGATTTTCGGCCGCTTCGTAGTCATACTCCTTGGTGTAGCCAGGGAGCTGCGGCGAGCCGGTCGGCTCCTGCGCCTTTTCCGCCACTTTTTCCTTCTCCTTCTTATCTTTCGGGGATTTGTCCTTGTGCTTGTTGCCGAATAGGAAGCCGGGGCTCTAATGGTGGGAGAAAGCAAAGTCACATGCTTACTACATGCACAAAACTACTCTTACTAAACTAATAAATCTATTTCGAGATAGCTTATTACACCCTTGCATAAAGACAAAAGTCTGCTTTTTTGTACACAATTGCTAAAGTTCGTGCATTTTCAGATTGTATTCAAAGGCAGACTACAACTTTTTACACTAGCAAACGAAATGTTCAATTAAGGTGAGCACGCATTTGTATTGTTCGCATCTGTACGGCAGAAACGAACAACTAAAAATACATATTTGCACATCAAATGCGCGCTTTCCTTCAGACCAGCTGCCCAAAAAACTTACCTTGGCCCTCTTGTCTTTGGGAGTGCTCTCGCTCTCATTGCTGGAATTGAGCTGATCCAGATCTCCGCCATTCTGCAAGTTGTTGCTCGGATCTTCTTTGTCCTTTTTCTTCTGGCCAAACAGACCTCCGGCCGGCAGTACAGCAACACCTCCGATAGGTTTCTGGGCAAGCACAAAATCTCCATTAAAAACCCCGCGTTTCTGGTGTTTGATTGAAAAAGTTGAAAGCCCTAAGCAATACTACTACATGAAGACACGCAGAAAAGATGAAGCACACGCACACAAGAGGTTACTAGTAATTAGGCAACAACATACCGCTGCTGCGTATTGCTATGCTTATTTAGTAGAATTATCAGTAGATGAAATTAGACACGATTTAAGACTTTAAAAGGCATAAACGGCAAAGAAAAATACAAAGTTTATGAATACATAAAATGTCGCAAACTTTTTAAATGCCTCGCGACATTTCTAGTGTTTATCGAAAACAAATGCTACAGCCAAAGCACTTCCTACCAGTTGTACATGTTAAGCAAAAACAGATTCTTCATTAGAGTTGGGAATAATCGAAGAAGACGAATTAAGTCGTTGAAACAAAACAGATCTACTAAGCTCTAAAACTAAGTCTGAGATCATCGTAGACAAAAAGTAGCAATATACAGCAGACGAGAAGGGGCGCTTCAAAGACCAACTAGTTTGCATTAATGGAAGAAACACTTCCTCAGCTAGAAAGTGAATTGCGGGTCTCAAGAACGCCCCTTGATTTAAAAAGTGATTTTTCAAACACCTTCTGGGACTTATCGGCATCGTATTCTCCTTCCACAGAGCTCGCGGTGCTTCCGGATCTCACAGAACCGCAACTGAGTTTTCGGCCATGCTGAGGTGCCAACAAACACAATGGTTGATATGAGGTGAGGGTTACAATGAGTGATTTTTCGGGTAAATATCAATAGCAAACTGGACAGTGAGCAATCAAGTCTCACTCAATTTTTCATTTTTCAGTTAGTAATGAGGGAATGATCGTACAAGATGTTACCATTTAATATTTTCAATTCGTTAAAAGTTAGCGGGTGACCCAAAATGGGCGTCTCCCTGTTAAGAATTTAGCGCCTTATTCAAACAACACCCTTGGCCCTAAAAAGCAGCAAAAAATGCGTCTGGGCTCAATTACCTTCTCTTTTTCCTTTCGTTCCTTCGGTGACTTCACTTTAGCCGGAGTCTGATTGTCCACGTCGGGAATATGATCCGGAGGATGAGACATTGTGTGTCGTTTGTTCGCTTCATTGTATTCATCATCAGGAATCACCCCGCTCAACGCTGAAAAAACCAAACATGGCACTCAAATCTGAGTGCTTCCGCCTTAAAATGCTCAACTTACGATCCATACTTCTTGAAGTGAGCCGCTTGCCAGTGAGGGATCGTTCAAATTGAGGCGCTGGTCGCTCAATTGGAGTTTTTCTGGTCTCGTAATGGGTTCGACCGGAATATCTATAAACAAAGGAAACTTTAGCCCCATTTGTGAGTTGGAGCTAAAATACTTACCTAAACTTAGAGCCCAAGCGAGGAAATAGTGAGTTGCGCTGATTCACCTCTGGCGACATGAGCCTGAAGAAAGTGTGGTGTTCCACGCAGGTCTTCCAGAGCTTTTTCGCGGCCCGATGATTGGCCAGCTTGAAACCAATGGTGGACTCGAACTGCTCGAACTCACCCGGACGTATTTTGATGTAGAAATTGTGGCGCTTGTAGCTGATTTTCAGAATTTTTGGCCAAGCAAACCGGTTGATGCGCAACCTGTCGCGATAAACCAACAGGCCGGAAGCACAAACTCCTGAAAATTAACACCGCAAATCAGTAGGGATTCACTAATAAAACTACCAGCAGTAGCACATACCCAGCATAATGTCCACGCCTTCCGAGTCTTTAGCAGAATGAAGGTCCACGCCATACATGGCGAGCTTTTTCCCGTTTTCCAAGTAATGAAGCTCGGCTTCGGCCGGAGTTTGTCCTCTGGAAACACGCACTAGTTTAGCGTTTGAGTGCAAAAAAAACTAAAAGGACTTACTTGTGCGTTTTGTGCAATTCGCAGACTTTATCCTCCAGGTCTTGGTTCTGACTGGGCGCAATCTTGAAGTCTTTGAGATAGTTGCGGGGCATCGTTTCTGGATCATAGTCGCCCAGCTCCGATTGGGCCAAATAAGAGCCCAATAGAGCGTGCGTCACGAAGGAGCAAGGCAACCGCGAATTGAGAATGTCGTTACGGATTTGGAGGCAAAGTTGGTATCTGAAAATCGCCTCAAACCAATACAGTCTCAATAACAAGGCACCAAACGCTTGAGCGGGACGTCATCACAACTAGACCATTTCGGCTGTTTCAAGCAAGTTTCAATTAGAAGTAGCGGAAAAGATTGTTCCTTTGTAAATAATTTAACGGCTTCTACTGTTGAAGTAGTGAGTTTAGGCAAGATTTTGGGCCGAAAGACGTGCACTTTGCGAACGAACGAAACCATCGCTCGTAAATAATCATTAACTGCTTTGGTCACCCGCTCAATGCATTCTTGACCGGCTTAAAACCGGCCTACATGGTCCGACGTCATCAAACTTAGCCCTTAGGCCTTATTATCAGGACGGTATTGATCAATCATCATCCCAGCGCTCAAAGACTCACCTAGTTATGTCTTCCTGTAGCTGAGCAGGATCGGGCGGATAGAATTTCACTTCGAAACTGAACTTCCAAGGTTCATCTGAAACAAACCATTTTATTATCAAGAGGACTTTCGAGGTATTGGTTGGAAAGTGGTGAGTTCTTCGAGCTTTTAGGCCGAAACACCAGGCAGAACCAGTTTCAAGCCATTTTATTATCCAATTGATTCAACTTACTTTTCATGAACTTGGCTATTCTCTTGTCCAGTTCTAGCCAATTTCTTGGGTCGTACCGGTCGGCGTATACCAAGCCAAAGTAGTCTTTTTCGATCAGGTTGATCGCCTCGCATACTTTATCCAGCAGGTCTCTGCCTTTCGCTTTTCTCTGCAAATGGTTTTGCCATGCAAATCCAACTTTCTGTCTTTTTTCCCCTATCTACTTACATCGATATTCAAAGTCAGAACTGACCCATCAAGCATGGTGATTTCGGTCCACTCGAATAGACCATTTTTGCCGCTTTTAACGTCCTTTTTAGCTGGCGAAGCTTCACTATCAATAGTCATTTTCTTCTCTTCGGGCATGGTCGCCTAATGTTCTGCAACAAAAATGATTCATATAGTTTTCAGCGCAGATGATAGAAATATGAATGTCAAATCAAGGTGCAAACAATCAAAGGACTTAAGTGGCGCGAACACAATTTGCCACAATTTAGAACAAATTTAAACGCCGGCTTAATGTCAATAGCGGCATTAATTACTATTGCCGTTCAGTGTTGGATCGGATTTCAAAACAGTGGCTGATGTTTTTCGTACAGAAATATCTCAAGTTGCGGTTTATTGCGGCAATTTGAAGCTATTTCAATACACTTTGTGCGTTACGCACGTATTGATTTGCTTGCAACAAACAACTATTAAAAAGTCAATCTATTTCAATGGATTCTCATACTGCAACAGCTGCCGAGAAAATATTTTTGCGTTAAATTTGCGAAAAATTTAGACCCGCTGTTCAAGAATCTTGTGTCTCCTCATTTGCCAACCGGTTGGTAGTTCAATGGTGAATCATTCCACATGATTCATATTCATTTGATATGAGTGGTGGTTTTTAAAAATGCAACTTTGCCTAATGACACTATCTTAAGTGTTTTTCTAATTGGCAAATAATGTTTAGGAGAAAATAGGTGCGATAACATGCGGCAGAGTCAAGCGATTAGTATTCAGGTGTTCAGTACCTGTTTACTGTTAGCAGCTCTTTTGATGAAAGCAGGCAGCATTTTATAATACGGGACAGTTAGTGACTTCAGGGAGCCTCGACTTGAAGCCATATTTAGTCGATTTGTCGAAGGAAATATTATATTTCTTATAACCTCTTATAGTATTGCGACTATTACAGTTGAACGTAAACTCGCACTTGGGAAAATTGTTTTAATTGCTGTTTCTCGACAGAGCAGGAGCGTTTTATGGGCCATGAAAGCAGCTGAAAACCCATTTGAAATAGTGAAATTGCTGGAGTTTGTCGCTGTGAGCCCTGTTAACCTTTCCAATTTTCGTGCTATTCCCAGAATGTCGAATCATTGGGATCTAGGTCAATTTTTTATTGGTTTCCGGCCGAAACATGGAATTTTGCATGTTGGAACTTTCCGTTTTTATAGCCGCAATTTGAAAACATAAAATAGAGTGGCAGAAAATTAAACGACTTTTTAATTTAGATTCAAGTTTGCCATATAAACACACGTTTATTGAACAAGAATACCATTTTAAAAATGCACAGTCCTGGTTAATCCAGAAATAATATCGATAAAATCAACTAGAGCATCGAAATCACATTAAATTACTTTACCTGTTGTTCACATTATCTGGAGTAAAACTAAATTTTCCAAAAATCATCCCCTCTGGCTGAGCTTGAGTTTGGCTTGGTATTTAATTATTCTCTATTATCAAAAACTGTGGGCGTATTTTTTTCATGCACATGTGGGCGAGCCCTTGGCAAATAATCCAGTGTGATACAAAGCGCCACACCCCTTAATCAACTGACAAAACCAATTTCGTTGGCACAATGAACGTAATTAGGACACACGATAAGTACGGCGGATAATCAACCTTGCATTCAAGCAATTTGGGCTTTACAGGAATTTTTAGTAAATAAACTGTTAATTAGTGAAAAAATCTCTATTGCTTTTGTAAAAGTTTCACTAACTAGGGAATTAACATGGAAACGTTCCATCACACAATTCGTGCCATATAAACAGTTGCAGAAACTCAATCAACTTGTACGCTGACGATAATTGCTTATTATTAGTCGTTTTTCTAGATCTTGGCAAGGCCTTTGACCCAATGCTCCGTGACTCAGCGCTTAAGGTACTTGCTACGCCTTGAAGACTGCGAACATTGCGGGTGAAAAGTGATTCGAARGAACAGAGAGAACAGTAATTGGGTCAGTGATATCTAAATGAGACAATTTTTACGCTGATATGAGAATAAAGAAAGCCATTGATACTATTGAAGAATTGATGCTTTTCGAGTTTTTAGCCCGTCGGCAGACTTTCGATCTTTCTCCACGGCTATACAATGTAATTGAAAAAAAGCCAAACAATTTTAGCGAAAMTATTTCAAGTCGCAAACGTATCAAGTTGGAACGCAGCAACACACARGTCATCGTGCATCTCTCAYAGACTGCGATGGGTGCGAGCGAGAGAACCGATGTTCGCTACGTTCCGGATTGGGAAAATTAGTTGAACTTAACAAAAATAGRATCGAACAAATATTAACAGATCAGTCCCATTTTCTGATTGTTTGCAAATGATCGTGTATCCAATTGTGTCTTGGGGCCACACATCAAATCGGCCCCGCTCTGTTCGGTTCGCATTGTCGTCAATATAAACTATTGGGTAWATGGTTGAAAATAAATMAGTATTAAGTATTTATAGTGCTATTGACATTGAACAGCGCGCTTTTGCACCAATCATCGATCATTACTTGCTCGTAAGGTCGTTCACAGCCAAACCTACACGCACCTTTTGATAATAAACAATCACAAAAAGGTCATTGTACAGGTGATTGCCCATCTATATGGATAAAAAATTGCGACATTCATGCAATATCGCAGTCATTCGCCGGTTCTGTTAACACGGTTTAAAGGAAAAAGAAAACAAATTTCCGGTCGTAAATGAATTGTTAGAAGTCCGCAATAATTAGGATACTTCGAGTAGAATCATCCGCACAACATGACGATTTTATCAGCCTAATGCGTTGTTTACACAATGATCAATTGGCCGAAGATACATTTCAGAAATGTCTAATCTTAATATTTATATAAACAAATTCGATTGGATAATAAATTCGTTTAAACATCTCGAATTGGCGGCTTATCCAGAATTAACTGCAAGCTTTATTTATAGATATTTGTAAACCAAACAGCTCAAGGACTATGCGATATTTAGCAGGAATACCGAAAACGTCGCTAGATATCGCAAACAAAAAACTTCTCAATTTCCAAAAACTGTATTTTCACAGAAATACTACCTATTCGGATCAAGCTAGAATTGTTGTGCTTGATATCGGTTACATTCTAAGAATAACGTCGCCAACAACTAAGTGAATAACTAACAAACGGCCGCTCATTATTCTCGAATTAGACTTAATCTGGACCTGCAAGGGTCAGTTCTATCATACAACTTAGGCTATTTATGTACTGATTGGGAGCAATTTGGTGTTATGATGCATTCAGGCTGTCTCAGAGCGTTAAAAATTGAGGTTTACTAAGAGACTATAATAAGAAGCAAAATGTTAA
>NW_026017111.1:1808967-1811530 GCF_020466585.1 Dendroctonus ponderosae
CCCCCCCTCTGGATCCGCCCTTGTGTCGAACCTTATTGATTTGGGCTGAAAAAAACATTCGAAACTCCAGAAAACGCATGAATTTATCTATTAATTCTGATCTTATCTAATAAAACTGTTATTAAATTGTTCTTGTGGCGTCTGGCGCTACGTTGCAAATTGTCAATTTTCGACGGCGTTTTCTCGGGTAGCCATGGGGCGACACTCACACTTTTTTAAGCGTCTGACATACTTAAGCATTCTATGACCAAAACCTCGCTATAACCACCTTAATAAAACCACAGAGAAAAGAACAGCACAAAACCATCAATGAATAAAAATAACCGGATATGCTAAATCTAATGGATGAAATCAACAATAAAACCAATGAAAGAGAGATCTTTTGGGACTCGACGAACCCAAAAACCGGATGTTTATTTTGCTTAATATCAATGCAAATCAAGTTAGTGATCATTCGTCTGCTGTGAAGAGAAAATCAATAAACTGACCTCAGCTGATGCCTCCCAAACAGCCCAACTGGGTCATGTTTTTCAGGCAAAATAGCAGCGTACAATCTAACAACTAACTAATATTGACAAAGCTGGACTGCATACCTGCAACCGAGCTGGCTGAAAACGATGCTACTCAATAACCTACTTTTCACAGCAGATTAATGGCCTTGTTTACAACAGGGAGAAAAATCAATTTAAATGCCAAACAATCTGGGTTTATCATCAACAGCCACCGCAGGCCAATTGTTAAGCACAATAGAGTAGGATTGTTGTGAGAATGAGGCATTCTGGTGTTGTAACGGCCGCATAATTAGGAACGCCACTAGAGCCGCTCCACTATTCTGTTAGGTCTACAGCCTACCTTATCAACAGAAGAAGTAATCCATGTAATGAGTTAACTGGGGAATTGATTATGGACACGGCACACACATACACAGACGAGCTGGGATGGGCCACACACCATATAAACAACACTAACGAAGACTGATCGACACGACAACTGCCAAACTTCTGGCACCAACAACATAACCTGCTTTTCCGCCTTTAATTGCGTTTTTCAATTAATCACTCACGAACTTTCCGATAATTTGCCCTCCGCCCCAACAACTGCGTGATGCTCGTTGAAAGAATTTTAGTCAGAAAAACCCAAATCAACCCGCAATTAGCCGAAAATTTTGCAAAAAACACCGCACTACTTTTTACTCTAACGTTCGGACGCGTTGGAATTCAAAATGGTCGCTCCACCGCTCCAGTGGCTCACGTATTTCAAGCCATTACGTCATGGATATACATAGTGTTGCCGTCACGCCTTTTACTTTATCAAACGGCTAGTCGGTCGTCATTACTACAAATAAAAGGTTACTTAGTTATAATCAACAATTTAAATGGAACATGGTGATTAATTTCGATGCGGTCATTCAATCAACAATGTATTGGAATCTCTGCGAATTTTGGAATGATGATAACTTTCTGCCAGTTAAGGGAGAATATACCTATATAAAACACCCTGTATATTGGGGTTTTATTGTCCAAAACCTCCCCGTAGGTCAAACTGGAAATTTGCTTTGAGCATTCGTTCGGCGCACATCGAAATTAACAAAATATACGTGGAATGAACGCAACTTCTCTTACCGTGAACAATCCACAGGGCTTGTGGAAACTATCTTCGATGTTTCCATCAATTTTCACCGATAAATGCCTAGAAATTGCGAAATTAGCAGGGGCATGACACCAATTGCGACAATAAGTTTTCGAGTGTTGACGTTATAGCGTCTCCATGGTGATGACGAGGCGACCCGTTTGATTGGCTGTCGTTGATTGACCAAGTCGAGCGCCAAATTGAAAAGCATTTGATAGGAATTATTTCAAGGGTCTCAAAATGATACAAATGGAAAATAACAAAATCAAAGTATATTTTAAAAAAGAGCTAATATCACAACAATTCAGAAGTAAAAATAAGACAACTAAGCGCTTGAAAGGCGTTTAAATTGGTCTATAAACTAGGTATACTGATGAAAATCTGGCAATAACTAATAAAGAGTAAGTTGTCTATACAAAATCGCAATTAAACTGCCGGGCAAATGGAAAGAACGAAGCAATTTTTTGCTGCAAATTAAACTATTTTCCCCATTTCGCAGTGCTTTATAAAACATTGTTGCCTACTTATTAATTGCTAGTATGAAAACGCGCTCTCGCTATCAACTCGCCTTAATGCACAAAGGAAATCATTTCTTTAGAAATCTCTCCTTCAAATAAACAGTACTATAAAAGTACGTTCGATTCACTTTGCAGACGTCCAACAGTTGAAATGAAATTGAATAAGTACATGTACATGTTTATAATTGCTAGCGGTGTTAAGTTGCTTGTTAGTAACAACAATAAATTAATTATTCTAGAAGGGCAAATTGAGAAACTTTAGCTAATATCAATGCGGCATTATCACTTATAGTACGACTGGCACTGGGGAATTTCACAATTCCGGATCACAATTGACAAGAAATGTTAACTTTGGCGTTCAGAAGGTTCATTCCATTCGAGTTAATTGTTTGAAGCTCTTTGGGAACTGAAACTAA
>NW_026017111.1:1812488-1818083 GCF_020466585.1 Dendroctonus ponderosae
GAATGGCCTCGAAAGTCTATCACTTTGGAAACTTTTCGATAAAATTAAGTACACTTATGCATAAAAGAGCTTCTAAGTCTAGGCCCGAATAAAACATAGAAAATTAGACTGAAAAGAAACTTGGAGGTGAACTGAACCACCAAGTTAACAATGGACTGGATACTTGCAATAGTTTACAAGTTAAAGAGTTTCCCAAATTGCCCGAAAATATGTACAGATGCCTGTTAATTGGTCTCAGAAACGTGGAGGAAAACATGGTAAAACAATTGCTTTTAGGTACTGTTTGGCCATATGTGACTGACTAAAAGCCTTAGGCCTTCGACCAATAAACAGGGCGGCCTTTAATTTAATAGTTTCCTAATAATAGTTATTATTTCCTACCACTATCAGAATCATCAAATTCCTCAGTCCATCGCAGTTCTGTGCTCCTCTGTATCGAAGCTCCCTCTTCAGCATTGACGCCGCTAAAGAAATCATCATCAAATGGATCGTTTTCCCTAGTGAATATATTTACAGATCCAGATTTCTTCATATTGACATCGTTTCTGCGGGCCGATAATCGACTTTTGTTCAACATTTTCTTGCGGCTGCTCGAAATCATTTTTACGCTCGGCGGACCGAACGAGTCCTCGTCCTCTTCGGGCACATCGGTCTCCTCTTTGATGCTGGAAATGCCGTTTCCTTCTGGCACGGAGTCCGGCTTTTCACTGGGCGAAAAATCGTCCTCGAATGGACTCCGTGGCTTCGGGTGGTAGCGGGGCGACAGTTTCGACTCTTGAAACGCTTCACTTTTGAATGACTTCTCTAGGCGCAGTTGGCTTTTATCGAAGATGCCGAGACTTTGTTGTCTCAGCCCTGAAAACCCCATCATCAGTGCTTTTTTTCCGATTCCAATAGGCTTCAGTCAAAAAAATACAGGAAAAACACGCATTTGCTTGCATCGGACGAAGGCAGGAAGGCACTTAAATGAATCGAACGGCAAATATTCATGTTCGTACGTTCTGTTGGTTCGAGGCGAACAAATGCGAGCTCCTCTTTACTTACCCTTCATGGATCTGTTCATAGCCGGAGCGTCTGCATCGGGCTTATCAAAGTTATTGTCAAAATTGAACTTGCTGCCCTTATCCTTGATGATCGGACTTTCGTCCGATGGGATGAAATCGTTGTCGAAAAGTGACTTCGTCCTAGTGGCCACTTTTCTAGGAAACGTGTTGGCTGGAGGCTCATCTTTAACACCAGCAGGCTCTTTGCCAGGTCGTTTCCTACCGGTGGGCAGTTTTTTATTGCCGATTTCACCATCGGGGGGCAGTTTCTTCAAATTAACGTCGGCGTATTCGCCCTCCACTGTTTTATGGGGCTTGGAGCGGTGTTGGCTTCGCAGGACTGCACTGTCCGGCTTATGTCGATGGGAGGGTTCGCTGAATTGCGAATCTCTGCTGCGCGACCTGCGGCTGCCTTTGTAACGTCGGTCGCGCTCTCCATCACTTCCCCCTGAAACGTTGCGAAATTGCCGCATAAAACTTGCATAAATCAACCTCGCGATCCTACCAGTGCCTAGATAATGGCGCGGCTTGATCTCGCCAGTCTTTCTGTCCATTTCGGATGCACTGCTGGGGCGTTGCTTCCAACTTTTCTTGGCTGCCAGGTAGTGAGAGTGCGTGTCCTCTGGATCGTTCGAGTACTCGTCTTCCCAAGGCGAGTCCTGCGATTCCCTGCTGCTTCTGTATCGTTCATCGTACCGTTCACGTCTTTCCGGTACGTTGGCCCGCCTTTGCAGGTAACGGCCCGTTTTGTCTGGAAGAGAGCACAAATTTGCTTGAAACTGGCAGGCCTTGCAGCAAAACTAAACCTCTACCATGCTCGCCTTCTTCCCAATCCGGGCAACACCATCGCTCTTTGCCCTCCTTCGCTCCACCTTCTCTCCTCCGCCGATGGCGCCGCTCTAAGCCATACTCTCCACCATAATCCTCCCACCTGTCCCCCTCCAAGTCTCTGCTACCAGCACTACTATGTCGTTCAGAGTCTTTCGAGCCATGTCTTTGGAAATAGTGGCTTCTGCCTCTATGTTCTTCGTCGTACCTACAATCAGCTTTAAACCATCAAAAAATTCAATTAAAAAAAATCCTCCTACTCATAGTCGTCGTCCTCATCCCAACTATCCACATGCTTGACATCGCGATGTCTATCGAAGGAGTGGCCTCTAGGATGGCGCCCCCACCCGGGCCGGCCCTCCCGCCTTCGAGGCTCCTCCTCCCAAGGGCTGACGTCACGCGAGCTGGACGAATGACCGCCCGTGGTTTGCTGACTGCCGTGTTGCCAGCCGGTTTGTCTTCGTCTGCGCGGGCGCTCATGCGTGTCGTAGTATTCCTCCTCATATGAGTCGGTGGAGCGGCGGTTTGACGGGTAGTATGGAGCTGAAGAGAGATTGTTAAATAAAGAAAATAGTGGAAAGGTTGAATACCTTCAGGGTCAGCAGAGGTGTCCCACCAGCCCTCTTGGTCGCGGTTTTTCTTCCTTCGTTCGACTGATTTCGGCTCTTTTTTCCACTCGGTCGGCGATCGGTTGCCGAACTCTTTCGAGTCGCTGGACCAGGGGCTGACGCCCTCCTCGCTTTGCGCCGCCCCCTGGATTTCTTTGCTCTCGGACGGAACGCTCGGTTGGTCGAAAATCGCCCACGATTCTCCTTGAGCATAAGAGAATCATTAGCCGAATTATGGTCGAGGCGGGCACAAGGTACCTCATAAGTTGACAAGTATTTACCTAAGTTGTAGATAAGTTCTATATTGTTTTTTACAAACTTCTTTTTGGGTATTTCGCCTAAAAAATTTTTTTGTCTTTAAAGTCAGTCAGTTTTTTTTCAGACAATTTGCACAGACGAATTATCAGAACGAATTTTCATATACTGTGTTATCCTACTATTGTTCCACAATTTATTAACATACTCTTTTTTTAGGTTCATTTAGGTTTTTTTGATAACGATAGCAGAAAATAGCTATCGAAACGTCAAGGTAATCTTTCAAATTAATTTCTCTACTAATTGGAATTTACTCTTACAGCTTGAGCCTAAGTGTGTCGCAGGATACCCTCTAGGTGATAGTTCTTGATAAATAATTCGTTGTTATTGCGAAATAGGAGCACTATTTATCAATCTGTAATAAAAGACGTGAGGAAATTCTGTCTCTTTTAAAGACAAAAAAATTTTTGAGGCGAAATACCCAAAAAGAAGTTTGTAAAAAAAAGTATTTACCTGCAGGATCCAGGTTTTTCTTCGCTATATCCGAGTTGCTTCCCGTATTGTCCACTTCCGGGGAACTGCCACTGAGCACATCGGATAGAGAGCCGGAAGTCAACCGGGCATTTGCCTGGATTATTTCCGTGATGGCGCTGGGCACTGGACTCTTCATAACTGGAGATCGAGCAGGCGATTTGTCTGGAGTGGCTCCCGTCCGGTCATTCATGTACTCCATAATGGTCTGCTTGGGCGGTTCTTGTACGGAGCGCTCCTTGTTCGCCACGTTAATGTCTTCGACCAGTTGGGCCAAAGTTTGCTCTTCGTCCAGCTTCGCTGCTTCACTCCTGCTGGCCTCGCCTTTCTCACCATCGGCCTGCTTAATTTCCACCTCCACTATCTCCCTTAGAGCGGCGTACTTGTCGTCATCAACCGGGGCGTCGTTTGGTGCCTCCGGCACCTCTTTTCCTGCCCGGAGCTCCTCCGGCTCAGCATCAACCCTGGTCTGCTTAATCTCCTCTTGCAGCTCTCTAAACACCGCATACCTATCATAGGAGGGCTCCGACTTCGAGCTCTTGCTGGTGTTGTTGAAGTTGGCCGCAAAATCCGCCTGGAACGTCGGCGTTTCACTGGTCTCATTTGCCTGCAGAGTCGATTGCGCCTTAATGAAAGTCGACAAGTAATTGGTCAGCTGAACCAGCGTCATGTTGCTAAGCTTGTGCGGAGGAATCTTCAGCTTGGCCGCCAGCTCATTGAGGCCGCTCAAAGTCAACTGACTCAGAGTCATGTCCAGGCCGTCCAGTGAGTTGCTCAAACCCTCATTACTAGTTGCAAAAGTCTTGGAGCCGTCCGGCTCGTCCTTCTCATGCCTTTGAGGGGGCGGCAGCAGGATACCCGGACTGTTTGATCGGTCAGGGAACGACACCGGAGTCAAATAGTCTTCATCGCTGGACTGCTGGTTGGCCTTCCTGGGACGCTCTGGAGGCAACGTGAAGTCGGACTCAAACTTGGACTTCCGCTGCGGCACTGGAAGCGGTGGACTGGAATTCTTTTCGTCCGGAAGATCTTTCTCGAAGGCTTCGATGTAGTCTTCGGAGTGCGGCGGCCGAGGCGGAGGCTTCAGGACGATATCGCTTTGCTTCTTCGGAGGCAACGGGGGCGGTTGGATTTCACCTAAAGTGGAGTGAGGCCGTGGAGGCGGCGGCTCCGGAATGCTCTCTGACTCTGAAGAAATCTCAACACTCTGAGCCTGCAAAGCGATTGCTGTATCTGACGCGAAACTCCCGAAATTATTCGTGTTGCTAAACTGCACAGTTTTAGGGCTGGACCTCAACATTGCAGGCTTCGATAGGTTGTTCTGTATCAGCACCTGCAACTCTTTGCTCGCTTGTTGCGTGGCAAATTCGGTTTCAAATGGGTCCTGTTTGGAGAAGTCCGAATCGGCAAAAGGGTCCTCCCGCACGAACGGATCCTCTCCGAAAGGATCCGATGCAAACATAGCGGTGTTTGAGTAGATTGGCGGCTTTGTCGGTGCGCTAGGCTGATTAAAATTGATATTAAACAGATCTTGAGCTGCGCTGCTATTCGTCGAGGCCAACTCTTTGAGCGGCTTTTTCGGCGGATTTTTCAGTTCTTGAAAGAAATGTTTCTTATCAATATATGGCTTACTTCTACCGGTACCTACGGTAAAATAAAATACTCGTTTTCATTTCATTTTGTCAGAATCTAACTACGGTCGAAACCAAAAATATAAACTCAAACTGAACTAAAGGAAAATAATTCGCTTTTGTTGTCTAACAGATTTTATTTTATTTTACCACAGATAGTCTTAGATATGGGTTAGTAGCTGATTGCAATGAAGGTGATTAAGTGTTTTGAAGGTTGTGGGCTATTTTTTTAGAGTTTTTATGGGAAAAACACGGAAGCATGTTTTACACGCTTACATGAAGCTCTTTGTCTCTTAAATTTTAGCTTTTAGCCATTTCAACTTCGCACTGGTGCGCTTCTAGGCCGTCGGGCTTCTAGGCCGTCGTGGAAAATAATTTCTTTCACATCTGAAGATGCAAGCCACTCGTGCTTGCAAAACGTGTGGAAGAAAAATCCCGAAAAACTCACCAGTGAGTAGGTTCCAACAGTAACTGAAACTGGCGAGTTTTTTGGGGTTTTAGGCCGAAGCTCGATAACTACAACTGGGTAATCAGGTTGAATCTGAACTATTTTGCATCAGTCAGGACGGGACGTACAAATGATGGGTTAAGCCCGTGTCCACGTCGTACGACGACGGACGAATTGACAGATCTCCAACCAATAGGAACACTTTCGTACCATCGTATCATCGTACAAACGGATGCATGGGACACGGGCTT
>NW_026017111.1:1818175-1818310 GCF_020466585.1 Dendroctonus ponderosae
AAACTAAAGCAAAACGAACGCAAACCAGCTCCACTCACCAAGCGGATCCAACTCAGTGAAGACATCAAACTGGGACATAATTTCCTGTTTAGCAGCTTCGTGCTTTTCGTCTTTGAGTGGTTCCGCCGCAACCAA
>NW_026017111.1:1818546-1818826 GCF_020466585.1 Dendroctonus ponderosae
AGGGCGGTGGAGGCAGAATAAGCTTCTGAATAGGAAAAGTCGCCAACTTTTTCACTTGTAACTAATCACAACCCCAACTTACGTTAACCGGATAGCTTATAAAGCTGTCTCCAAATGGGTCGTCCTTTGATCCGAATGGATCTGAGGGCGTAATTCGCTCCATCTGGTTCAATCCCTGCTGCAAACTGTTCAGTTCTAACTCTAAATCAACTAAGTCGGCTACAGCGGTGCCGCTGTTTTTACTTTCAGAAGCGCTAGCGCTGCCTTTTGGTTCGTTTTT
>NW_026017111.1:1819004-1819130 GCF_020466585.1 Dendroctonus ponderosae
AAATACACCAGAAGCGAAAAAGCGGATACATACCCAAGTCTTTTTTCTTCTTACCTTCGAGACAGAGTTGGGGCTGTCTGAAAAGAGCGGCGATGTAGGTAAATAGCTTTTTTCCAAGTGTTGCTT
>NW_026017111.1:1819556-1819684 GCF_020466585.1 Dendroctonus ponderosae
TGCCTCTTGGCACATTCTATCACCTCTAGCTTCAGACACTTCCAAAATGCCGATCAGTTTTGCTTTAAAACTCACTCCATCTCCCAAAAATTTCGTCGTTTCGTTCTTAACTAAAATGACGACTTATT
>NW_026017111.1:1820683-1823124 GCF_020466585.1 Dendroctonus ponderosae
TGCGAAATTTGTTCAAATACTTTTAAATTTTTGCCCTGAAGCTGTAGATAAGTTAATAAAAAATACGTGCGTTTTATGCACATTCCATAAAAAAGTAAAAACTCAAGTAGCAAATAAATTCGCTAAACAATCTCCAGTATTCACTTTAATTATTTTCACAAAGTCCCTTGGGAGAGCCCGGAAAGAAGTCGAAGTGTAAACAGTAAAATTCCTCAATCCTTGCGAAGAATTATTATTAAGTCTTGCAAGACTAAGACCAAATCCGAGACCATGCAGTCTTTGTCTGCTCATCACTATCTTCAAGGTTTGAGGCCCCCCTCTTTTAAATTTATGAATTAATTGAACAACAAACAAGCCTTTAAAGTGATAAAACTAATTTAACTGATACCAGAGGAGACAGGAAGTTGAAGAGGAAGTGAAAAACCGCTCATTTGCGATAAAGTCTATCACTTACTGAAATATTTAGCACACATTAAAACCTCATGTTTCAATTCAATTTAGAGCTATAACAACGGACTTTTCGCAATTTTGACTACTCAAAGCATAAAACTTATACGGTTTACTTAAAGGGGCATGCGTTTATATATTATACGGCAACTTTATGCACTGTTTACCCATTTTAATGCTTATTGCCAGTCATAAAACTGGGCCCCAAGCTCTAATGCGGCAATTACTTAAATTAGTTTATGGATATGAACAGCGGACAAGTCACTATGTGCTTAATTTTAGGTGAATTAACTAAGCCAAACACTTACACTTTAAAGGGCTTGTTTTCTTCCTGAGGGTTTGCATGGTGGCTGTCAGTTTGGTCTTTGGAGGCAAAAAGTGCTTCCACACTCAGAGCTTGTACTTTTGATAGCTCACTCCAAAGCTGTAGTCAATGTCCTGTTCCAGTTTCTTCCAGATGGACATCGCTTTTTAAAGTTGCGTTTCCCTTATTGATTCGAACGGCCCTTGATCTACCATAAGGTTTGGGGTGGATAAAGTGACTACTGTGGGGGATGATACACTGCACATGCCCATTGCCGTCCGGTTAAATTATTGATTGAAAACGTTGCAGTCTCATTGGATTAGGCCGCCGTGTAGTGCATTAAAACACTAATTGAGAATGTTGACTTGGTAATTTGCAAGATATTTTTGGGATGCAATCCCCCTTTCAGTGGAACTTGGCCTTTACCAGCTGACAACACTTAACCACTGATTGTGTATGGAAAACACTCACACAAAGCCATTAGAGCGCCTCGTAAGCCGTTTACAATGAATGAGAATGCTTAATAATTTAAAAATAGCCAAACAGCATCAACAAAGCGTTGATAGGCATCACTCAATGTCAGCTATGTTATAAACAAAGATTGTCATTTTTCCAAAACCGCTGTTGCCAAATGAAAACCAGCTCCAATAGGTCACTAAACTCTGGCTCTGATTGCTCTCATCTCACTAAATCCAAATGCTGGAGCGAGATAGATATGCAGCCTCTGCAGAAAATTGCCAGGTAAAAGTGTCAGCAGTCAGCGTCATTTTTGGCAAGACTTGCACCTAACCACACATAACTTATGCGGCTGATTTGTGTTCAGTGTAAAACTTTTGGAAAATGACCAACCAAGTTCATTGCCAGCTGTGGATGGGAAGCGTGAGTATTGAGTGCGATAGTTGGCCAGACATGTAATCAAACAGTGGTTGTAGTTGGAATCTTACATGACCGAAAGTTTCATTCTCAATGCATTTCGGAAAATGGGCGAAACGCCTTTGAGCGTAAAAGTGATGAGAAACAAATTCACTGGAGAACCGGCCGGTTATTGTTTCGTGCATTTTGCAAACGACGACGACGCTATTGATGCCATGCATAAGTTGAACTCAAAACCAATACCGGGAACGAACCCAGTGGTACGTTTCAGGCTAAATAACGCGAGCAACAATACAAGCCGCCAGTTTATTGACAGGGAGTTTTCCGTTTGGGTTGGCGATTTGAGCCCCGATGTGGATGACTATAACCTATATAGGGTGTTTTCGTCCAAATACAACACCATTAAAACCGCCAAAGGTGGGTGTTGCGATTGCGGCTTATCGCCCTTTGATAATGAAACCAAAAAGCTCATTTGCAGTTATCTTGGACAACAGCGGCTTTAGCAAAGGTTATGGATTTGTCAGATTTGGCAGCGAAGACGAGATGAGAGACAGTCTAATCACGATGAATGGCTACATCGGTTTGGGGACAAAAGCACTGAAAATAAGTAATGCTGTTCCGAAGCCTAAAGGGCCGGGAGACACTCCTACGGGCGGGTCTCAATCAAATGGGGCCGATAATGGTAGTGCATACAACCAGTATTACGATCCGTCATCGTATTGGCAAAATTACGCCGCTAATTGGCAGGCAAGTTCCTATTCAAAAGCCTCTATTCTCTAATATTTATGATTTTGTTAGGGTTTTTATTTTAATTATC
>NW_026017111.1:1824123-1833429 GCF_020466585.1 Dendroctonus ponderosae
CATATTCTAGGCAAGAATGCAATACGCTTTCATCGGTGCCAGGCAATGAGGGTTTCAGTTGATCCTCCAACAACTAAGATTGATTATTGCCTGGTGGTTCCTCTGGAATCAGCTTGTCGTTTGGCTGAGACAAACTGCCATTTTCTGTGCAATTTATTGCAACATTATTGTGTTCAACTGAAACCTCATTCCCTTGGCCTGACTTTGCAACATTACCTGCTTCCGTTAAAGGCTCCAGCTGACTGTCTACTGAGCTGGCTGGAATTGTAACGTTCCTTTCTGGCAAACTGGGCGTTAAAGGAAGCTCCGCCACCGATTTTTCGGCCACTAGAGTTGCTATAGCCTGAGAGTCCATTTCCACAGGAGCCAATTTCTTTTCAGGCGTAACCATGAACACTTTATACTGCTGCTGGCCTTTCGCGTCCTCTTCCGCAGTGATAATCACTGCCCCTGGGACAAGGTTTTCCGCATTGGAGTCCACACTGGACGCGCTGGAAAGTCGCCGATCCCTCAAGAGTCCAACTGGGAGTCGTGAGGGGGAACAAGAACGGGAAGGTGTTTTGTCAATATTTGCCGCTTTCTTGTAAGGCCTCTTTTTGGGAACCGTGCACTTGCCGGGCAAATCGAGCGGCTCGTTGAACTTCAATGTGCTTTTGGGCATTCTTCCAAACCTAGTGGGTTTGAGGAACGGTATGAACTCTTCCTCATCTGTGTCGCTTTGGGTGAAATCCGAAATATCTGCATCCCCGTCTCTACCACCGGCAGACTCGATACCAGCTGGAGTTTTTCCATTGGAAAGTTCGGTTGCTTCATCATCGGAATGTACTGATTTCTGTGCATGGGTTGGCAGTTTTTGTGCGGTTGGGGCAGATCTGTTGGGTTCTTTTCCTAAAACATGCCATTAATGTAACTACAAATACACGAAAACCCTATCTATCGATACTTACTTTTTCTCTTTCTGGTTTGTTTTTCAGTTGGCTCTGTTTTGCTTCGCAGTTCGTCGTCTTTGATTTTTTGCAAAATTGCCTCCTCCTCCCGCTCGACCTCCACCTCGCGCTTCAGATCGGCGAAATTATAGCTGCACGGGTCTTTGATGGCGCGCTCGACAAGTTGAATGTTGTTTTTTTCCTCCTTCTTAAATTTGATCTTCAGCTCTCGCCTGCTCCTGGTCGGGAACAAGGTGGCCATTAGCGTGAAATCGGTGCCTATCAAGTTGAGCGCTTTGTAGAAGCGAACCGTCTCCTTCTGGCTCCATGGCAGCGATCTGGCGACCTTTTTGTATATCCCATAAGTAGCTGTAGAATCTCCGTCTACTATTTTGGATTTTTGTATTTGTTCCTTCTGTTTGGCGACTTGCGTATTTTCCATTACCACGCTTTGTTCGTCCAGGATAATTTCCCCCGATGGTCCGATTTTTATTTGCGGCACTGGCAAACTGCTTTCGGGCTCGTTTTCTTCAGCTTCAGGCGCGGCTGGATCATCAACTGCTTCGCTCTTGACCTGTTTCACTGTGGTTTCCGATTGAGTCCTGTCTCTCTCAGTCTTCTGGCTACAAATTTTTTCCTCATCGTCTAAATTAGGCTTGACCGGTTGCTTACCTCATAGGATTTGAGTTGGGATTATAAAATATTAAATCGATCATTCTTAGTTGTTGCTTATCAGGGGCTGCGCTGCCAAAACGTTTGTGGAAGTCGCGCCTTGCTTCGGCCAGTCTTCTGGTCTGCTCGTTCCTGAATATCTTCTTAGGTGTTGCATGCGCTGTGTCCTTTTGCTCCAGATGAGGGGTCGTTGGGGTTTGGGGCTCCAGGCAAACTGTTGACGCCACCGAGCAAACCTGCAGAAACAAACATGCGGATTATACGGCGGCAAGCAATGTTTCAGTAGTTTATACCGAGTTGTGCCTCTTCCTGCCATAGCGCCTGCTTTCATCCTCCGACTCACTCGCGCTGGGTTTCCTCGTATCCAGCCGCGGAATCGGACGTATTCGGCTCCTGTTGATTTTACTCGGACTGTATGGTGCAGGATATTCCGAATCAGAGGAATCCAAGATCATTTTCTTCACAGGAGCTAAATGAAGACAATGCTATCGAAGACCAGTAATCAGCAAATGTATCAATAACTTACATGCGGGGAGAGGGTAATCTGCTGGCTGAGTTTCAACCGAAGACGCACATTTCTCACTAATGGGGCTTTTAAGCGGCACTTTCGGTGCCTCGCCGTTTGGTTGGGGCGCGGGTCGAACTTTCAAATCATCAAGTATCACAATTTTATTACTGGCTGGAGCGATCTTCGCTTTTAAGTCGCAGCATTCTTCCTGGGGAATTATTGAAGTTTTCTCAATAATAGTCGAGCTGGAAGAGGTTGGAAGCTCCAAATCGTCTGCAGAAAAAGCTTCAGTGGAGTTTACTGCCGAGGAAAGAGGCGGCTTTTTCCTATGAGTAAAGTTGGCAACTGCCTTTACCCTTGTACGTCTAGAAGCCATCGTTTTGAGGCTGTGATTTTCAACAAAAACTCTATGTTTATTAGCTAACCATACGCCGTACAACGCTACTAAACATAACTGCAGAATAAGGTTACGTTCATAGACCAAGAGTTATAGGCTGGGTTTACAAACAAGTCAAATTCCGTAAAATAGTTGTGATGGTAAAATAATACGTTTTACATTTAATAAATATGTTCCTATTCTCCAAAATAGCAACTTTCGGGAACAATTAACTCCTGGTATCAAGTGTGCATTTAACATAAAGTTTGTCACTGATTTTCTTGTCTCGTTTCGATTGTGAGATGAAAAGAGAGAGCTCTACGCTGGACGTATACAATAATATTTTCTCAAATAAAATAAACTCAAATAAAATCTGCAAATTGCGTTCTATGAAATTTCTCGATTGTCCTTTTTTTCCCGATTTTAACTTTCTGGATATATTTGAAACTGGGCAAAAAATACGGTATTTTTTAAATCCATTGTATAATTGATTAAACAGGTGCGCAGCACTTATATTGGTATCATACTTTTTAAAATTCAATTTCAACTTGGATCCTCAAAATTTGATAGGGAATATTTAGGGACGAATGGAATGGAAGTTTGAGCTAGTTAGCAGTTTAGGAAGGCTTTAGACGTTTAATTCGGTTAGAAGAGCAGAACATTTGGCTTTTAGAACAGAAAGTGCCTCTCGAAATATAGCGTCGGGTGGAAGAGCGCCTACAGATTCGATGGTAACTGAAAAGAACATAATTTTTCCAAAAGTTCCCCCGAATACCAAAACATTCAGCACTTACATATGAAGTGATCTTGAATTTTCGACATCACTACTGAGTCTTTGAGGTCGTCGTATCTAAAAACGTTTCTGCAGCCTGTGTCGTATCTGGCATGACTCTCGTTTACCACAGCATACTGTCGATCATTCTCCTTCCTGACGCTGATTACCCCCTGGGAAAAACACTTCTGAAGCCGAAACGCCGCCTCACCTTCCACTGGCTTGACGATTTTAATGTCTGGCAACAGTCTATAGAATGCGGTAGCTGAAATTTAAAAAATCATGTGAGTACCTCAATTTTACACCAAATTGAACTATAAGAAACAATTAGCCCAGAGTTGATTGTTACTTACCGACAGGTGAAAACTTTGCATGATCTTTCCCATTGCTTTTAGTCGCAAACAACTTAAGATCAAGCTCATGTCCAGGCCTCATTTTGGCAATGAGAATGTCTTGGTGGATTGGGCCGACGTCACTTTCATTAAATCGAGATCTTTGGCTACCGATTGGAACCCACTTGATTTGCTTCGAATACACTGCAACCATTAAACGAGACCATCAGAAGGGACCATGAGACGAATGAAACTGTACTTACCATTGGAGTTTTTGTAGATGTCCTCTGCTCTGGAAGACTCCTTCTTGCTTATCTCCCGGTTGTGCGAGCATTTAACTTTCAGTTCGAATTCCAAAGTGTTTTTTTCCGTTGGGGCTTCGTTAACTGAAAACATTCTTTTTACTTCATCACATAAAAATGTTGCTCAAGACTTTGATGTCTGAGTTTCGTCGTTTTTGGCCAGCAACCCATTTTATGTTGACTTCTTTCGGAAAAGAACTGATTAACATTGATGAACACTCACCATCAGCAACGCTCTGGAACAGTCTCGGATCGGCTTTCAGAGGAATGAGGCCCAGCCGATGTGCCAGCACTTCGTCCTGTATAATGGAGGTGTTGTTCAATACGTGGACCTTATCAATGGCCATAGTTGGGACTTCGCTGAGCATCAACCGTCGAAACGTGTTGGCCAGAAAATGCTGGATGCCTATCAGGTCGAATTCCATGTCGGTGTTATTACGCCGGATTACGACAATTTGCAGCTTTTTCTTGAAGTACTTCGCATCGAAGTGGTCGTCATAGACTGTGGGGCCCTGCGGAAAATTCTGAAAGAACATGTGAAACATGGGGAATCTGATTTGGGGTTTTTGGCGGCTTGCTTACCTCAACAACTTTATGTTCTGTTAAGATTACACGGGGCTTTTCGTCGTTAACGGTTTCCATTTCACTATAAAGAATCTAGAACCGGTCTTGAGTTTACAACACTTTACAAAAAATGATACCAGTTTGCAGGTTACGTGTCTTTATCCACGTCTTTATCGTGTTAACGTTAGTCATTTTGCTACAGCGTTGCCAATTTCGCAGAAAGCAAATATCCAAAACCAACATTTTACACTTAACTTCTAGCTGTATGCGGAAATAATTGCAAGTTTGTTAAAATCTCAAGTTAAAAAAAAAGTACAATTTAAGTATACGCCAATAGAATTCAATGCAAACCTTTCCTGTTGCACCGCCCGGCAGCAGCGCGATACTGAACACATAGAGAAGATGTTGCATGTGCCAAACCAAAATTTTCAATTTGTTTTCTTCGGCAGTTGGTTGGTTCCGGAGCTCTTTTTGTTTAATGAATTTCCGTGCTTAACAGCAAACTAATACTTCTAAATGTTCCTCACAAGTACTCAGTGCAAGTACTGGATGTTTGGTAGCGAAGATGAACTGAATAGCTTGAGGGGAAAGGCAAACAGCAAACACATCCAGCTCTATGGCAGAACGGTGCCTGTAAGTAATGGAAATTTATTTAATTTCTGTGAGAAGCATTCACGTGTTAACAAATCATTTACCACCAAGCAAAAGCGAATCATTATTCACTAGAAACTAAGCAAATGCCCTTTGCTTCAAAGGAGTTGCTTTTGCCTGGTGATTTATTCATGATACCTAAAATTGATTTCAGGATTCTTCAAAAAGCGACTATTTTCTCACACCAGACGAGGAGAAGATCATGGTAAAATTGTATGAAATTCAACTGAAGGACTTCTGTAAGCGATTTCAGCCGCCAATGCCTCGCTGCGTGCTTGGGACCGCATTTCACTACTTTAAACGGTTTTACATCCAAAACTCTGTGATGAATTACCATCCCAAAGAGATAATGTGAGTGTAAACATCTAATTTTTTGCTTAAATGACTGTAAATATTTCAGGGTGACATGCATATACCTGGCGTGCAAGGTGGAGGAATTCAACGTCTCAATTCAACAGTTCGTCGCTAATATTAAGGGGGATCGCGAAAAGGCTTCCGATGTCATATTGAATAATGAGTTACTGTTAATGGAGCAATTAAATTTCCATTTGGCTATCCACAACCCCTTTAGACCAGTAGAAGGATTGCTCATTGATATTAAAGTAGGTTGATTGTTGGGAGCTTCACCCGATTCAACCAACTTCGTTTTTTTTTCATTTTAGACTAGAGGCTCTTTGCACGACCCGGAACGGTTGCGACAAGGCACCGAGCAATTTTTAGACAGAGTCTTTTTAACTGATGCGATTTTACTGTATTCTCCCAGCCAGGTAGCGCTGGCCGCCGTCCTACATGCCGCCTCCAAACTGCAAGAAAATTTGGATTCTTATGTAACCGATGTGCTCTTTGGCACGGGAGGCCAAGATAAGCTGGATATATTGATAGGCGCCGTTCGAGGTAATTCGCGGAAAATGACTCATTAATGATTCATTAATGGAGTTTTTCTTCTTCCATCAGCTATCCGATCCATGGAAAAGACTGCGGAAGCTTCACGCGATAAAAATAAGTCATTGGAGAAGAAGCTGGATAAGTGCAGGAATCCTGAAAATAATCCCGACAGTGAAATGTATGTTTTTGCAACCTGTACTGTACCAATACTGCTAGCCATAGTTTTTCCTGTTCAGGAACAGTTCTGGAGCTAAAAGGAGCGGAGTTTTATCCTTTATTTGTTCATTTGCAGATACAAGAAGAAAATGCAGGCCTTGCTGGACGAAGACGATGACTTGTACTATGGGATATCCAGTCAGAATCAGAAATCGAACAATTCGGCTATGAATATGAGTATTTCGTGTTCTCCCGAAATTGCCTAGATTTATTGAAAGAATACTCTAAAAGTGATGTAATTAGGTAAAATTATTCCTTAGCTGATGCGTCTCAAATTGTCTAATTGTTGGATTTTTTATATAGTCAGTGTAAATATTACCGTGCTTTTATTGCAATTCCCGATTGTTCTCATTGCCGTTTTCCTGCTGAATCCTCCTGTAGTTTAGTACTCGAGTTTCCAAAAAAAACTGTTCCTACTGTGGACAAAACAAATTTCGCTTTGCCTTCTTTTAACATCGAATGCACTTTTTATTCTTGCAAAACTGGCAATATTTTTACCGCTAAATTGCACTTTAATTCTTAGGACAGCCTCGAAACACTTAAGTTCGTGCGAGAAAATTGCATCGATTATACATGTAAAGTGTTGATTTTCAGCCTTTGTGGGCTTTTTGGGCATTTTTTATAAAGCTGGATGCGACTCGCAGAAACCGTAAATAATTCAAATTTTCATCGTTATAGAGCTCATTCCTTGTTTAAGTTTAAGTTGCAAATGCCTTAGATGGTTGTACACCTTTGACCAAAATTACATTTTTATGTAATTTTTAAACTAAACCTGAAAAGCTGGTAAAAGTATAACAGTTCTTTCTACAAAGATTCTAAAAATGTATCTACGGCACTTCAAATTATTCCCATCTGTAAAACGATAAAGACTTTTGCGTCTTCAAACATTCAAGAAGCAATTTTAGAGAAACCGCTAAATCGATTTAAACAAATCAGTCTAAATTACGTTGCCGTTGCATCATTTTTTTTCGTTTTGATTGGGCAGCCATCAGTGAAGAGTTGGCATGCCACAGCCATAAATAAAGACTGTTGTTTAAGCGGGCGATGTAATTTTGTAATTTAATAATTTTCCCCTTATTTCGTCACAAATTACCGTCGGAAAGCATGCTAAGCTACTTTAGTTTGTTCGCGTCCTTACTGGGTATCAGAATGGTATTTTATGAAAATTTTCGAAAATCTGTGCGCGTTTCAACAGTGTCCTGTTCGTACTGGTTGAATGTTCCAGTTTGGATCAACCCGATCATTTTTCACGGCGTTAATTATTGGGGCATCTAGAATGCTACTGCGAAGCCTTAGGATTAGTCCCGGCAATTTATATTTAGGGTAATTTATAATTAGTATCTTTTAGAATTTTTAATTTCGGCCTTCTCCGACATCAGATCTGTCGGCAACGATAATTAATATTTATAGCCTGGCTTTCATATAATCAGATAGGAATATCAATCGTTTCTTGGTAGCCGGGCTTTAATATGTTTATTATGTAAATAAACGGCAGTTTGATTTTCAGTTTTTTTGTGGAAACTCAAAATATCTTCTTGCAATTTTGCTAGCCGGCGGTTTTGCATATTTGATGCAAAGCCTAAAGCGCACCATTATTTCACTTATTTAGTCCACTAACTCACAAACTGAGCATTTTTTTCATTTATTGTTGTACTTTATGCATAATTTATTTATTTGGTTTAAATCAAGATGATACAATTATGATAAACCACGCGCAAAAAACTGCTGGGCTTTGGACTGGTTGACTCATCCATCAAATGAACCTAAATATAGATATTTTCCAGTGGCTTTATTATTTTATTACGCGCATGTAAATTGCTATATTTAAAACTGATAACGAGATAAAACGTATTATTTTCCACATACTTTCGACCTTTTCATTATAAGCATCTTTTTTATCTCGACAACGTCTGATCGTCGTCGTAACTCTGGGTGGATCATAAATTTTCCTAATTTATTACTGATCCGCCCATATTTTATTACAGCCATCCAAACTGATCTACTAACATGTAGGTGAGGATTCCTTCTTAATCACTTGATTGGTCCACATGAAACGAATTAGGCAATCAAGGAATTAACTCTGTCATGCTTCCACTGGAAAGCGATTGCTTTTTAAATTACCACTTAAACCATGCACTTTATTAGGACTTTCTACTATTGGCTAAAGCAATCGACCAAAAAAGTGCTTAAAATATTTGGTTTTTATCAGAACCACTGCGATGTACCTATCGAATAGTCTTGAGCCAAAGTTCCAATCTCACAGCAACTGAAGCCGAAATTGTCGAATTTTTCAACTTTTTCTTTAACATCGGTATAGGAAATTATCTGAATATTTATTAGAAACTTTCCGATAGAGCGACTTGAGGACTAAAATTCCCTTCGTAAGTGTTGGCGCCTCAAAAGACAAAAATTGTTGTTTTTCATAAGCGTCGACGCAACTGGTGTGTTTAACAATTTCCGTTTAACATTAACATTTCTTCGACTATTGATGATTCGTGTTTCATTTCCCGAAGTGCTGCATAGGGCGATTTCGTGCTGAATTTGACTAAATTACCCATAAGTTTGCCCTGACCGGATGATCTGATTCGATCGTTCGCTTCTCTTGGCCCGTTTAATTGAAAAGGGTTTGTCCACTTTGGACTTCCAGCATCGATCTTCTAACGTTCCCAGCAAGTTTTTATTGAAAAAATCATATACAGTAACTTAAGGAAAAACACATCTGTCCTGTTATTGGAGAGCAACTGGAAGGAATTGATAAGTTGGGCATCGCGTGTCAATTATGCGAAGGGGCGTGCCGAAGACGTTTAAAACAATGTAAGATTCGGTCACATTTCGAAAAAGCGACGGCCAACGTTTCCGGCATAAAAAATATATAATGACGCGTACGTCTGCAGAGGCCTAGAAATGTAAGTGGTAATTATCTGTCTGGTAGAGGCGATTCGCCTCCTTTCGGCCTCTGGCTAGGACCCTTTTGCGCTCTATCATTTTGGGGCCCAAATTCGTGTTCGTTCGGTATCCGGCTTGCATTAAAACACATCTTTGGCGCCGTCAAATCACATTCGGCATTACCGACTGTCTGTTCAAAAGTTTCGGATAAATACT
>NW_026017111.1:1834428-1846667 GCF_020466585.1 Dendroctonus ponderosae
TGATGGCGCTGTTGTCTTGTTTAGAAGCCAAAAACTCCAGGATGCTTAAGTCCGGGCTGTTAGATGGCTGTGATTTTTTAAATTTTTAACGGACAAATCTAGTGTACCTACCAATAAAAATTAGGATCTCAGCCATTACAATATAGATATTTTTCAGGCAATAGATGGGGGGCGGTCGATATGGTTTAAACAACAATGTTAAGCGCCAGTTGGTCGACAGTGAACAATACCCGACCAACCACCGCATATAATTATTTATCTGATATCTTGTCTGCTCCTTTATTTTCAGTTTGAACTAACAGTTTGTCTCCGATTGGTCGAGCCAGGCCACGCCCGCAACTCGAACACCCACATGGTAGTACTTGCTTGCGGTCAACTTTCTGACGGATTCTTCAGATGTTTCAGTTTGTAATCAACATGAAATTTTTGCATGCTTGACTACAACAGTCTTGTATTATTACAAATTTTATTGTAAAATATTAATCGACTACAATTCGGTCGATAAATTTGGAGCTCAAATGGGTTACAGCAGAGTTCACGCGGCGCCATTGAAACTGATGAGTTTTTCGGGCTTTTAGAACGCTGTGCAAAAAAATTCTTCCGGTGGTTTGCTGGACGCAGCACCAATCTGATGATGTTCGCCATTTGTGCTTGCGAAACGTCCGGAAGAAATTATCTTCCATGGCGGACTAAGAGCCCGAGAAACGCACCAGACTCTAAATTAACATTCTAAAATTTTTGTTTACTCCTAAACGTGCCTAGAATATTATTTGTAGTTTAGTCAGTGTTTTATGTGTAAAAAATCGCTAAAAACTGTAGCAAATTGGTCTGTTTTCACTTAGACTTCTCCAAGTGTTATTGTTAATTTTTCGTTAGAAGTTTTTGTTCAATAAAGCGTTTTATTAGAGAATTGCGTTTGATTTGCAGCCAACTTCCAAGACAGTTAATTTTGAAGCGATTTTCGTTCGTTGAAAAATTTCAATAAAATAGTTTTTCTCCACAAAGCACAGAAAGGAATAGTGTGTACTTGTGAAAAAATCGAATTTTCTCGAAGTGTTTTCGGGTTTTTACTTTTTTCGCGGCTTTTTGATGTTGATGATTTTTCAAAAGTTTTGCATGCTACAACATTTTACAAACAGCCCAAAAAGTGTTCAGAAAGGATCAGTGCATCAACTCAAAAAAAATCAGTTAATTCAAGCTACCAAATCAAAAAGTTCTGTAGTTTTACTGAGTCCTCACTTGCCCAAAGCGGATAAAATCGGCTTTATGAAAACATGAGTTTCACATGGAGACACCGAGTTTCATAAAAATCCATCTCCCGATAGAACACAGATTTTTTTGGAGAACTTTGACCATCAACAGCTGAGCAGAGAGAGAAATGGATGCATTCAAATGTAAATAGAAACCTTGCAAACATTGTTTTCTGGCCCTTTTTACAACCATCGCAAAAGACTATAAAATAAGCAATTCCACGATTAGGCAAGATGATTGTTGCGACGGAATCCTTAAAATCTGTTCAATTCTAGAAATTTTTGTTACCGAATAAACTAATAGTTGAAGATCTATTTTGCACTTCATTTAGCAGACGAAATGATCAACTTTCACACAAATATAGGAACATTTTTGGGGTTTTATTTGGCTTTTGAGACTGTGGCTGTCGTTCTACCTACATAAAAACTGTATAGACAAACCCGATTTGAATGGCATGGAAATCGACTTATCGATGTTTTATAATGCAATCTGTTATTACTATAATTATAGCCCGCAGGCTTTGCCTTGTTCCGTCTGCGAATTGTAGACTGTTTCTGCTTGTTGGAAACATGACGGCAGTTCTTCAACCATTCGAACTTAAAAGTGATGTTTTGTGTTTCGCCTTAGGTCGATTGGCGTGGCCACATCAAATAGTTTACAGGCAATTTCATGTTTTCAAGGTGCACTTTTGCATTTTACAAGATGGTCTTAGTTAAATAAAATAAATACATTAAAAACAAATAAATGCATTCATTCAAATACAAAATAATTCCGTAATTTATTGGTAGAAGAAAGTAGCTGAATATATGAATATTTGAAGAAAATCCAGGTTTTTTCGCGAATTTATTGCAAACAATGAAGCAAATGCAAACTTGGCAAATTTGCAGCTTCAGAATTTCTCCGCAGCTGACCCGATTTGCTCACGTTGAAACCCGAAAAACACACAAAACCTGGAAGAAAAAACATGTTTGCTGGCAATAAAAAAATCGGAAAAACATGAGAAAACTGATGAAAATCAGGAAAAATATATATTTTAAGCAACAGATTCAAGAATGTTTTTTTGGATTAGTCAAGAGTAATCATTATAAAATAATTCGCATACAATTAGAATGAATCTCGTACATTTTCTGTATTTATTCATTTCTATAGCGTAAAGTGACTTTCTTTGCGGTCAGTTTGCTGAAACTTGAACTGAAAAAAATTCGTGGTAGGTAAATAAGAACTACAAAGCATAGATAATTTTTCTCGTTCTGTTCGGAGGCATTTCGTGACTAGCGTGGCTATTTCATGCATTTTGAAACGATCCAGTGTACATCGCGTGTTTGAAAAGCGAGTTTGACCGTTTTTCTTAGTCGCATTTGTCAGGAGTTCTCGGAATCGTGGGGATCCATGGGAAATTTTCTTATATGCTTTTATGGCCGCCGATTAAGGCGGCGTTTCCCATCGTTTTTTTATCTTTGAAAACGACATTTTGATCACCATTTTTTGTCGATTTTGTTTGGATTTCATCAACAGCTATTCAACAAAGGGTGAAAAAAATTGCAAATTTTAAGTGAACAAACATTGGAAATGAAATTTTCACTTTTTTGCTTAATATCACATGATTTTGCCTCATTTAAGTTGGACTGGAACAGCCACACATCTCTCGGGTCTTTAAATTCAAATTCAAATTGCCCGCGCTGCAATTCAGCCGAATGCCATTTGAACAGGGCACGAAAATTACCGAACGCACTGCCGAAGTAGAATCGTTGTCATTCACTGACGTTTTGCAAAAGTTTGCCAGTTTCTAGTGAATAATCTGGCTAAATTTGCCCAGAAAACAGTGTAGGTCAACGAAAAAACCCCCTTAAATGGGCAAAGGCGTCAAGAAATGTGGTAAGCAAACGATGTACTGTATTTTCTCGCTTAATTAAACTTTGCCCAACCCTTCCCCCGAAAATTGCAAGTTCATCGCTCTCTTGGTTATATTTATTCAATTAATCAGCGCTTTGGGGTGCTTTCAAAGGTAACACTTTGAAGAAGTTTTGAAACTTGTTGTTTCAAAAGTTTCAATAAAGCCTTCCACCGAATTTTTCGCAGCATTTTTTGCTGATCGGTTTAATTATCCGCTGGTTGACTTGAACTGAGCTCTAGTGAACAAWWTCATTARYGTYACTGTTGGTTTCAACCAGTTTCATCAATATTGSAGATTTTCGCATGAAAGTTACTTGAATATTTCAATTTTACCGCGCTTGAAAGCATCCGAGTAGCTTATTTTCGGCGCCGAAGTTTACCGAGCACGGGCCGAAGTCAAATGGTTGTCACTTACTGACGTTTTTTGAGTGTTCTTTATCCTGACAAATATTTCTAAATTTGCCCAGAAAAATCGCTTAAACTCGCAAACCCACCAAGAAGTTCGGTAAGCAAATGTTTCGCTTTGTTTTCTCAGAAAAAACCTGGAAGGATCTTCAAATCAATTTAAAAATATATTTTCGAGCCACTGTGTTGACATTCTGCAGCGTTTTGACTGTAATGTAAATGCATTTACTTCATTTAACTAAATCAATTTAACGAAATCATAAATACACAAAATATGAAAAAAAACCAGTAAATTGGTAAACAATCCAAACTAATCGCGTTATAATAACGCAAACAAGCAGGCGATACTTTGTTGATTAGCGAGCCCAATTTTGCACTTAAATATGATTTAATACGTACCGATTTCATTACGGTATAATTAATGAAAATTCCTGTAATCTTAAACAATTAGACGCGAATTATGTATTTAAATCCGGGAGTCTCGTGCCGCACCCGGAGCGCGCACAATCCATGAAGAAAACTGCAGCAATCGGCCGCTAGTTTTCGCACTGTGGCACAGATGGCGGCGGCGTGTTCAGTTTGCAGTATGCATCACTTGCGAGGCGGCCAACTGAATTTCAAATATATCAAAACCGAATGGGTTTAGCTGATTCTACTTTTCAGACTTTTTTGCCTAAAAATGTGTGCATTGATAGATCCCTATAACTGCTATAACCTAAACTACGGCTGTCAGTGCTCGTTTTCTTGTAAAATTAAAAAAAAATTTCCGATTTCGCTTTGTTGATTTTTCTGCATTTTACTAAACTCTTGCTGGTAGAACTGTACTCTTTTTTTCCTCAATTTTTTTGTAAAGGGTTTGTTGGTTTCTTGCCATTTTTGTCAGTTTTTGCTTGTGAGTTCTTCAAAAAATCCCGTTTAAAACTTGTCATTTGAAAAGTTCGGGGTGTGTCCACTGATTTACAGGCTGGGCAGAATATTCGTCGGTCCGCTGAATTTTCGATTGTTCTTCACACTACCGGAAGAGCGCAACTTTACGTGTCACAAAATAACTACACGGAACGTTCTAAAGGACTATTCTTTACTGATTCAGTTCAGTGCCTGTCTAAAGCATATTTCTCGTGTCTTTAGACATTAGGAATGAATTCGGTAACATCGGATGCATGACATCAGACCGACAATTATCAGAATGTGGAGGTTTCACTAAATTAATTGCAGCAGAAAAGAATCACTTACAGATGAGTCACAGTAGATACGTAGCTACTTAAAGTGATTTTATATCAAGTCTGATAGCCCGAAAATCGAAATTTTGGCAGGCTGATTTGGCCTTTACTAGCCTTTCCTGGTAAACAAAGTAATTGAAAGTTGGTGCAAAAATATTTTTTCCGCTTTGTCCAGTTCAAAAGCCAAACAGTTTAAGTCGTGAAGGTGTCAGGTTGGAACGTAGCGACCGTAGCCCAACAGGCCTCGCTGATTGACTGCTGTGGGTGCGAGTGAAAGAACCGATGCCAACTGCGTCCCGGAATGGAAAAACCAGTTGTGTTTTTTTAATTCGAATGAGGGTACGAGGGAATATTTGGTAGGGCAAACAATTGTCAAAATCTCGTTTTAATTGAGAGAAACTTGTTTGGAAAGGGAAAAACAAAAATAAAAATTGGTTTTAAACAAATAGTGCTTGAGCAAGCGGAAGAGAACCGAAAATACTCAGAACTAGAGTGTTTCTAGCAAAAATCGTTCAGAATCGGGGCCCGATGCCGAAGAGTGCATTATCGGTCGTTACTCAAGTTAAGTGATGTTGCTGAAGACAATCAAAGCGACGTACCGTCAGTACCGCAGAAGTTTTTGCGACGTTTCGGTGTGCGAAAACAATGGCACATGATCGGGACCGCATTCTAACTTTGAATTGCCGCTCGAATGGCATGCGGCCGTGTTGGTCTTCGTTTTCGCTAGCTTTCGGTCGTCGCATTTCCACTAACGACAACAAACCTTTAATATTACTTGGAACTTTTTCGCTTTCTATTACAAAAGATTTGCTAGCTGGAGCTGCTGCGAATGCCAGCGATTTTTCCCAGCCGGTTCACCCTTTGGCAAAAAGCTTTAATTATCTGCTGAGTATTTTCCATTATCTGGGCTTCTTCCATTAAATAGACAACCGTCCATTTCAACGGCTTGGCTTTGAATAGTTTGCTCATCAGAGTTGTCAAATTTTAATTTTTTCTTTTATTTTTTTGTCAAAGTTGTACATTTTAGTTTTCCTACTTTTATAAGGGGCTTCAGCCGCTTTACAGCTTAGATGTGCACTCTGTCCCAATCTGCTTTCAAAATTCAAAGAAACTGCCAACTCTGGCCAAGGAATTAAATCAACTATTCCAATATTCGTCAATATTTGCGAACAATTTTGATTAAAAACCTGTATCTATACTCCCTAAAAACCTCTATCTATAAGTAACATAAAATTTTCCTCTTTCTCGGCGGACAAGTGAGCTTCTTCAGGCTGAGTATGATCGGAAAATCGTGCATGAGTAAAATTCCAGCAGACCAAACACATTCAAAGCAACACTTTAACGACAACTTTTGCCTAAAAGTCTCAAAAAATACCGAGTTTCATCCTCTAAGGAGCCCTTTGGATGGTCCTCATCGAAACCTTAATTAGAAGGTTTAAAGCCACTGTGAGGTGATTTTTTAAACGGACGAAATAAGCTTGTTTCGGTCAATCAATTGCAGATAAAAAAATATATACATACTTCGTTCTTGAGAGGATTCTCGGTTTTTTTTCGGACAACTGTTTAATCGCATTTACTGATTCAGTCAAAGATCGAAATTAGGTTCTTGCACATTCAAAAATTTCTAATTAAATCAAGCGACCTTTCCATTTAGGAACGTAATTGGCTCCGATTATCTCACTCTCACACAGAGGATTCTGTGAGAGAGGCAACATGGCTACGCATAGCTACGTTCGAACTTGATTCATTTGCGGCTTAAAATAAATGGAAAATGGACATTTCGTGAAAACCTACGAAAAATATCACAAACTTGCTCATTTTAGTTTATAATAGAGAAACATTTTCTCTAAAAGAAAAATTCTTCAGGAGCTGCACAAGTGCACAACTCGGAAATCCAGCACACAAAAAACTGAGTCAAAAAGTCCAAAATATGCGAACGAAAAAAAATTAATCAAATTTAAACAAAAAGCTAATAAATAATGTTAATTATTATGATTATACTCGTGTCCTGTCGTGTAGAGTGATATAAAAAACTGAATCCAATTGCGAAGCAACAGTATGTGGTAACTTTAAATGGGCCTGGACGACTCCCCATGAAGAACTACTGTTTAATTACGATTTTCTTTGAAAGTATCAACACTGCCGGCCTGAGCACTGACAAAAAAACTCAATTAGTCAAAGGTGTTATATAATGATAATTAATCTTGTTTCTAACGAAATGTATTGGAGTTGATTCACTATCAAATTAGATTCATTCGCTTACCAACGTGAGGAAGTTGGGCTGAATTTTCGAAAAACATTGTCAGGCTTTATCTGGATTCTTCTGGGTAGATGCAGGCAAAAAAATGTGCGGACTAGTGGGTGTGTAAGTACGGAAAATTATATAGCCATGTTGTACGAGAATAAAGTTGACCAACGAGAAACTTTGAAACGGATCGATGTCGGGAATTAATCACCGATTTTATGGGCCATTGTGGCCGTTATACAGAAAACGTTGATAAAAGTCTTTGCGCAACATGACTGGCTATTTTCCCCATTTAATTTATGCGGCTAATTTCATTGGTTGTGGACTTTATTTCAGGACCTATCAGAGAAGCGGGTTTTTACAACATTCTTACTTGCGGTAAGACCGAAGGAGATTAATTTAAATTCGTTTTTTAAAAGTTGACTAGGATTTTAATGAATTATTTATCTTGTTTTATCCGGAGCTTGTTTTTGTTAGTGATTTAAATGCCATTAAAAATGCAAATATTGCGTTATCAGTGTAGGAAATTGCACATTTATCATTTTTTACGTGAAATTTTCAAAAAAAGAATCGTTAATGTCCACATTCAACAACATTGTGGCAAATTTTAAAATAGCTGTGATTTTTACGCCCTAAAGTGAGTGCAAAAAAGGGTACTTTTCAACAAAAAGTTTCACAATTTTCTAGAGGGTGTTTTGACTTGGGGGTTACGGTCAGGGGTTTTACGGTCATAAGCCGAGAAGACTATTATTGAAAAAAGTTTAAATTTTCACAGGCCTTAAGGCGGTTTTTCTAATACAAGACTTTGTTGTACTTGTTCAGTTCACTTTTGCAGCTTGTACTGAGCTTTACAAAATTTTATCAGTTGACAAGCAAAATAAACAGATTGTTGGCTTTTATACCATTAAATAGAGAAAAAACTGCTCGATGGTTAGAAGGAATAAGGAAATTCGTCACACTAATCGTGAATTTTCTAGCAATTTTTCAAAACAAGTCTCGGCATCGTTCACTTTCAACCACATTGTCGCAATTGCAAAAAAGTATTGTTCAAAACGCAAATTGCATAGAAAATTTTCAACTTTTATCGTCTGCTGTTGGGCTTGAGTCGATTTTTTAATCCAATAGTTTCAGTTGTTCAGTGACTCACTGGTGCATCTCGTGATGAAATGATAAAACAAAATTTGAAGTGTTTTTAAGCCACTAAATAGTGAAAATATTGCTCTATTGGGCCGAAAATGTTGAAAATTTATCACAATGTTCAGTGATTTTGATTTTCTGATCACAGCACAGAAAAATTGACTTCACTACCAATCAGTAGAGAATATTTTGATTTATTACTTAATAAATTTTCAAGTTTCATCAGTTTCTAGCGGGTGTTTGGCAATTTTTTTAATGCAAGACTCTCGGCTGTTCACCTACCTAGAGTGTAAGGGATTTTTAAAAAATTCCTTAGTCTCGCCAAGCAGCGGGTACATAATTGATTTTAAATCCCTTAAATGCATAAAATATTGCTCTATGAGAAGATTATATTTATAAACTTGTCACATTTCCGGAGAATTTGGGAAATAATTCGCTACACAAGCCTACCTAACGGCCATGTTCGTCAGCTTCGTCTCAATTTATAATTGTTGGTCATTCAAAGGTCCATCGCCGAAAAAAATTACTTTCCCTCGATCGATCGATCTATCGATTGATGAAAAATTGTTAAGAACTAAAATTAGAGCTAAAAAGAACTAAAACTAGAGTCTTTGGCAATTTTTAATGCAAGACTTCAGCTGTTCACTTGCCAAACTTGTAATGCGTTTTTCAAAAAAATGTCAGTCAAAAGCCACAATGAGCGAGTGGTTGGTTTTGACTCTGTTAAATTGGAAAAATATAGTTCTTTAAGAGAAGTCGATTTGCAAAATTGTCGCATTTTGCGTAACTTTTGCGCGATTTTTCACAACACGCCTCAGTAACGTTTGTGTTCGGCTGCATTGTTTCTATTTTTAAATGGCTGTTATTCAAAAATTAAATTGTATACAAAATGAACTTTAAGACCATGAAGTAGAGAAAACCGTGCTCTATTGTTGCTCTAGTAGTCACTTTGCTTGTGGGTTTTTCACAGCTTTTATTGTCAGAGTTTGAGCTGTTCACTTGCACTGCTGGTAATGGGTTTTTCAATAAATTGTCAGTCGGCAAAAAAAGTCGCCACATTATTGGTTTTTACTCTATTAGATAGTAAAAATATCACTCTGTTAGAGAGATTAATTTGCAAAATTCCGAAAGGGTTCGTAAATTTTTGAGCGATTTTTCAATATAACCCTTAAGTAGCTTCTATATTGGGTCACATTGTATCAAGTTTTCAATGTTCGCTATTGAAAAGGGTAATTTTATAGAAAATTGGCCAAGAAGTAGAGAAAACCTTGCTCTATTAGCGAAAACATTTCAACTTAAAATCAATTTTTATTGTAAAACTTTAGTCTGATCACTTGCACTGCCGGCAATGGGGTTTTCAAAAAATTGCCATTTGCAATAAAAAGTGGGCACATAATTAGGATTGACTCCATTATATAGAAAACATATCGCTCTATTAGAGAAATAGATTGTCAAAATTGTCGATTTTTCGTAGATTTAAAAAAAAATCAAAGATGCCTTAGCAGTGTTCAAAGTAAACCACGCAAATCACGCGATACAAATTCAGTAAAAAGCCAATATTTCCGTTTACATATCACTGCTGTTTATTTGGGGCGTTTAGAGTCGAAATAGGCGAAAATCACAGACTAATATTGATGTCGAAATATTGAAAATTCAATAGGCAGATTTTGAGCTAAAAATTGAGATTTGGATTGTTGTTTAAAAAAATCTAAATTTCGGGAGAAAGTCGATGTTGAGGATTGAAGTAGGACCCGTGTTTTAGTCCAATTTTGCATCTTTATTGCCGATATTAGCATTTTAAAATTTAGACGTTTGCATTGATTTTAGCGAGCTAAATGTGGCGTTTTGCCTAAAATGAAAGTTGAATTAGTTCGAAATGAAACGTTCTTTGAACTCTCAGTTTTGATCGTTTTGGCAAGCTGAAATGCCTGAGATGGTATGAAAAATCGATCAGAATAAGAATTTTGAAAATGCAGGCACTTTCGCGTATGGTTGAAACCCCATTACGATCCGGCCATTTACGAAAAACACTAAGAAAGGTTTTTCCACCATATAATTTGGTTTGCTCGTGCTTTATTCACCAGGGCCCTAAATATACGTCTTATTAATTGTGTACTTGATATCAAACACCACGGTTTGTAATCGATTTTCGGGCCAAATTATGGTAATTTCCGAAATAAACTTAATATTATCGTTTGGTGCAGTTCTGCGCGTTTAGAGCAATTTGCCAAACCAGAAGATGCATATTAAGTTTGCAAATTTCGGCTCGAGTCAAGCAAAAGAATATAATTTTAGCCGCATCGGCTAATGTGCACCGATGCTCTAGAATGCTTATTTAAAATTTCCGAAAACACAATTAAATTCCACCCAAAAACAAAGCAAAACTTGCCGATGTTTTGTAATCAGTTGGCAAATTGTTGAATAACCACTTTGTTTTACATACTTATTATTTTTGGATTAGAACTGCATTAAGGTTTAAACTTAAAGGCTGGGCAGGATGGAAGATCGGAAAACGTCGATGTGGAATCTTCCACTTTAAAAAATCTTCACTGAAGTTTGAAATGGAAGATTTAACTTGGGATTTTAGGTGCAAATCCGATAGGGCAGCCGATGTGAACAGAGGGCTGGTAAAAGTGGGAAAAGCAATTTCAATATATTTATACAAGGCATAGCGTGCCATTTAGGCCCAACATACATATTTATATACAGGCCCTAACCCATAATAAGAGCCGTCTGAGCGTGTTTAAGAATCTGTATTTTAAAGGCGGATTTCCATTGGCCGAAGAACGAGATCGAGGGTGTGGCCTCACCATCTTTATAAATAATTGCTATTTTAGTACTCAGGTCGCGTCCGCATATGGGCTAAGAACAACTCAACTATTAATAAACACCCAGCATGGATTTGTATGTAAATTAACAAATTTCCTGCACTGGACGTGTTGTAAGTATCGCGTTTTCGTAACGAAATTAACTAACTGTTAATCAAAGTGAAATAAATGCTTGGCTGTAAGTATAGAAAAATAGATAGCGAACTTGAATGTCTGGCTAATTTCCGTGCAATTAACATATCCATTAAATCCAAACTGAGAGACCGATAAATAACGCAAGCAATCGCATTGAAAGTGAACCAATTAGGATTACCTGCTACAATCTATCTGCATTAGCGGTTTAATTAAATGCTACTTTTTGCTGTTACGACTTACTGTTCTAGTGAAGAAATGGACCTGGAGAAAGACCCATTCATTTTCTTCCAAGCTCTAAACAATCGGGCGAATAGTTTCGAGTTTTGGCTCAAATTTTTTGAAAATCTGTTAAACACTTGAGATTTTTCAAATCCGTAGGTTTGCCCCCCCCAAGCAGATAAACCTCAAAATTTGTCACATTTCTCGTAAATTTTTGTGCCATTGGTTCAAAGCAGGCCGTAGTCCAAGTTCTTCCCCAACGTCTTGATTTTTAAATCCCTGTTATGCAAAAAGGAAATTACTTGAAAATTGACGATAACTCCAAGCAGTAGAGAGAAGATTTTCGTCTATCAGTGGCTTAAAGTTTGATAGTTTTCTAGAGGATCTTTGGCAATTTCTTTAATGTTAGACTTTGAGCTGTTCACCTGCCAAAACTTCTGAGTCACTCAAGAAATGGGCACGTAATTGACTCTAAATCTTTGATTTATGAAAATGTCACGCTGCTTCAGGGCAATTTTGCAATTATCGTTCAACACATCCCGCATTGTATCAATGTTGTTCAAACGGCAATCGCCTAAGAAACTGATTTTAACGCCCTCAAGCCAAAGAGACTTTGATCTAGCTAACAGTGAAGAAATTCTAAAAGTTGCCAACTTTTTCGGTTTTCAAAAAATGTTCCGTCCAGGGGCGGATCCAGCTTTAAATTCAGGGGGCGTTATGTACAAAAAATACAGTCTGTCTATGAAATTAGAAAAATTATCGTCCTTTTGTGCAAGGGTCGCGTAAGATTATTGCAAAATTTCATGTTTTGCGTCCCGTTTTGCATGTTTCTCGGAAGCAAAATGAGCAAGAACGCTCGTTTTTACATCATTCCAAAGAGAACTAAATGGCCTTTTTAGCAAGTGA
>NW_026017111.1:1847220-1849234 GCF_020466585.1 Dendroctonus ponderosae
AAATTTGAATATCAGACACTTCGGTGCAAGATTATGCCAAAATTCCATGTTTTCCGTCCCGTTTTTGCTCATTTCTCGGAGGCAAAATGAGCAAGGAAGCTCATTTGTACATCTTTCTAGAGCGAAATAAATGACCTTTTTAGAAAGTGAACTATGGATGGGGAAATGTTGGCAGTTTTCTCAAAAAATGCTTGAATTCAAGAAGATTTAGATTTGCATGGTTTTTTTTGAGTTGCAAAATCCACTTGAATATGACGCTGCTTTTTTCGAAGTTTCTCTAGAACCATTCGAGCCAGAGAATTCGTTTTGGCATCGTTGGATAGAGAATTGAATGAGAATTGAATTGAATTAAAGAATTGAAATTCACAAATTATGTTGAGCTGTTCACTTGCTAAACGTGTAAAATCTTTTGATCTAACTGACAAATTTTTATCGCATTGTATAAGCGTCACTTTAAGCGAACAATATATAAAATTGACTAGCAAGAACGGCTTAAAGGATTAAAGTAAACTGATTTAAACAAAAAAAAATGTTATTGTTGCAAATGGCGCCTTCTATCAATATTTGCTAGATCTATCGGGTTCTACTCTCAACTGCACTGAAACCTACTAAAATTTTCCTTGCAAAGAAGCTAAAAATGGCGAAAATCGAATAAGTTGTTTAGAAGGTGCACCGATTTAAATGTTTAACCATTCAAACAGTTTTTCCCCTCTTATTAAGTCCGATAGGACAATGAACCTTGAACCAAAATGACGCAAAGTTGACCAATCTTTCCAACGGCAATATTAAAGTTGCAAGTTAATTGGTAAATTTTCGGAGAAATTTTTACTTTTCAATTGAAACTTTGTGAGTAGTAGTAAATCTGATGAAGAATCTTCTATAAAAAAACAAAACTGTTGCACTTTGAGACCCTGTGCGTGTGAAACTATCAACTTTCGCATAAGACAAATTGGCCTGAAACGCAATATTTTTGCCTAAGCAATGTAAGTGAATTTCGTCGCGTCATGTCCCACCCTGTATAAGCATAAAGAGGAGCTTCTTTGAGAACATTGAGCCCAAATGTGCAAATCTATATCACTGTAACAGCGTTTTCCATAAGTGATATGGATAATCGCTTTCCGAAAGCTCATTTTCCTGTCATGTAATCATATGCAGATATTCTAATGCATAGTTTATTAAACGTAGGTGCTGCAGATTAAGCTCTGTGGTCACGCAAACCCCCATTTTTCCGACATACGTTGCGATTAAAAATTAAGACGTTCTGCATTATTTGCCGGTTTCTGTTGTGCGCTTGATTTCTTCCTTAACTGCTTCTTCGAACTGTTTAGTCGTGCATTAACTGCCCGTTTTCAACAAGCTGATTTTTCAACCTCTAAGTGCCTCATCTGGAGCATCCAGTTTCGATGTCAGAAAACCCAAAATTCTCACCATCGCCCGATTAGAGTCGATTTTTTTCCGTCCAATCCATCTGAAGGATTCTGCCGGTCGGCCGGGCAGCAACATTAAGCCTAATCGGCACACCGTCGTACATTAAAAAGCCGTTTAGAGCGATTTCCAACAATAAAATCTAACGACGTAGTAGTGCATCCCTTAAGCCAATTTGAGTTCATTGAAAATCATTTCGGGCCCGAAAAGGGCATTCAGAAGGGTCCATTGAGGAAATTCTGGCCAGCGGACGTTTCACGCAGAGGCGCCATAGGCGGACGACGGTCGACCTTTGCTTGCCTTAATTATAATCATTTGAGGCGCATCTCTGGACGTACGCAATACACAAAAGTTTTTTAATGACATCCACGCACTCTGTTATTAGGCCCCTTGTTTAGAGTCCGCCAAGGAAGATCTTCTTATTGATTCTAATGCGTTAGTAACGAGCAAAGAATGGCGGCTTTTACAGAGTTTACACAAACTTTTTGAACTTCTTCAGAGTTGTGTTCGCTATTGGCGACATTGAATTTTAGCTGTAAATTCTTATAAAGTTCGATCGCTATTTAAGTTTTTATAAACAAATCGGCAT
>NW_026017111.1:1849604-1850421 GCF_020466585.1 Dendroctonus ponderosae
ACCTAATAATGTTCCTTTGTTAGTTTTAGTTGGTCCTCTTCACTCTTTTTTAGCTTCTCTTATTTTTAATCAACCTAAATATCTTTCACAAACTTTTTTTGTCTTCTATTCTGTCTAGATCATTCAGAGGCGCTTTTGGTCCGCTTTCTTAGCTCTTAGCTCGGTCCATTTCTACAAGGGCTTTACTTGAATTTGCTCTTTGAATTAATCTTTTTCTGCTTTGCTGATCTTTGAAACTGCTTCAAACCTCACATTAATGCTATTATTCTTTCATATTGTGCACATTTTTTCTTTGAGATTCCCGATTCCAAATTTTACAATTGAAAAAATGTTTCTTTAGAAGAATAATTATCTAGAACTTTGTGAATTAATTAAGACTCCATTGCTTTAATTGTCCTTCAGTTGCAATCCACGTGGAGCGTGTGGAGAATCTCTATTTCTTCTGTTGTTGATTTTTCTGACTGTCTTCATTTGCTCACTTCGTTGTCCACTTGGATAAACTGCAGATGAACTTGCTTGGGAAACAACGAAAGCGTTTAATCTTCAGCTATTTTTAGCATCCAGTGGAATCCTACTGTTTTTTGCAAACGTTGCTTTTGCACTCTGTTATTAGGCCCCTTGTTTAGAGTCCGCCAAGGAAGATCTTCTTATTGATTCTAATGCGTTAGTAACGAGCAAAGAATGGCGGCTTTTACAGAGTTTACACAAACTTTTTGAACTTCTTCAGAGTTGTGTTCGCTATTGGCGACATTGAATTTTAGCTGTAAATTCTTATAAAGTTCGATCGCTATTTAAGTTTTTATAAACAAATCGGCAT
>NW_026017111.1:1850791-1851452 GCF_020466585.1 Dendroctonus ponderosae
ACCTAATAATGTTCCTTTGTTAGTTTTAGTTGGTCCTCTTCACTCTTTTTTAGCTTCTCTTATTTTTAATCAACCTAAATATCTTTCACAAACTTTTTTTGTCTTCTATTCTGTCTAGATCAATCAGAGGCGCTTTCGGTCCGTTTTCTTAGCTCTTAGCTCGCTCCATTTCTACACGGGCTTTACTTGAATTTGCTCTTTGAATTAATCTTTTTCTGCTTTGCTGACCTTTGAAACTGCTTCAAGCCTCACATTAATGCTATTATTCTTTCATATTGTGTACATTTTTTCTTTGTGTTTCCCGATTCCAACTTTTACAATTGACAAAATGTTTCTTTAGAAGAATAATTATCTAGTACTTTGTGAATTAATTAAGATTCCATTGCTTTCATTGTCCTTCAGTTGCAATCCACGTGGAGCGTGTGGAAAATCTCTATTTCTTCTGTTGTTAATTTTTCTGACTTTGTCTTCGTTCGCTCACTTCGTTGTCCACTTGGATAAACTGCAGATGAACTTGCTTGGGAAACAACGAAAGCGTTTAATGTTCAGCTATTTTTAGCATCCATTGGAATCCTACTGTTTTTTGCAAACGTTGCTTTTGCACTCTGTTATTAGGCCCCTTGTTTAGAGTCCGCCAAGGAAGATCTTCTTATTGATTCTA
>NW_026017111.1:1852451-1864340 GCF_020466585.1 Dendroctonus ponderosae
TATTCTGTCTAGATCAATCAGAGGCGCTTTTGGTCCGTTTTCTTAGCTCTTAGCTCGCTCCATTTCTACACGGCCTTTTCTTGAATTTGCTCTTTGAATTAATCTTTTTCTGCTTTGCTGACCTTTGAAACTGCTTCAAGCCTCATATTAATGCTATTATTCTTTCATATTGTGTACATTTTTTCTTTGAGTTTCCCGATTCCAACTTTTACAATTGACAAAATGTTTCTTTAGAAGAATAATTATCTAGTACTTTGTGAATTAATTAAGATTCCATTGCTTTAATTGTCCTTCAGTTGCAATCCACGTCGAGCGTGTGGAGAATCTCTATTTCTTCTGTTGTTGATTTTTCTGACTTTGTCTTCGTTTGCTCACTTCGTTGTCCACTTGGATAAACTACAGCTGAACTTGCTTGGGAAACAACGAAAGCGTTTAATCTTCAGCTATTTTTAGCATCCAGTGGAATCCTACTGTTTTTTGCAAACGTTGCCTCTCCATTTATTTGACCAATAAATTTCCACCATTGTCAACATCAACATCTTTAAACACACATGCGGTTCCATTGTTGAAAAATTCGAGAAGCTTTGACCAGTTTCTGTCAAAACTGTATTTTTCGCACCTTGTTCAGGTGAAAACTCGATAAATTTCAAGCTCTATTTGTATCAAGTTCGAACGCAGCGACACGCCGGCAATTTTGCCTCTCTATTGGAGTTCCATATGTAGGAGTGAGACGCCCAATGCGAGCTGCGTACCTAAATGGAAAATCAGTTTTAGTGAATTAATTCGAACCAAAGTTTGGACACCCGAATCGAGCAAACCTCTGAAGATGTTAGCGTAGTCTGCGGGAGAAACGTCCTATAAACAAATAAATCATCAATTAGTGTCATGAAATAATGAAGTCAATGAAAGTGCAATGGAAATGTTTATAAGTTGCAAATTGATTTGCGGTTTGGAGAACTTTGAAGAATTGTGAATTGGAAAACAGCATTTAGACAGAAAACAAGCTGTGGACCAGAATAAGATGCGAAAATTGATTCGCTGGATTTGAATAAAGCTATAGGCTGAAACATGTTTACGAAACCCGGATTCACATAAAAAACTTCGTCAAGTTAATATTAAAAAGCGTTTTCCGCCATTACTCGATATTAAGAAATGAAAAGTTCTCGTTTCAGTTTTTTTTGGTATAAAACCCGCTAGGACTACACGTATTTTCCCCTATAATGATGTACGGGATTCATGTAATCATGCGGCAATACTGTCTTTTTTGAAAATACCCACCAGCCATATAATTTCCTACGTAATTATATGATCTCTTATTAATATCCAATAAAGACGAAATTGCCATCGTATTAGCTAAAATAAACTATTAAAAACAAGTGCCTATCCGTTTTAAATGTAATGATATGTTTTTATAATAATTGGACACTGTACAATTGAACAGATAAGGGTAATAAGTTTACGTACTTCATCTAAAGCTACAGTTTTTCAGCTCATTCATGCTGGCCTGCATTGGAAAACCGGAAAAACCGCAATTTCACTTTGATTAGCTTTTTTCATGAGCTGTTGAAATTGTCGTCCAACTGAAAGTCGCAGAAATTGACTAGACTTCTTCATTAAATTGTCTGGAGTTGGTTGATTATTCTACTATGCAAGCTGGTTGATTGATGTTCTTTTGCCAACATTTATGCTCGTTTACATAACATTTTTTCACAAAATGCTCGGTACTTTAAAGTTTCTTCGCCTGTGTGTTAGCTTTATTACATGGTACAACTTTAACTGGTAAAAAGTAATTGCTTCAGATGCATTTCTACATCGTGTAATAAAGTAATTAATGGTGAAAAAATTAATGCTAATGGAAAATGAATTCCGCATCAACATTGTAAATTTACGTCCGATAGCTACAAATGTATGTACAATTAAACGGGGATTCTTTCACATCCTGGTTTTGCATTCCAAAAATAAACATCAGCTAATGGAGCAGCTTGGCATGTAAAATACATATAAACAATATCAACGAGATCGAAAATGTGCATTTATTTGTTCAGTTTGCGAGAATTTTCTTAGGAAAGGAAGAGTCAAATTAGCTTCAACTGTGCTTCTCTTTTGATACAACACAACCAAAAGTAAGACATGGTCTGAAGAACGAAAACTTCTGAGTCGATTAGCTCGTTTCAGGGCAAGTTTTCGGGAAATTTGTTGCCTGCTTCAGGGTTTAACGCGAGTTTCTTCCCAGCGCAATCGCCAGAAACACGCGTTAAAACCTGAAGAAGGAAGTACATTTTGCGAAAACTTGTTAAGTAGTCGATTTTTGCAAAACGACTTGAACAATGAAAAGCTTTAGGCATCAGCTCAGAGCATCAGAGCATGAGCTTCTGAAATAGACAAGTGCAGATTTCGAAATGCGCCAACCTCAGGCACCCGCAGGACCGGTTTCGAGCCTATTGGCTCTCATCAGCTGGGTTCAGCCTGAAATTTGCGATTCCCAAACCTGCACTTTATAAAGCAGGTTTCTTTATAAAATGCTTTTTATCAAATTTCGAGTCTAACGTTTTTGAGGTTAGAAATGTTCGAAACTTAAAACGAAAGCCATTTCGTAAATGAAACTGCGCTTTTGAATACATGAAAATATTAACATTAACTACTCATTGAATGAGTCGAGCCAGAAGTTTTTTTCTGAACAGCTTCTTTTTCTCTACCCACACGATGGTTTCTGTAAAATGAAGCTTCTGTGCATTCCAATAGTGTTTCATTGCATGTACAGCAGCACGTTTCAGATAAAATTTAACGATTTCGAACACACACACTTTCCTCTTCAAACACCACAAAAGCCTCCTTTCACCATGTTACAGAGCGCACGCAATTCGGTATTGATCAGCCGAATTTTGGGGAGAGGGTGTCGTTCTACAGCCCCCTTGTTCACAGAGCGCCTGCGTGCGGTTTGCCAATGACAACGGCCCGCTGAGGGTGGCAAAAGGCTTCAGACCGGAAATGTTTTCAGCTTTCAGACATTCTCGTCCTTCCGGTAAAATGGAAGTATTCCCCATTGCCTTTTCTGAAAGTGTTCGGGTGTGTTCAAGTATGAGTAAAAGAATGATTTGCTCAACTCAACTGGCTCAACTGATGGTTTTTCATCGAAAAAACGTACGCGGTTTATCAGTTTTGAGCTTGCAGCTCTATTGTTGTACCACTGTTTTTTTACATTTTACTCAAATCTAAAGAACTTGACCAAAAATGTTGTGCATTTTTGCGCATTTTCTTTAGTATCTCAGAAAACTACTCGATAATGTTTAGGATACCTTCTCGAGAGAATTTTCAAAGGCTGTTTTTGTCCTTAAAAGCTAACGAAATGTTTCTAACCTTACAATAACTAGACCCAAAAATTGGTGAATTTTGGCCCGTTTTCTTTAAAATTTCGGGAACGCACAAAACTACTCGAATAATGTTTAGATTGTTTGCGATATACATTTTTGAAAGCTAAACTTTCCCAAAAAAGCCAAACAAATTTCTAACATCAAAAGAACTAGACCCAAAATTTGCAGAGTTGTAGCCCATTTTCTTTATCATATTGGGAACGGATAAAACGACTCGATTCACGGTTAGGACCTTTTCGATACAACTTTTTGAAAGCTGTTTTCTTCTTAAAACGCTACAGAAACTTTGCAACTTCAATAGTAATGGCTCCAAAATCTAGGAGATTTTTGCGCATTAATATCTGGAAAACCGATGGATCTACACGAAGAATGATTAGAAGCTCTCCCATAGAGTCTCTAACCAACCGTTTCCCAAAACGCCCACAAAAATTTCCAATCTCAATAGGACGAAACGCAGTATTTGGTAATTTTTTGCGCTTTTTCATTGACGATTAAAAATCGGGCAAAAGTGCGCAAATATTCAGCTTTCCAGAGAGCCCTTTTAAGATTGCGATTTATCGCAAAAGGTTAGAGCAAAATAACCTTAAAACAATAGACCCGAAAATTGATGAATTATTTCACTAATATCTCGGAAGCGGATTAAAATATCCGAATAATCATTAGAACCTTTTCGATGCAGCTTTTTCAAAGCTCCATTTTCTCCAGAGGGATTGTAGAGGAATTTTTAACCTAAAAAAAGTTGGACACAAAATTCCAGGAAACTCTGAACAGTTCCTTTAGCATTTCGAAAACGGATGAAACTACCTGAATGACCATTAGGGCCCTTTCGATAGCTGCTCGAAGGCAACATTTTCGCTTCACGGCGTGTTGCAAAATTTCTAACCCCCAAAAAGATACAATATGAATTTGTGGAAAACGTGTAAAACACCGTGGAAAAGGTGGAAATACCCGCATAATCAGTGGGACCTTTTCGATACGTCATCCCAAGACTATCATTAACTGCGTGATTGTTATCAGAATTCCTAACCTCTAAAGAAACAGAAGCAAAACTTGCCAAACCATCCTACTGCCACATACAACAACACTGTGAACTGTTTCTGGGTTTTATGACTGCAGCAGCAGGGATTTGGGTGATATTAAAGCTTAAATCCCTGATGATGTCTGCTAGAAACGTTTTGTATAAACTGTAAAATTGCTGTGAAAATGTTTCGAAGACATTCTCGATGACTTTCCGTTCTCGAAAATCTCGAACCTCTGTGTTTTTTTGTTGATTTGAATGGCCTGTTGAGGTTTGATTTTCATCCACTTTGTACATGAAGCCCCAGAGCGTTGATTCGTAGTGGTAGAATGAGGACTACTCGAGTACTGGAGTAGGACGCAAAGGACTTTTATTAAATAAGGAGCGCATTTAATGCGAATATGTAACAGTTGGTACACTTGTCGTTTCTCTAGGGCTGTTAACTGGCAGGTACTTGTCGCTCCTTTGTTTCCCGATTGGTAAAGGATTTATAATTACTCAGTCTTCTTGAGCCACAAAAGTGTTCCCGATGGCTTGGATTGAGTGCAATCGTTTCCTAATCGAAAATTGGTTTGTTGCCGTCACAATTCCCCTGATTCTATTTCTAGAATAGAATTTTCGAGCGCGATTAAATCCCGCATATGATTCAACTGTTAAGAGACTAGGACGAAACCTAATGTAATCAAATGGCTAAATATTAAGTAGCTCTGATTGTTTCTAATTTAAACTTCCGTTCCGAATGTGCTAAACAACCATATAATGAAATATATTAAGCAGTCGGCTTTTGCAGTTTAAATAAATTGGACTAGCACAGTTTACTGTCAAAATGCTCAATATCTAAAACTTGTCGAAGGGGATTTTAATCAAGGTAACAGACATAACAAAACACGTTTATCTGGGACAATCAACACGCCGAAACTCTCCGAGTGTCGTGTTTTTAATTAATTCAGGCGGAATAATGGATAATTATAAAGCGTGATGGTTTTTTCTCTAAAGGTGTTGCTATTGCAACAGCATTAATTTTAATTGTACAATTTATTTGCGTGAAATAAAGAGCCAAACGTGCCTGGAGCATGCCGTTATTGGCTAAACATCAACGTTGATTCGAAAAATGTCTTCTATTGACAATGTGGTGGATATAAAATAATAATTTCAGCCCCATTTTAACAGGGGTAAGAAATACCGACACCTATAGGGGTAAGTGGCAAGTTGTACAGGGGCCGAGGAAATTATCAGGAGTTACATCCTGGAATCGATATTATGAATATCGGTGTGAGTTTAGTTTTTTCGGGATTCAGCCTCCATGTTTCAATAAAAAAAAAAAGTGATTATTCACAATCTTTTTGTGGATTTTCGGGTTTTGCGGGGTTTTGGGAACCTAATCCGCTCTAAGAGACTGAAAAACCAAGCAAAATCTCGTTAAAAACGACCACAGTGCAGACCATTATGATTTAAATCATTGCCTTTCAAAATCCTTAGGGTTTTAAAGTGTCTGTTTAATCATTGCCCAACTTTCCCCGTTTTGATGTCGCAAACTGGATCTTCTCATTTTGAACCGAGTTGAAAATATTGCGCAATTCTACGCGTATAACCGGCGATTTAGTGCTTGTAGGCCTGCCAGTTGGGCGACATTTACATTGCGCTGTCAAAAAAGGGCCTACTATACTGGCAATCACGGCCTAAACCGGAAACTTTCAAGATGGGCGTTGGAAATGCAAAGTGGGTTTAATTTTGCGTCCGATTTTAAACGAGGACTGCTGGCAAACTGTGCATTCTGGGAGTGAAAAAGTGAGGTTTAACGCAACTATTTCTGAAAACTGGGGAGTTTTTTAGGAATTTAGGTCGTAAATGCAAAATTATGCCAACATTTCTTTTGAGTTGCAAAATCTACTTGAACATGACGCTGCTTTTTTCGAAGTTCCTCAAGAACCATTCGAGCCACAGAATTCGTTCAACCGCACCAAGCAAACCACCTGTGTGGATGCTCATTATTTTCGTCTGGAAGCGTGTAAACTTTTGCTACTTTGGCTATCTAAATGGTTAAAAATGTAGGCAAATTGCGAGTAATTTAGAAAACCTTCGATGATCTAAATCGTGTTGGGGCCAAAACAGACACCGAACAGAATAAACCAGCAGCGGCTTTATGAGAGGAAACGGACATAAAACCTTTTACCGAAGGGCTAATACGCATAAGGACACCCTTTGAGATCAGGCGGCGTGTAAAAGTACCCGAAACCAGATTGCCCTGGTTATCCCTTATTGTTGTCTGGCTGACCCGCCCTAAATGTCATCCAAATATTGGCATGCCCTTTTAAATTTCAAATGCAAACAGGGATTAGACGACAGCGAACAGCATGCGATCGGCCGGATTTTGCCTAAAATATTTATGGGAATTTCGGGTCACATTGTCAAACCATCAACAATGGGATTTATCATCTTTTCGATGCATTTCTAGTGGCTTTGACTGTTTTATTTCCGCCACTCTGTATGTCCCGAATAAGCCTCATTTGAGCCACTAGGGAAGTAATTCGTTACATTCTAGCGCCGGTTTTTATCATATTGGCAATATTGACCTGATTATCTGGCGTCAAGTCGAGAATAAGTAATAATTTATTAATCAGCTGATTAAAAACGTTGAAAGGAAAGTAAAGCTGTTTAATAATGCGGAATTTTTCAACTGGCCACGTAAATATCCAACTATTCCAGCTAAAAGTAATGTATTCATGATTGCGGTTACGCCTGTAACTGCTTAATTAAGCTCGACGTTTCTTTTGATCTAATATAGCAATTAGATGAAATCTGATGATTTATTATCGTCAAACAATTAGCATTTTTGCCTTTATTTTGCTGTTCAGCTAATGATAAAGTAAATTGTGTTTTTCCAACTGTTTCTAACAAACCGCCTGTTTAATGTTTTAGTGATCACCGGTGAAAATATGGAGAAGCCTCTTGGAGAAGCACTTTGTTATCAGGTAAGTAATATTTTCAACTGTTTAAGGATGGAAGGTGTTTTCGGTCAACAGGTTGCGAACAAAAAAGATTTGGGCTTTCAGTAGTAGTTTGCGAACGAACTATTTTTCTAGACCCAACATTTCGGCTTGATTTTTAGACTGCGGTGGTTATAAACGGCTTTTTGACGAATTAATATTGTACCTTTTTTCCTTAATTCCGGACTTATTGATTTCTATTTTTCTTCTAAACACAAAAGGCCACTGAGACATTCTTCATTCAGTTATACTTGCTAACAGATATTTTTTGTGCAAAAACTATGAGTGCTACAAGCTTTTACAAAGAGAACAAAAACATCACATTTTTTTAAAAGAATGTTGACACTTTTTTGCCAAATTGAACATTTTTTCTTAGTGAAAGTTAGGCGGGATCGTTTTCCTTTGATTCAAATAATATCGCTTCGAATATTTCTTTTTGATCAAGTGCTTACCACACACTCTGTATAGCCTGATTGGTTTCACATAATTTGCATATTTTTATGCGGCTATTTGTAGCCCTTTATATAGAGAAAACTTGCTCTATTAATAGGCGAAATTAGCAAATTTGTTAGATTTTTGGCGAATTTTTTGATACATGTCGCGGTAATATCCAATTTCGGATACACTACTATTTTTTTAAAGTTTTATTTGCAAAACGGGTATTTATATTTTAAGCCGCAAATGTATCAAGCTCGAGCGTAGCCATGCGTAGCCATGTTGCCTCTATCCTAGAATCCCATGTGTGAGAGAGAGAAAATCGGTACCGACTACGTTCCTAAATGGAAAATCGTTTGGTTTAATTAGAAATTTTTGAATATGCAATACCTAATTTCGGTCTTTGACTGAATCGGTAAATCCGGATTAAATAATTTTCCAGAAAAAACTGAGAATCCTCTCAAGATCGTAATATACGTATATATATTTTATTAATTTGTTCATCTGCAATTAATTGCTCAAAACACTCTTATTGCGTCTAACCGTCGCTTTAAAGCTTCTAATTTGGGTTTGTATGAGGACTATCGAAAGACTTCTTAAGGGATAAGACGCGCCCCAAATCGCAATTTTTCAAACATGTCGTTGAAAGAGTAGTTTCCAATGTGTTTTCGAGTGTTTTCTCTGCTGTAGTATTTTGAATCATAGCAGATTTTTCCAAAATTGTTTAGTCAACATCGGATTTTGCCCAAAAAAGCCTTAACAAAAACTAGCAAATTCGCATAAAAGCTTGCCGCTCTTGGATACACTTTCCATTGTCGACGTTCCAGGCGAAATGCGTTTTCCATTCAAATTCCCGGCACAACTTTCGGATTCTTCCACTAAAATGAACCCAGTCTTCAACCGCGGTTCTAATTCAAAAATAGCGCCGCCCTATAATTTGGCCAACTTTGTATTAGAAAATGTCCCGTTCCCCCTTGGCTTGCTGGATTCCGTATTCCCTGTATATTTCGCCATTTATGTGTTTGATGTATCTGGATCGTTCCCTTAACGTGCCTTCTGTGAGTGAGAGAAGAGAGACATTTTGTCAACCGATTATGGAATAATCCAGGAAAATTGTAGAAAGCATGCGAATTTTCCCCGGACCAAAAGGATTTTCATTTAGAATCAATTGCCAGAATGTTCATCGGTGTTAACTTTGGTTGGTCGAGCCGGATATCGAATAGAGAACATTGTGCAGGTTTAATTGACTTCACTAAGGCATTGTATACAGTTAAGCACTGTAGCTGCTGATATTACTAATTACCCGCATGGAGAAGCAACATTTAATGCTATTAACGTATGTATTCATCGGAGAATGTTTCTTTTTCTATAAAGCCTTGCTAACAAACAACAACTGATTCAGCAAAAATAAATCCTTTCGAATGATCGGGAACAATCGCTCAAGCTGGCAAGCACGCAATTAATAATAATCGTCACTGCCAAATAGTTTGGGCCTACTGATGTTGGCAAAATTTCCATCCAATATCTCAGCGTTCAGTACGAATTTTCCAATGTTTTCTCCACTTTCTCAGGCCCACACAGAACACCTCGAGAACAATGAGACCGTTATTGGAATCGCCCTGTTTTTAAGGCGATTTTTCAACAGATTTCCATCACTCACGTGTCATTTGACTTTGTTGTCCCCCATTCGCGAATTCGGGCACGCGTTAGAAATTAAATATCAATAATCAGAAAATTACAGCAATTGAGAGGAAATTACACGTTAAGTAGACGAGAGGAATTCGGCGTGTGCATAAGGTAACATAACGGTTTCTGACACACACAAAAAACCGTTTTTGTAAAGAGTTTTGTTTGTTCGAATGCCCTTCTTGGCCAAAGTATCGGATGACGGGCTTATTCAATGCGAGCGCAATTTTTTAGCGGGGTTTTGTTACAGCCCTAGTGGGTGTTACCGGCTTCTTCCGGACACCCTGTGTATTCGCCCTCTGTTCGGCCGGGTTTTCACTCCCTAAGGATCTCCCTTGGCTGAAGCCCTTCACGTTCTTTAAGTAGGTCGATCTGAATATTCCTTTTTCATAGACTTCGAGCCCTGCCAGATGGTTCAAAAGTTGCTCCATCAGTGTCTTTTTTAGGTAATTTTGTCCTGTAAAAGTACTGCTTGTTAATCGCATTTGCTGGACTATAGTGAAGACGCCTTTAGTCTTAAGTGATCGTCTTAATAGAAGGTAGATTTTAGGAATGGTAGGTAGTCTGGGGCAAACTCTTTAGATTGGAAAAGGTGTAGACATTGCCGATCGGTCTGTGGTGCCCTTCTGAGCCGGTTTTCTGAGCAAGATTTCGGACTCCATATTTCCATATTCAGCGTTTAACGTGTTTTCATTCCCTTTGCTCTGAAGGAGGAAATACATTTTCCGAAAAATTGACTCAGAAGATTTTTTGCATCAGACATAAAGGATTGAAGCACGTAACGAATCAAGAACTCGTTTTTTCAGCACTAATCAACGGCGATTTTAAAGTTTTTYGCTGAATTTTGCAAAWTATTTCGGRTATCCATTTAGAAGAAGSAACATTTCTMGTCTATTCTCTCTCATTCTTTCTAAACCAAGCTTGGRAYMGCAAAAAGTTGTTCTTTATAAAAACTRCGTGCTARAAATGCYTTGTTYAARGCAATTTTCCATCATCATCATCRCATACATGATTTCCGRAAAAAATGCAAAAATTTCACCSAAAACAATTATAAATAKTTMCGAAAGYAAGAATGACTGAAATCAAAATTTCCTCAAAATTTGCCAAAAAATGTAAYTCCAAATCCWTCGAGCTCTTGTCTGCTGCCTGAAGRCCAGATTTTCATCTATATGCTCTWAAAGTTTCAACTTGCATCCTTCATCAGGCTATTTGCTGCGAATTKTTGAAGCCAGGCCAATCGGTTCAAATGTCTTCSTTTTCTGACTGAGGCTTTGCGACACTGTTAGAGRTGGAAATAATGCARAAAAAATGGTTTTGCGGTTAATTTGCCAGCGTCCTGCTGGTTTTTGGGAGGTTTGAMGTTCCAGCTCTTATAAGAGTCGGTACTAAGTTTTCGGTGTTTCACTCCTGCACAATTTTCCGGGCGCAAACCTGAGAATTTGYGAAATTTTTCCCATTTTATTTTTATCTCCTAAACCAAGGCTCRCATCGCAAAAASTTGTTTGTTATAAAAYATGCGCCTGATCATGAACTGACTGASAGYCAATTTTGGAGAAAATAAGCAAAAGGATTGTTTCTGAGCAATCTCGAATATCTCCAGAACTGAACCTGATGGACTAATCCTGAGCCCACCGATTTTTCAGGGTTTTGTGCAAGTTTAGGTTCAGCTCATATAAAATCCTTTATTTTTCCCCGCTTAACTCATCCGAGGATTTGTTGAACCACTGCCCATAACGTGATTGGACGAATTCGTCAACAATCACTTCACCGGGCCTCCAAATTCAGCAGATTTAAGCCTGCAGGATAAAAAAACAGTCGACTTACAAACCGCACAATCATATAGCGTGTGATATTTAATTTGATTAGCTCCCATTCATCCAAAGCAAGCGCTACCAAAGTGATTATCATGTTCGCTTGATGTAGGAAAAAATAGCGGGCGCAATACAAAAACGCGCGCCTTAAGTTGTCAATTCACAAAGCGAGTGATAACAATGCTTAAGAAGTTTTCGCCAACCAATATCTTCAATTCAATCAGCGATGAACGAAGCCTTAATCCGACTTAGCAGGTCAGTCTAATTGTTGCAGAGGTCATATCATTTGTAATGCTTAAGCTTTGTTTATAAACCGTGTAGTGTTGTTTGAATTGTACGCGCGTCTATTTCGTCTTGGCGACTCGAAAAGGATGTTGTAGGATATAACAATGGGCTTAAACTAGGACGATAATTACCTACTTAAGTTTGATTAAACGTTAAGTGTTTAAGACATCTACCGTATAGTTGCCAAAAGCTTTTACAGCAGGTTGGAGGAATTTGGGATGATGTGAAGAGTGCCACTCGATATTTTCATCTACTGTGTGTTGATACTCACATGGAGTAGAATTCGCCTTCGTATA
>NW_026017111.1:1864440-1865533 GCF_020466585.1 Dendroctonus ponderosae
TCAATGCAACCTAATCGTTCGAATCACATTTTGCTCAATGGGAAAAAGTCGTCAATGATTTTGAATATTCCATTACGGTTGATTTTTTTGTTGTAGCAAGGCTATAATATGGATCAGGCAAATACCGGCCACATGCCTCAAAACACTTACATGGCCGCAACGGAGATGAAAAAGGAAGACGAACTGGAATTGATAGGTAAAACATATCACTGAACCTTCTATTACAGTTTGGACATGTTGGACACTCTGCACGACAATTGGTTTATGCAAATAAAGCAGGTTTAATTGTGATTTCAGATCATTCGGTTCCACTGGACATCGACAAGTTAAACCGTGATAAAATCGACCAAGATTGCAACTTCTGGGACGCCCTGGAGAGTTCCAAGTGGCTACCGTGCGAAGTATTAGAACTTCCCGTGTAACCAGTTAAGATAAACCGAACTCTAATGAATTGAATATTTAAAAAAATATAAACAATTCAACCATGTTATCAGTGTTTTATTCATCATATAAAACCCTGACTCTCAGCGCTTTAGGCTATTAACTAGGGCTCGGAATTTTTAAAAATCTGATATTCGAATATTGTCTATATTGAATCTGTCAATAAATAAGGGTGAAATCACGGGCAGTACTATTAGTTCAAATTCGCATTAGAGCAGCAATTATCAGTGTGATTTCGTGTTAGTGTAAAAATCAACATCAGGTGAGTTTTCTCACAGAGTAGCCTTTTCAATATTCCTTATTGGTTTAACATTCAAGATAATGTTAAAGAGTGAGTGTTTCTTCATAGAGTAACCTTTTCCACTTCATTTGAACATTCACGTTCTTTAAACTTCACTTTACCTTTCTTCTGTTGAGTCTTTATATTTATTTATCTTCTTTAATATTAAACTGGTTTTCTTTAAAAGTCTAGTTAAAGCTTCATTTAAAAGCATAAAAGTTCATAGAGAAGTACCTAGTACTAGCTGTAGACGTACAACAGTACTTTAGTAAGTTTTGAGTCATTTGAGTAATGATGTTAGGGACGGGTACTGGCTGTGGATGTCCCGCAGTACCTGGACTCTGGACCCATTGTGAGAGAGAACGCTAGTAG
>NW_026017111.1:1865633-1868384 GCF_020466585.1 Dendroctonus ponderosae
CCTCATTTACATTAAACTCTGCACGGTTTGCTAAGAAGCTTTCCGTTTGTTCTTCGCTTTTTGCGCCAAAATCGGCTTTAAATTGCTGAATTTTGAGTGTACAATCAGCAAGATATTCTTGAAAAAGTTGGAACTGTTAACCAAAAAGTTTTCTGGCTAGTTTTCGGCTGTAGCTAGCTACAACTTGACCTAGAAGTGAATCTCCATTGAGGCCTAAACCGCTTAGAGAAAATGGAGAAAAGTTTACATACACTGGCCACAGTCTGGCAAACTAATAGATATATAGATATATATTATTTAGGTAAACTACAAAGAGAATGTTCCGTAAACCGCAATAATACATGAACCATGGAACGATACGATTAAGCCTTTCATTGTGGTAGCCGCTGCTTTTTCTTTTGCATTATTAATAACTATTAGCATATCTAGTCCAAGCCGCAGATATGCAAAGATATAGGCAATGATTAATATCGCTGTCAAGTTTAACTAACATTTCACAGTGTTATTTGAAATATTGCGATGAAACTGTGCAGCCCCGCACGGCCTTCGCGCAAATAACCGGAAAAAATCGATTGCTTCATTGAAAATACTGGAAAATTCGGCTCCCAAATCCCCATCTTTGAGCCATTTCCATTGGCCACGCCTTGAATTGGCGTCGAAAAAATATCGGATAGTCCAACACAGTTCTAACTGGTGAGACTCAATTGCCTTAAAACCGAAAAAAGCATTTACGTAATTGGCTTTTACTTGTATTGGATTGGAATTGTTCTTTGTGCGGCCTGCACCTGCATAGTCGCAATTTTTTCACTGGAAAATTCGTATACCTCGAGGACGAGTTCTCAGGCGAGAAAAGCTTCCAAGATCAGTCGGAAAAACCGTCGGCACGCATTTTCGACTGGCCATTTTTGGCATTGCAAAATCCAATCACCGCCCCATGCAGGCATTAATTCTAATTTCCATGCTAAAAGCCATTACTAGTTGTATAACACCGGCAATTACTTCTGAGTAGTTTTTTTCATTTCGCGAAAAGAAAACGTGTTTTCCCAATTTAATGCGTATTGGTAAATTCGCCGACCTTCGCGTCATTAACGAACATGAAAAAACACAGATCGGACAGCGGCGAATGGAATTATTATTTGCTCCAATAATTAAAGAGAATCAAAGTAGCCAGCACGAGTTTCAGGCCTCGGACGTTTTCCTAAGCGGCTTATAATAAATAGATTAACATTATATTGGGTCGGAAACATTGGCTATCAAGTAGCTGCTGCTGCTGCTTCTGTTGTGCGCTAGATTTTCGAATGGAAGGCAAAAAATACCGTTTGTTCGACTACCGGCATCAATCGTGCAAAGGTAAAAATGCATCGAGGAAAAACGAAAAGAATCCACAGTGGAGTGAGTGTACAATTACGCCTTAGGCCATATTCCGTTTCCGCTTTACACATGGCAGAACATACATTACGAATGCTATGCTGTTCCCCATTTAAAGGGAGCGGCAAACAATTCTCCCACGGTGATGATTATGTAATGTATTATTTGTGGCCCTGTCCGCTAGCTCTTCCTAAGCTACCCACTTCGCATGCAACTGCCCATAAAACAATAAACCCAACGAAACAAACATTTCTCCATCAATTTTATATCCGAAATAAATTCCAAAACTGTCCCATAAAAAAAAACTGAAGCGGGTTCTCAACCGGAACCTATTTTTAATACTGTTAAACGGTTTCTGCTTGTCTCCATCAAGCTTAGCCATGTTGAAAATTAATTCAATTGTTCTATCGTTGTGACAACATAATTTATGTTCAACATTTAATAGTCATTTGTTTTATCTTTGCTATTTAAGGGGGGCCTACATCGATGACTTTCAGCTCATTGAAGAGGAACTTGACTATCAGTCCCTATCGTTTATCTCCTGTATTTTAATCAATTAGTGCTAGAAGCACCCGGTATTTTGCCGTGAAACCAATCCATAAAATTACATATATTTCAGCTTAAATTAATAAAAACACTCTCTGTAGGCAAATAAATGGTTTAGTAACAAATGCGACTAACTGAAATTAAAGCCATTCAATGCAGTTTCGACGTGCCCAAAATGCCATATTGAGCAGACAATAAATACGTTAAATGCGCAAATATCTATGCTAATGAATTTAAATCGACATTTAATCGAAGAAACGTATACCCAGATATAGATAATTAATCGTTTCATGTTTAAGAAGTCATGGGAAAATTGGCGTCATTTCCAGAAGCGCTAACCATAAACCTCTTCAGCGATAAAAAATTGCTCTCTTGAATGGGGCCTAAAATTTGAAATAACTGATATGCGAAGACCCAATTTCAAGACTTAATGTCTTTATTTTTTTCAAGAGTATTAAAGAGTCACCGGCATCTTGTGAAGCTTTCAAAGTACAAAATCTTGTTAAAAAGTGTAAGATTCAATTTTCAATTTCGCCATGATCTAACAATAATCTCAATCGGTGTTCTCAAAAAATGCTTGAAAGGTTCCGAAATGCTCGCTACAAAGGTCTCCAGTATTGTCTACATTTTTCAGTTGAAGAAATTTCTTCTTCAACTGCCAGTGCCCCTGTTGGTTCTTCAGTTTCACTAGCACTTTCCAAAAGAACAATCTCTTGCTTCTTTAATTTTGAAAATTTCTGCTTCAACTTCGTGTGTTCCTGTTGGTTTTTAGTCTCACTATCATCTTTCAAATTAACGATTCATTTCTTCTTTAATTAAACAGTTTTTTCTTCAACT
>NW_026017111.1:1868484-1881992 GCF_020466585.1 Dendroctonus ponderosae
CCCTGTTTGCTTCCGAGAAATGAGCAAAAACGGGACGAAAAACATGCAATTTTTGGCATAGTCTTGCACCTAAGTGTCTGATAATGAAATTTCGCTTTCTGGATCAAAACTACTCGAATTTCCTCACTCATGTTGTTATACCTGAATCGACTTTTCAATTCTCTGTCCAACGATGCCAGAACGAATTTTGTGACTCAAATGGGTCTTGAGGAAAAAAGCAGCGTCTTGTATGAGACGATTTTGCAACTCAAAAGCAAATCACGCGAATCTAAAACTTCTTGAAATGAAGACTTTTTTGAGAAAACTGCCAACATTTGCTTATCGACGGTTCACTTTCTCAAAACGCCGTTTAGTTCTCTATGGAAGGATGTAAAAACGAACATTCTTGCCCATTTTGCTTCCCAGAAATGAGCAGAAACGGGACGGAAGTCAGGAAATTTTGAGATAATCTTGCACCTAAGTGTCTGATATTCATATTTCGCTTTCTGGATCAAAACTACTCAAATTTTTCTCACTCTTGTTCAATCGAATTTTCAAGTCCCTGCCCAACGATGCCAGAACGAAGTTTGTGGCTCAAATGGGGCTTGAGAAACTTTGAAAAACGCAGCGTCATGTTTGAGTCGATTTTGCAACCAAAAAGAAACACGGGAAACCAAAACTTGTTGAAATCAAGACTTTTTTGAGAAAACTGCCCACATTTGCTTATCAACGGTTCACTTTCTCAAAAGACCGTTTAGTCCTCTCTGGAATGATGTAAAAACGAAAGTTCTTGCCCTGTTTGCTTCCGAGAAATGAGCAAAAATGGGACGGAAAACATCAAATGTTTGTCATAATCTTGCATTTGGTATTCAAAATTCGTTGTGTGGGTCCAAACTACTCGAATTTCGTCACTCATGTTGTTATGAGTGAATGGAACTTTCAATTCTTTATCCAGCGACGCCAAAACTAATACAGTGGCTCAAATGGTTCTTGAGAAAGTTCGAGAAAAGCAGCGTCATGTTCAAGTGGATTTTGCAACTCAAAAAAAAACCACGCAAATCTAAAACTTCTTGAATTCAAGCATTTTTGAACAACTGGGTTATTTTCCTATGGTTATTCTGTCCTTTATACCTTCCTCAGTTCGTCCTGTTTTCATCATCTTTATTCCCAGATTATGCATTCATCTTCAGCTCATCTGCCGGATCTTCCCGTATACACAGCAACTGGGTTTTGCTTAAATTGACCGCTGGTCCCCATTTTTTGGACACATGCGTTGCTCCCTGTCTTGAGCGATTGAGTGGTGATTATCATCATCATCATCATCATCTTTTATTTTTTAAATTGTTATTTCAGTTGATTTTATGCCCTATTTAAGGCGGGACTTGCTAGACTCTTGCTGCAAAGCCCGCAAGCTTTGGACTTGCTTGGCGCATCACTACTTGCAAACTGTGCTAATACATAATGAGATTGTCTAGTTAAGTGGGCATTTTTTTCGCTTCCTTTGGATAAAACAGATGGGACTAGTATTCCGGCAACGGGCAGGCATCCAGTTACCGTGCAATTCAGTTGCATCGTACAATCCTGCATGTTTCATTCCTTTTAACAAAAAGTCTTACTCGTATACGTACGCATGCACTTCTGGTATTCGCCGCCTGTATTTTTTGTTTTCCACTTCGGATCGATATGTAACTGGAGCGGTTTTTTATGCGGTAGCCAGCTCTTTGAAGTGCCGCGTTAAAAATTGCGCGAAATTCCAAATATTATTCGCTTGTTAGTTTGTCGCTGCCGTTTGTATCCGTTGTATGTCCAACTTCTGTCCTGTTCGATATATATTGCAGGGGGATTATTTTTGTTCGACAAAACTGGTTTCTTTTTCTTCATCTTTCCCCGGTCCACCTAATCGTATAAGTCGTTTACAGTTTGTTCGATTGTTCTCTGACTGTTTGGCTCTCTCACATCGGCCGGCTGTTTTCCGGCAATTTTTCTAGAGGATGTGAATCGAGGCGTTCAATAGCAGGAAAATTAGGTAGTTTTCCCTCTATGCCTTGAAAGTTTGGGCTTGATACGGTCATCGGGCAATTTTCTATAGATAAGTACATTTTTTAAGCGAGGAAATTCCTGAGCGACGCCCCACAGCCAAAAACTTGTATTGATAAAATATACGGCTGATTCAGAAGTATTAGAGAATTAGGTGATTTTCACAATTCCTCCAGATGCTCAGTTTTTGAGTGAAAAAATTTCAAATCTCTCCAAGAATGAAAATAATGGACTAAGTCTGACCACACCACTGGTAAAAGTGCATAAAAAAATCACTTTTTCCCGAAAGCGCCCAATAAGCGAGCAACTGGAACTTTTCCGATTAGCCGTCGAATTTAGCAAAAAATGTAAATTTGGCTATTTCGCAGGTGAAATTCTGGTCAAATTTTCCCCTGATCTCTAAACCCTCCAAAATAGTTAAGAAATTTCGAAAATTGTTTATCCTCCGGTCCCAGTCATCTCAGAAGCACTCTACGAGGGTTAAAAGGAGAATTTCTCCAGTTAAGCTTCATTTTAACTGAAGAATGTCTCACAAGAATCAGTCACGTTTTCACGGGAATTTCGGGTTTTCATGCACCTTTGAAACTCCGGCTCTCATAAGAGTTTGTGCAAAATTTTTCTTCTTTCCTTCCTAATTCAATCCAGGAGTTTTTCGATAGAAACTCACCCCATTTTCCTCTGAAATTGTCAAGGAAAATGTTGAAACTTGTTTTTTTTCGAAACTTTCTTCGCTGCAAACTTTAGAACTTGGGTCAATTTCACATGCAACGGTGCTTCCGACTGCAAAAAGTTTCAATGAAAAATGTCCGAAATCGCAAATGATTGAACAATTCTAAGCGCTCGACTGTGTAGAGGAGGAAATTGCTCGAAAAAATGGTGATGTCTATTTTTTCCCTCCAGAAACCACTGTGTAGAGGAGCAAAGTGCTCAAAGCAGTCTTTGGCGATTTTTGCCATTTCCCTTTAAGTCTTAGAAAATTGAACAAAATTTTACCAAGTAGATTGAAGGCAAAATTTCGACGTCGCGATCTATACAAACTACCAAACGCCACTCAAAACGGAGTGCACAGTTTCGAAAATAAGTCTTCTTCAGGTTTTAGATGCCATTTTCAAGAGAATGCTGATGTTGTTCATTGTCAATGTTTTTCGTTTATTTTGCCTGACAATATGAGCTGATTCGAGTTGCGATTTCATACTTCAACATCATCAGGGTATTTCGCTGCGAATTTATTACGGTGCGCTATTTGTTTCGATTTTTTTCGGCATTGATTACACTGGCAAAATACAACCGACCGCAAATAATGCAAAAAAACCGTGGTTTTTAGTGATTTTTTATTCGTCGTGTTTCTTTTGGGGATATTTGAAGTTTCAGCACCCATAAGGGCCCACACTAAAGTTCCTTCGTCACCCTCTAGCTCATCCACAACACGAAACGCAAAACATTGCAAAAAATAAAAAAAAATGGTTATTAGGATAATTTCTCGTGTTAACGTTCCGTTTAACTGAAGAATGACTCACGAGAATCAGTCACGTTTTCACGGAACTTTCGGGTTTTTGGAAATCTCAAATTTGTCAAGGAAAATGTTGAATCTTATGTTTTTTCCTGAAACTTTCGAACTTGAGTCAATTTCACATTTCATTTTTTTCTTTTAAGCTTTTAAGCTTCCGATCGAAAAAAGTCGTTCTTGGTAGAAATTGCGCAGTGTTCAAGCGTATTTATTGCCAAAGTTGGCAATCTCTTTACGTAGATGGTTTTCGGAAAAACTGCCAATAGTGTTTCCCGAAAAAAGTTTGCATCTTTGGACTTGAAAATTAATCAAAACATTTGATCACCCCAATGGAGGAAATTGGAACAAAAAATGTGATCCATTTTCTGTTTCCAACTAGTAATAAGCAAGTTTTGGACGAATTTTTTCAGTTCGCTGCAAATCTCAGGAAATTGGACGAAAGTTTGCCAAGTAAAATGAAGACAACGTTTGAACGCCGCTCAAAATAGGTTGCAGAGTTTCGAAAGTAGGTCTTCTTCAGGTTTCGAATGACATTTTCACGAGAATTTTGTTGTTGGTTTTTCGTCTATTTCACCTTAAAAGTTGTGCAAAATATTTTAAGTTCTTGAGTGATTCGATAAGACCAGAGTGTTGTCCACACGCTCTGGAAGTTTCCACTTGATCCTTCTTTCAGACTCTTTTGCTATAAATTTATTAAAGTCGACTACTTTTTTCGACATGGAGACACTGTTAAGGGTTGCATTGTCACAAGGCAAACACAACTCGTACTAAATTTTCCTCCCTTACCATCTCATTAATGATCATGTTCATATCAAGTGCCCTGTAAAAGAAACATTGGCTGATTTGGCTGGAAAATTACACTAATGTTTTTCGACTTTATCGATAAAAAGTTGTAAATATTTGACGAAACAATAACAGAGTTTTCGAGCTCACCACTGGACCGAGAGAGCAATTTTTACGTTTTCACTCAAAAGAACAATAAGCCAGCAATTTTCCAATGTATGACCATCAACCCGGAAATTTTTGGACACATTTTCCGACACCGACACTTTTAATGTGGAATAAATGAAGAACTTTTTACGAAGACTGTTGATTTTCAAGGCAGATTTCCGCAAAAAAGCCCTAATTCGTTAGAACCTACAAGGATTTTAAGGAGATTGGACCTTTTTGAATCTATGTGGATTTTTATGGAGATATTTTAATGTAAATTGCCCACTTTTAATGAGGCAGCCAGTAACATTCCCCGGTATAAACTTTACGAGCAGATTTATCGTTACTAAGTTGGAAGTAACTGGACAGTCTCATCACTTCCGTAATTTATGGCACTCGTGCACTTTATTGATTAACGAATGTCGTTAAATTCGTTAATAAATAAAACCGCCGTTCATTTTGAGCTGCGCACTCAAAGACTTTATGCGGCTGCGGTTTTTTGTGACATCACTTACAAATTGCAGTAAAACACCAGTTATAAAGTAGAATTTCGTTTATTTTACACATTTAGAAATAGTCATCTTTTCCTTTTCAATATCATATTTTGCCTAGATTTAAGACAGACAATAATTAATTAAAACTACTTTACATAAGGTACATGATCTGTCTTACATTCAACCATCATTCATCAACATCTATGTTTTATGGTATAATAATAATAATATATTACAGGAATCGCTACTCTCAGTAACCTTGCCCCACTAATGGCAAGTACTCGGGTATATTTTACAAAATATTTATAATTCCATTACCGCATAGCCCAACATTCAAATCTACGGGACAAATTTATACTCCAACAAAAAACATGTTAAACTGAACAAATTACGCGAATTTGATGTAATATAAGACCGCCATTAATTATTTATTTTATTAATTAAATTTCGCAACTGAAAACATGAACAAATCAGGATCTTCTTTGGTGATTAGCTTGTTGCTTCAAATACTTTCGGTTGCAGAAGTCTATATTACATCGTATTGTAAAGCGCTGTTCGATTAGTAATCGGGAATTGAAATATTTGAACAGTGACATAATATACAGGATGTCTCACCTCTTGATGGTTAAAAGCAGTTACGTTAGAGCTTATGAATTTTTGAAAAAAACTGGTTCAAACAGACACAATTGAAAAATCCTCCAAATTAAACTAATTTTTTGCAACATCCATCCAATTATGCCACTGGATAGTGAAAAATATCATACTCATATTGCACCAGAATCATCTATTTTACTTTGATACGGTTTTCCTTGTTCGGACAGCCAAAACAAAGCAAAACCAGCCACCATTTCTGAGATCTACACTCTGATAGTTAGTTAGTCACTATGTTACAGCCTAAAGGAATCAAAAGAAAAAAAACAATGAAATTCAACAACAATAAAAATAACATTTACACAATCACTGGTCACAGTTTCTTCTTTGTCAATAGAGTTTTGTAAAGTTTCTAAATTAGCAACTAATCTTCGGAGTGTATTACACAGCTGGCCATACCCTGCAACAAAGAAACAGACATTATTTAAGGGCAAAATCTCATTTGTTTTTAATTTGAGGTGTGCGGAGATTTTTATTGATTTAAACAAAGTCTCGGCCGTAGTAATTTGCGAACCCTTCAGGAACTTGGAGATGGACGCTAATGTTTAAATAGCGAAACTAGTAATTACAGTCACCGGCAACCATCACGACTCTCGAAATGCTTTACTTTTAGCTTGTTTAGGTTTGCATATTAATTACTCGTTATTTAATTGATGCTGGTTCGCCAGCAAGTCGGTTTGCCCATTTTTTCTTGTGCTTTTTTGAGCAGGAATTAACGGAAAACCTCCGTTTAGTCCAGTACAGCAAAGGGCAATTAATTAAAAATAACAAGATGACACTAATAAATCGGCACAAGTCACGAAGGCGCCAACCAGGAAAACCGTTCGAAGAAAATTAGTGATTACTTATAATGATCAATTTAGCCGATGCCAATATTTTGCATTCATTAGCGATTTGGTCGCCCAAAAGTTTCCTTACCAGCGCGTTTCACATGGACAGTAAAAGCCAAACTGGGTGAGTTTGTTCGAGAAAAAAAATTCGGATAAAGCTAGTGACTCTTATGGAGAGTTGAAATTGTCCGATGGGAGAAAAACACGATGGGAGAAAAAAATCTAAGGACCATTTTTTTGGTTTTTGCAATGTTTAGCGTTTCGTGTTGTGGATGCGCTAGAGGGTGACGAAGGAACTTTGTGGCTCAAATGGTTCTTGAGAAACTTCGAAAAAAGCAGCGTCATGTATGAGACGATTTTGCAACTCAAAAGCAAACCACGCAAATCCAAAACTTCTTGAAATCAAGACTTTTTTGAGACAACTGCAAACATTTGCTTATTGACGGTTCACATTTTCAAAAGGCCGTTTAGTTCTCTCTGGAATGATGTAAAAATGAAACTTCTTGCCCTGTTTGCTTCCGACAAATGAGCAAAAACGGGACGAAAAACATGCAATTTTTGGCATAATCTTGCACCTAAAGGTCTGATAATGAAATTGCGCTTTCTGGATCAAAACTACTCGAATTTCCTCACTCATGTTGTTATAACTCAATCGACATTTCAATTCTCTGTCCAACGATGCCAGAACGAACTTTATGGCTCAAATGGTTCTTGAGAAACTTCGAAAAAAGCAGCGTCATGTATGAGACGATTTTGCAACTCAAAAGCAAACCACGCAAATCCAAAACTTCTTGAAATCAAGACTTTTTGAGAAAACTAGCAACAAATAAGTTTCAACATTTTCCTTGACAATTTCAGAGGGAAATGGGGTGAGTTTCTATCGAAAAACTCCTGGATTGAATTAGGAAGGAAAGAAGAAACATTTTGTACAAACTCTTATGAGAGCCGGAGTTTCAAAGGTGCATGAAAACCCGAAATTCCCGTGAAAACGTGACTGATTCTTGTGAGTCATTCTTCAGTTAAAATGAAGTTTAACACGAGAAATTCTCCTTTGAAACCTCATAAAGTGCTTCTAGATGACTGGGGCCTGAGGTTAAACAATTTTCGAAATTTCTTAACTATTTTGGAGGGTTTAGAGATCGAGTGAAATTTTGACCAGAATTCCACCTGCCAAATAGCCAAATTTCCATTTTTTGCTAAATTCGACGGCTAGTCGGAAAACTTCCAGTTGCTCGCTTATTAGTCACTTTCGAGAAAAAGTGAATTTTTTATGCTCTTTGAGCCCCTCGATCTAGTGGTGTGGTCAGACTTAGTCCATTATTTTAATTTTTGGAGATATTTGAATTTTTTTCACTCAAAACTGAGAATCTGGAAGAATTGCAAGAATCACCTAATACCTTTGAACCAGCCGTATATTTTATCAAGAACAAGCCTTTTACTATGGGGCGTCGCTCAGGAGAAAAAATAAAATGTAAATTTCCAACAAAATCGTAATAAAAAATCACCAAAAAAAACGGTTTGTGAACAGCTCTTTTCGAATTGCTCGTCAAAATAGGCGATTTATTTACCATCCAACATTTTTTCTCGCCTTATTAATTGGATCTTGGTAAGATTCAATCGATTTGCATTTTGTGACTGTGCGAATGATTAGTAATCGGTTGTTACGCATAGGAAACAGTGAAAAACAACACCGGAGATTATTGAAAAGACGAAATATTCCTGCATGCGTTTAATTACTGCGAGGCAAATCGGCTGCCGCTCGCTATTGCATATTGCTTAATAGGAAACATAAATATTTAAATAAACTGGGTTACTACAGGCAGTTTTCAGATTTTATACGAGTGACACTGACTGTATCGACACCGTGTTATTTAGTTGTCTTGCGGCTGTGAAAAGTGCCATTTATGCTGTTCATTATTAAGGAGTCGTTATTCGTTCTACGTGTTTCGTCGCCGACAAATGTTCAGCTTTGGCCAGGAATGGTAGAAAATACAAATGCGTCTTTAATCGAACCGTGAATATTAATTTTTCATGGTTGCTGAATGAACGATTTTCAAAAAAWTGTACTCAAATTGCACGCCACTGAATAGAGGGGTTGAAGTGCATAAGAAAGTGGGTATYCAGTTTTTCCCTACGTCTACTAATAAACAAGTTATTGGARGTTTSTTGATTGATTTTGAGAAATGTTTCCAAACTTGKCCAATTTTTTACAGCATTTTCYTTGAAATCGCTTGGGAGTCWTTGAAAGCTSCAAAAATAACCGATTTTGACMGTAATAAGTACAGAAATTACAAAAAYCCACCATGGCTTTAGTCAGTCGTTTAGAAGACACTGAGGAAAATTCTGTAAAAATTRTTTTTTTGTCGCAATTYGGGTTTTTTTTGGTTTTCWAGTTTTAMGCGTCAATAGTCATYAGTCTGYGCTTGGATWTCAGTTKTTTTCCTTTAGKKMAATCGGGGATTTTTGCCGAARCAAACCAACCCAGTTTGGTGGGAATTTACTTCATAAAAAGGTTTTTTGCATAAAAATCGGAACAAATGTTGATTTTTATCAAATATGAAGTGCGCTTTAGGCAAGGCTTTTTTCAACATTTTCTGGCAAAATCGGTAGTTGAAAAATAATCAAAAATCTCCACAACGAAACAAATTTCCGTAAAACTGACCTTTTTTTAAGATTTCAACTGAAGTTATTTTTCGCTCAAATTCGGGCAAATAAAGCCGAAACTTTTGACATTTCGCAAAATCCGTATTTTATCAAGAAAATATTGCCGTAATTTTCCAAACTTCCGTGCCGTATAGCGTGAATAACCCTATATATATATAATCTTTATTTCCTATAGAAAAAGGCTATCGACCCAATAGGTCTTTCTGCCCTTTATAAAATAATTATTCTATTTTGCAGTTTTTTGACCTAAGGTGACATTTTGATGATCGTTCCGGTGCTCCCTACTACCTCTGACTTACTAAACGCTTAATAACGATTGAAACAAAAGAGGCAAAAACAGTGGACTTACGTTAATAGACCGGGATTATCCGTCGGATACCACGAATACTGCGGGAGGTAGTTGTGGGTGGGCGGGTGAGGGTGAGGGTGCGGCGTTGGGTGTGGAGGGTGGGCGTGGATCGGCTGCTGCGGTTTCACGTCCCAGCCGCCACCTGGACTGGGCGCTGGTTGTCCTGACATATCGGAGCCGGGCGTCGAACTCGGTGTGGGACTCGGATGTTGCATGTAGCCGCCAGTTGCAGGCGAACCACTCGAAGAACCACCCCCTGAAACAATCAAAGTACCATTAGAACAATGCATCCACCTGTCACTGTTTGAGCCATTTCTAAGACGTGTTTGTTTCCGTTTTAACTCAAAGTTGGCGCCGCTCCTTCCAGGTGTCTGGCCAAAGCAGGCGGAATGAGTTTCAAGAGTGAGTCCTCGCAGGTAACTGCGATATTCCCCAAAAAGTGGATCAGAAATTTGGCAACAATGTAATCGGTTGCATAGGCCAGTGGCGATTTGGTCATTGAAAAATAATTATTTAATTGATAGAACTGCAGTCGTTCAAGCATTCCAGGAAAATTTAGTTTTCCAATTAGTGATGAGTGAGACTGGTATTGATGAGTGATCTTGGTCGTTATTTGCTTATTTTGCACTATTTTCCCAAGAAATGCGCACGTCGAACTGCCCAACTTCCCTTCATAACCTCACTTGACAACATCAGTTTGCATCCAATATCGCTGCTTCGTGTTTACAGAAAGTTTTCCGATGAAAAAACGTTTCCTTAACTGGCTTCAATAGTTCAACGTCAAAGGAAATCTTCCTATAAGTCTCCGCAAAGAAGGTTAACTTCACGCATGTTTAGTTTTGACGTGCGCAATTCAGAAGCTAACCAAAAAAACCAAAAAGACTGACACGTTTGTCAAACAAACAAATCTGAAACCAATAGAAACTCTTTCCAGGGCCAAATGCCTTGAAAGGAATGGCGCCAAGTTTGCATCACCCTGTAGGACAAAGGAGCGAAGATCACTCGGTATCTGTACATACAGCTAATGAAGTAAATGAAATGAAGTTTACCTTCAAGTTTGATCCTACCTTGCATCATATTCTGGCTTTGCGGCCCTGGACTCGTTGGAGGAAGGTTCCCATTGCCACCGAGAAGTCCCGAATGCGAACTGGGGTTGCCATTATTATTCGTGCCGCCCGTCACCTGTGCTGCCTTCATCATTTTCTTGTATTTGCTGCGCCGATTCTGGAACCATATTTTCACCTGAAACCGAAAAATCTTCCTGAGAAAAATTCGTTTTCCGTGTCAAAGTGCCGCTTAATGGTGACAACTGTGGCTTTTCCAGCACGAGATCAATTAAGAACAGGAAAATTGAGCGCAATTTTACTAAAAACTGAACACATATATATATATCAAAATTAATTCCTGGGTTTCAGTCATTTATTGTCTTTATTTATCAATTAAAATACGTTTCGGTGTATTTTTCCACCATCTTCAGTTTTTACGTGTAGCGCTGTTGCTGCTTTAAGCCTTGGCATACATTTGAAAATGTAAAAATGTAAAAAAATGAACGTAAATAATAAAGCAAAGCTGCGAAATCGGGAAAATAAACTCGAGACGCTTTGTTGATATGACCTGCTACGTCACAGTCGGGATAGGCAACCGACGATACGGATTCGGCGTTTTTGGCGGCGAATATCTGACTTGAATTTAAATTCGCTTTCAAATTATCATGAAGAGTTTTTGCAAAAAAAATATATCAGTGTAATGTTTGCCATAACATTAAACATTAAAAAAAGTAAAAACCCCTAAAAAATTCCTAGCCTATATTTCTCTTGTACGTTTGTAAACAGTGGCCAGAGGTGGACGATATATAAACATACCACACAATCAAAAACTGTAATGTTTTTGGTTTTTCATGCGGGTTCTTGTGCAATTCATCCGGCAAATTCCCGACCTCAACACCTCACCAAACAGAACTAAATGGCCATTTGGCGTTTTCCGCTCTAAAACAACCTAATAGAAACAGTTTACGAAACTGATGGCTGTTGGGAGAGAGCAAATTTACGTTGCTTCACTCTCTTGTGGGGTGTCGACTACCTGTCTCGCGATAATTAAGGTGCCGCCTCTTAGCATTTCAGTGAAACCGAAAGTTTCCAACCCCCTCGTAATTAACTTTACTTGTTATATTCACATCAGGCCTCGGATATGTAGAGGATCGGTTGGCCTTTAAGCGGATATGAGAGCGATTTTTATGGGAAACACTGCGGTAAATTGCCTTGGTAACTGCACTGGGTCTGAGCTGGAAACTCATAGAATTTAATCGGTTTTTCGAATTTTCCGAAAACTGTCTGGGGACAAGAAGAAAAGGTCGTTCCCTCGGTTCCCAGAACAGCCAGGCGATTCTCGGCCAACAATAATTGACTGTTATATTGAATCCAGCACGCTACTGCCAAGAAAAGTAAAAACAATAAAATGCAGCAGAAATTTAGCTAGTAGCGGCACGGGAATATGTCGGCGGGTATAAAAGCGGTTTTGCGCTTCCTCGAAGCCTTTCGCAGGTGAAAATGAGAATTATTCGTTGGAAGATCGCAGTCTACTTTTATATGGGGCCGTCAAAAAGGAAGTAATTTATCGGCTACAGGAGTTATGAGAACTTCGACTGGCCGTTCTTAGACGGAATCGAGCCAAAATCAGTATCGATCGATCGATTTTTTTTCAAACAAACCAAACAGTTTTCTAAAAAAAAACATTTTATTACTTCTGCGGTCGTTTTTGAAAGCAACCTTACTATACAAATTGGAAAATAAACAACTTTTGTGTAAAATGTACCGACACTGGCAAACACGGAGTTGCTCAGGTTTTCTTCGTTTCTTTAGCAGTTAAAACGGGATGAAACTTCTTGAGCGCTAAATCAGGATAATCCAACGAGCACGACACTGATTTACGCTAAAAAGGTGGCACTTTTTCGTTAAAATGTTTGACGTTGGCCCGCTAAAATCCACTTAAAACTGTTCAATTTTCAGAGTTCAAGTCATGTGGAAGCCTCCAGGTCATTCCGCCTGTTTTTCGCAAAAATCAACCTAAAGCCGTTCACCTTTTAGGGTAAAATGGGCAATATTTTTGCGTAGAAGTTGTGCCACTTTTTATGTAAAACGTTTCAGGTTGTTCCTCTTGTTTTCCACTAAAATCGGCCTAAAACCACGCAATATTCAGAATCAACTATGCAACACGAGATTGAGACGGAGTCTGACTATTTTTCAACGGAAAGTCTCAAGTGGTTCTTCTCTACTTTAGCGTTAAATTGGCAGGGAACTTCAGCGAAGTTATGTCGAATCCTACAATCACGCCACTGACTTATATGAAACTTGGGCACTTTTTGGTTAAAAGTTTTACATTGGCCCGCTAAAATCCACTTAAAACTGTTCAATTTTCAGAGTTCAAGTGATTTGGAAGCCTCCAGGTCGTTCGTCCTGTTTTTCGCATAATCAGCCTAAATCCGTTCAACTTTTAAGATAAAATGGGCAATATTTTTGCGTAGAAGTTGTGCCACTTTTTATGTAGAACGTTTCAGGTTGTTCCTCTTGTTTTCCACTAAAATCGGCCTAAAACTGCGCAATATTCGCAATCAATTATCCAACACGAGATTGAGACGGAGTCTGACTATTTTTCAACGGAAAGTCTCAAATGGTTCTTCTCTACTTTAGCGTTAAATTGGCAGGGAACTTCAGCGAAGTTGTGTGGAGTCCTATAAGCACGCCACTGACTTATATAAATCCTGGGCACTTTTTGATTAAAAGTTTTACGTTGGCCCGCTAAAATCCACTTAAAACTGCTCAATTTTCAGAGTTGAAGTCATTTGGAAGCCTCCAGGTCGTTCCACCTGTTTTTCGCAAAAATCAACCTAAAGCCGTTCACCTTTTAGGATAAAATGGGCAATATTGTTGCGAAGAAGTTGTGCCTCTTTTTATGTAGAACGTTTCAGGTTGTTCCTCTTGTTTTCCACTAAAATCGGCCTAAAACCGCGCAATATTCAGAATCAACTATGCAACACGAGATTGGGACGGAGTCTGACTATTTTTCAACGG
>NW_026017111.1:1882991-1887189 GCF_020466585.1 Dendroctonus ponderosae
ATTAAACAGTTTATTTTTCAACTCCATGTGTTCCTGTTGGTTCTTCAGTTTTACTCGCACTTTTTCTTTAATTAAGGAAGTTTCTTCTTCACCTGCTTGTGTCCCTCTTGGTGCTTTAGTCTCACTATCACCTTCCAAATTAGCAGTTTGTTGCTTCTTTAATTAAAAGAGTTTCAACTCCATGTGTTTCTGTTGGTTCTTCAGTGTCACAACGCCAAAATCAACAGTCCGTTTCTTCTTAAGCAGAACTCCTGATTGAGACTGTTAGTCATATTTTTGAGTCTTAGTCTAGGACGATCCAATAATGCGTGATAAACACATAAACAATCGGCCGAATTGAAGACAAATTGCAACTTTATACCGGGTGATTCAATGACAATGGGATTTTCGGAAACACACGGTGTTAAAAGTCGTAATTTTATTCAGGGCTTTGTCATCATTATCTGAGCTAGAGACTGAAAACTTTGATGGTTGTTGAGGGCGAGAGAAGCCCTTAAATATTAGAAATTTGTCCAAAAATTAATAGCAGAGCGTGGTTTCGATCCACGGACCTCTGGGTTATGGGCCCAGCACGCTTCCACTGCGCCACTCTGCTTGCATGTTCCACCCTTCGGGGGTGGTTATGTATCGGAGGGTGTAAAAAGTAAAAAAAATACTGTGCTTTAGGTCTTTTTTGGCAAATTTATTTGCTTCCGTACAATTTTTGACTAAAATCCTGAATTTTCCCAAGGTGTTGAAACGTTGTCATTAACAAACTTAAATTTATGATTATTTCGGAAACCGCCGGGGATATTTTAACGACATTTTGCAGAGTTTGAGTGCAAACAACCAGGCATGTTTTGTGATTTTGCTCTGTGTTGTACGAGTGGAAAACCAGCAAATGTTGCAGTTTTTCGAAACCGAGTGGCGGTACTTTTTTTCGACATTTACATTAATTAGATTTTTGGGTCAGGTTTTTTTTGAGAAAATTGAATTCTACAAACGCTGAAAACTTGCTGCACTGAAATCTTTTACGTTTTCCCAATTTTCTACTAGAACAAACCAACAATTCTCTTTTTGGGAGAACAATTTGCTTTCTGATGTGACCACTTTTGCTCCCCTGGGCTCCACCATTGGGAGCGTAATTTCTTGGCCACCCAGAACTCCGGACTTGGAGTCGCTGGATTTCTCCATTTGATCTCAAATTGAAAACAGATGTTTGCCAAACAAGCTGTTTGGGTGACGAAGTCGCTGGCAAACAAAATCCGAATTTTCCTTTTCTCATCCAGTCGAGTATTTTCAGTTTTTGGATTTTCGGGAGATCAGATGGATAAACCGACCCGCACCATGATGTGGGTCGGTTTATGCGCTCGAAACTTTTGAAGTTTTTCTCGGCATTGCGCCCAATGGATTGCTTGTGGACTCTGCCTTTTCCTAGAGGATCGGAACTTCAACAACTCCACATGGTTTAGACGGAAAAAATGTGAAAATTTACCGCAGAAAATGCCATAGAAGCCGCCTCTGTGAACAAAGCGACGCAACGCGCTCATAATCCGTTGCAGCCGAACTATAGCCAAAGGGGCTGCAGGAATAATCTGTCATTCACATGAAGTCTTCAACTTGAAGTCGCCGTTTTATTCATTATGAACGGTAATTAAAAAAAAAATTTGCGGACAAGTGAGCGAGAGAGAGACAAGTGATTACAAAACGTTACAATCTCCACGATAATCTTGAAGACCTTGTAACATTTCCTTTGCCGCCGCTACGTACAACCTTTAAAGAACTCGAGGGCATTCGTCGATAGACACGACTTACTAAATTATCTAAAATTGGTGTTTTGCTGCATTTGACAATAGGGAAAATTCATACCTGGCTTCATTCACTTCCTTTCCACCCGATGACTTTTCGCTTTGTTCCAAACGCCTTGTTTTTGCGACGATACGCTCCACACTCACACACACACTTCGTGCACCTGATTTTTACTCACGAATATGGCTGTTGAAGGCTTTGATGCCTTTATGGTGATGTTTGTTGCAGTTTTCTTTTTCAGCTACAAACTCGACTCTTTTCTTTATTCGATCATCCACTATTGTTATATGATAATTCACGACTCGATTAAGCTTTCGGATTATTCATTTCTTTCATCAGATCGCGGGAAAGACACACATGGTCTGAGGAATGGCTTTTCTCCTACACAGGTGGATCTGCTGCAGTCTCAACTTGCCAAGATAAGTCCTGTATGATCAATTGTTTTTCCTTCTAAAAACCCGCAAAAGTGGAAGATGTAGAGGACGTCTAGGTGTTTTCCCCCATGATTTGTATGCCCTTAATCAGTGTTATCCAGCAGCAAAAAACCCCATTTGACCTACTGACTACTTGCCATGATGGCACTGATATTCGAACATTTCTCCTGTTGAACAGGAAGTCTGTCGATTAAATTCAGGCGAGAAAAATGTTCGGAGTTATCGGCAAATAAACCATTCATTTACAAATTCCGGCCGGCCAGGTGGCAACGTTCACATGACTCCAAAGTCCGTTCGATTCGATTTATTTTACCTCATTATTCACATTTTTCTATGGCGTAATTCATCACTAATAAAGGCAAAAGGCAGATTTCTGATTAAATCAACGGCCGCCGCGCACACTAAAAGAAACTTATAATAAATCGGATTTATTCCGTTCAATGTTTATGCGTCATTTGCTTTTGTAGGCATTTCAACAAAGAGGTAATTCATTTTCGTATAAAGGTTGGCTAAAGTGAGTGAATAAAACGCGTTTTATTCACACGGGCTGAAATGTTATGGATGTTATTTTCTCTGTTCTCTAGACCAGAGGTTTATTTAACGAAGCCGTTACAAGAGTGGAAGCTGAGTTGCACACTAACTTTTTTTAAAGATTCCTAGTTTCGCTGCAATAAGTCGCAAAAATCCTCCCAAAAATAGCAGCGATTTTTCTAAATGAACCAGAAAAGTCCTAATAAAGGTACAAATCGATGGACGGAAAGTGAGGGCCGGTTAATTGGCCTCCGAACTCACCAGATCTAACACCTCCAGACTGCTGTTTTTACAGATAGGTTCTCAAAAGATATTTATTGGATGCGTTGCTTCACAAATGTTTGTCTTTGAAAGAGGACCTCAAAAGAACAAATTTGAAAAACACGTTAACAATTAAAAAAAACAAGGCAAAAAGACCCATACACTCCTTAAAAACTGAGTTTAGGCTATGTTTAGGTCATCAAACAACAGTCGCTGATGAAAAAAACTACTAAGGCGAATTGGGTCTAGTAAAGCTGTTTCCGGCTAAAGTTCAAGTTAAAATACAGCATTAACTGTTGGAGCACTAGAAAGAAAAGCTTCAAAGTTAATTAAAAATTATGATCGAAATGCCTGCAGCGACACGCCAGATCTAACGTGGCCGCTTATGTGCATCCATCCTCTCTCTGCCCGTTGTTGTTCGGTTGATGACGAATATGTGATTTATTATCTTAGAGCAGCAACAACAACAAAAGCTGAATTAAAACTTATAATTAATTTACTTACGGCGTCTTGTCGCAACGGTGCATTATAATGTAATTTCCTCCACATATTCATGTTTAATGTTGATATTTCCGCATTAAGAGTGCTCGAGATGGACGTGACGAATCTCGCTCGTTAAACGCGAGAATTATTGTATAAGGCAATTTCTCACAGATTACTTTTACTTCTGATTGTAATCCGGGCCGCCAGTGAGCCTCATTCAGTGCGTTCTTTTACATATAAAGTCGCATTTACAAAGCGAATTATTCTCATCAATATCTTCACTATTCTGTACAAGAATCGAAGCAGCCGCTCCGAACTTAAGTGACAGTTGTGTTAGAGGAAAAATGTAGTCAAACTCCTCGTCATTTGAAGATTTATTATTCTCCTATAAAATGCCGCCAATCGTAAAAACACAACGATGCGCCGCAAAAACTGGTTGGACACAATTAACCAGCCAATTTATTATAAAATATAATTTAATTCCAATTTCAATATTTGCCTTTTTTTCAGTCGCTCTCGCCCGCTCACCGGTAATGATGTAAAACGTTATTATTACAGCATTTTCGCTTCGAGTTGTCCCAGAAAATGTACACTTTTAATTGATTAAATGGTTTAATGTTCCAGTGGTTTCATGTTTGACTTTGTCGGACAATCAAGTTCATAAAAATCATGTTGGGGAAGCGGATAAAAATCATCACTTT
>NW_026017111.1:1888170-1894277 GCF_020466585.1 Dendroctonus ponderosae
AAGGTTTCACCGTGAAGCTGGCAAATTTTTCTTGAGTTTTCCAGAAACTTTTTGAAACTTGACAATGTTTAAATTGTCGCCGTACTTAAGTCCCCTTATGTAAGATATAAGTATGGGGCAACTTTTGACCACACTGATGATACCAAAACTGTCATTTTTCTTCAACACTGTTTCAGTTGAGTCTTTTTCTGAGCGCATTATAGGTCAGGATAGGTTGATAAATTATTAGCATAACGCTAGTTTATTCATAGGTGGCATAGCAGTTGATTTTTAAGGTTGGTTTGTCCAGAAACACCACGTTTGAATATTGTATGATTACGGCGCAATATTAATACAAATCTGTATATTCCCATGAGAAAACGAATAATTGAGCGAATGAAAAATAACACGGGAAATATTCAGTTTAGCAAAGTTTTCAATTGAATCGATATTGGGGTTGAAATGTGAACGTTGCCATATGCTTCATTATATATGTAGAGTGTATGAAAGGCCTTAAACTGATGCAAAAGACAACAAAGTCGCCATGCAAATGTTAAATGGACTGTGCAAAATTTATGATCATCAACTAATTGAAAACCATAGGTATAATTTTCCTTTGGCTTCACATTGACTATGATTCAATCGTTTTTTACAGACCGGACACTTGTTAATCTATACCGAATGCAATTAATCATTCACAGGCAAAGTAATTTTGTAACTCTCAGCTCGTATGCTTACACTGATATGACCACACTGAATTTAATGGTAAACGATGGAGGCTTGCCAACATCAATTTTACTTCGAAGTAAGTGGCAATTCGTTTACTGGTTAAGTAACATACATTGTCGATTTGCAAATCATTCACGCAACAACTGCGATTTTGTCCCTTTTCCATCGGCAGCACTTTCAGCAGTAACTCCATGTTTTTTTGTGTGAAAAAAACAGATTTCCCATGAAAAAGACAAACACCAGAAGTAATTGCGGTTGGCACCAAATGAGGACTGAAAAAATCTGTGGCAACAGTAAAGTTCAATTCTCGCTTCTGCTAGAATACCAGCAGCAGAAGCTGCTTAGTATGGAAGTGTTTATTTTTTGTCAGCGACATGTTAAAACCGAGATTCTCGTTCTGCCAGTACGAAATAGGATTTCCGCTTGAAAGTCGTTAAAGGCTCTGTTTTTTCTTTCGCAACGTCCCACCAATCTGCTTACAACAAATAGCGGGTGATCGGATATTTACAGCAATTGTATGGAAAAAAGTGAAACTCTTATTTAATCAGCTTCGCACAGACCACCTGGATTCTAAGAAGGTTTGCTCAATTGACGCCCAAACCTTCACTGTGCTGAAATTTCAACTTGCTGCTTGGACTAGTTTGGGAGTTACGATTTTTTACGAACAGAAAAACTTTAAAAGCTTCTTAAAACCCATGAAATGAATAGTTAGGATTTTTCGGTTGCCGCCGCTCCATGTTTCAAGAATCCATTAAAATCACAGCAGCAAGCTTGATTTCCCTAATTACTTAGCAGCGAATCAGGAACTGTTGCAAAAGCCCGTTTGAATAATTTGATTTTCTTGTCTTAATTGCTGCGGAAAAAATTAATATTAAGCACATTAACTTTTGCAAGTACGATTCTGCGTTTGAGTCCATTAATTTCATAGCGAAAGAAGACTATAGAACTGAAACCGCTCTAATAACTGCGAGCGGTAGCAACATTTTCAGGAAATGGCATTTTTCAACTTCCAGTTGGTCGGAAGGCCGTTGATACCAGTTTGAGCACTTTAATGCATTCGCTCTTTGGCTAGCGCAATAAAACAGTTATAATGCGGAACTTGCAAACATTCTAATAAGGGATCTGTAAATATTCACATATTTTGCCTATTCCGCTAGTGAAATTGCCCTGCAACGTCGACATTTGCAGCCTGCTGAATGCACTGTCTTAAATTACTCTCAACTCTTAGTAGATTAATTATGAATTAATGATCTATTAATCAACAGGTGTTTGGAATTGTAAACAAACAAACCAGCCGCCGCCGCATGAAATTATTGTATTTCATAAACAATATTATACCTGTTGTATAATATAAATAATAATAAAGAATTTGATTTCGCACTTCCAGCCTAACTAACCTGAGCTAATTAACACACGGCCATTCAATGTGCATGAAAACGATTCTTAATTAAGCGATTTAACCACGTACGACACCAAGTAATGCAACTATTTGCTAATTTACTCACCAATTTTTGTGTGTGCTACAAAAGCTACAAACACTCTGATTGTAACCCCGCTGTATCCGTTTGCAAGACTTCAGCAAGTTGGGTTGCCAGGTCAAATGCCTGTGAAAAATCAGCCAATATTCAGAATTAACTGAAAATTTTCTGCGATCGTGCTGAAGCCTTTCTGTTGATTGTGCCAATTTTCCACGTTACTTCTTAGGTCACTTTTCGAGTGAGATTTTTGTTAAGCCCCGCTGTTCGCTAGGGCAAGTCTGGAAGTTACGTCGCAAGTTTAAAGGCTTCTGAAAAATCAACCCAAAGCTGAATTTAAACGGAGATTTCGCAGGTTTAAGCTTCATTCCATCTGGTTATTTTGCCAACATTTCCAGTAGCTACTTATTTTATTTTGGAAGTTGAAGATTTTTATATACCGCGCTGCTCGGTAAAAAGAGCTCGTCATTTTCCATTGCAAACTCAAAGGCTTCTGAAAAATTCCAAAATATCGGGAAGGCCACGAAATTTCTCTAATGTCTGGCTCGAGCCTTTTGCTTTATTGTGCAAAAACTTCACCTCCCAACTTGTATTAGTTTCCAACTCAATTTTTTTTGATCAGTTCGCTGCGCTGCAGAAGAGTTTTTTTAATGTCCGGGGCAAGTTGAAAGCCTGCTGCAAAACCCGCTAATAATCAACTTGCAGTGCCATTTTTGCAGATGGAAGTCCAAAACCTTCCTGTTTATCCTGCCAATTTTCCACGTTGCTTTTTGGGTCACTTTTCGAGTGAGATTTTTGTTTAGCCCCGCTGTTCGCTAGGTCAAGTCTGGAAGTTACGTTGCAAGTTTAAAGGCTTCTGAAAAATCAGCCAAAAGCTCAATTTCAATGGAGATTTCGCAGGTTTGAGCTCCATTACATCTCGTTGTTGGGCGAAAATTTCCAGTAGCTACTTGTTTTATTTTGGAAGTTGAAGATTTTTATATACCGCGCTGCTCGGTAAAAAGAGCTCGTCATTTTCCATTGCAAACTAAAAGGCCTCTGAAACATTCCACAATATCGGGAAGGCAACAAAATTTCTCTAAAGTCTGGCACGAACCATTTGCTTTGTTGTGCCAAAACTTCACCTCCCAACTTGCATTAGTTTCCAACTGAATGTTTTTTGATCAGTTCGCTGCGCAGCAGAAGAGTTTTTTTAATGTCCAGGGCAAGTTGAAAGCCTGCTGCAAAACCCGCTAATAATCAACTTGCAATGCCATTTTTGCAGATGGAAGCCCAAAACCTTCCTGTTTATTCTGTCAATTTTCCACGTTGCTTTTTGGGTCACTTTTCGAGTGAGATTTTTGTTTAGACCCGCTGTTCGCTAGGGCAAGTCTGGAAGTTACGTTGCAAGTTTAAAGGCGTCTGAAAAATCAGCCAAAGCTGGACTTCAGCTAAGATTGCGCAATTTGAAGCTCAATTTCTTCTGCTTATTGCACCAACATTTCATGCAGCTACTTATTTTATTTTGGAAGTTAGAATTTTGCGTTCACCTCCACAGTGCTCTTCACCTTCGTTGCCAGCTTAAAGGCTTCTCAGGCTGAAGTCTAAACCTTTACTTTTCGTCATCAAATTTCTTCTAAGGAACTACTGTAGGAACATGGACTTGGCCACTCCAAGTTACACGTTTTTAGCGTCTTAAGCAAACAATCGTGAGCTATCTACATGCACCTCGGACAACGTGATATGAAAATTTACTATTATTATTATTATCCAATTAAGAGTGCCGATTCCATTACATAGTAATATCATTTAGCTTCTGCCGATTGGGGTTTTGTGCATCTGCATTAAGGCCATCATCAATAAAATGCGGGTCCGATTAAAATATGGATTACCCTTAGTAGGTTTCCTGCCTGGCAGGCGATATCGACGCGAGGAAAACCCCAGAGAAGAAACTAACTCGAAAACCGGTTCAGTAGAGTTTAAATTGAAAACGTATAATGATAATAATAATAATAAAAAACTGTCGGTTACATGTTTATTAGTTATAACCACGTAAAATGGTAGAACATTGGTGAAGGTCATCACGCGATGCATTCGATTTGCAGCTTTTTTTCTACTTTGGGATGCACTAGTGCATGAAAAGGTAATATCCAAAAAGCTTTTATTATCATTGCTTCCTTTGTCATTTTACTTGGATGTGCAGTTGAGCAAGACTAACTAAAATTTCCTTGCAAATATTCGACCGGGAGTTAAATTCACTAATTAATTATGTCTGCAAGCAGGCCATAACCGAGTTCCTATTCATTACGATCGGCAATCATTATTTTTATGCAAAAAACAATAAAATAAGTGTAAGGTAAAGATGATGGTTTCGTTTTAATTGCTCGGCAATTTTATGCAGCTTATGCCATTTCAGTCTTTCAGGCTGAGGATTTGATGTGATTGTAGTAATCACGAATCAGATTGTGCGATTATTGCTTATATGCTCAACGAAAGATTAATTAGTTAATTAATCTACATAATAATCGGGATAATGGAGCGATTGATACTAAGTCACAAGTACTTCGTGCACGACATTGTGAAATAATTAATTTAATAACCACCCAAGGCAAAGACACAATGGGGTCTCGAAATTACCTGCGTTTGATCAATCAAATCGGCAGCTAATCGTGTATGAAACGGCCCTTGAAAATTTTCGCCAATCTTGAACCTTTTCAGTGAAAAGGAAGATTTGAGGTTGATGGAAAAAACCAAAAACCGTCACAAAAAAAAACATATTTTTGGCCAATAAACAGCAGCTTAAAGCCCCAATTGGAACCCAAGGCTCAAAGCAGCCTCTAAACTTAACTCTAAAAAAACAATTAAAAAATCTCAGTACAAACTGAAGAGCAACTTGAAAACCCGACTTAATAAACAGGACGATTTTGGGCCCAAATCTGCGAAAAATTTTTTACAATCGTGAATTGGTTTTTCAGCGAAAATTCCAGAATTCTCCTAACGAGCGCATGTTTTCGGCCCAATATTAGAAACATTTTTTTGTCATCCCGAAGTTGTGGGCTTTATTGAAGCAACAGGAAGATCATGAGCACCAATCTGAGCATATTCCTTAGCAATTGAGGGGATTTGCAGCATCCTTTAAACTCGCAGCGAAAATTCAAGAATTCTCCTGACGAGCAGCGGGCCTAAACAAAAAATCTCAGTCCAAAACTAAGGCAGGAGCAACTTGAAACTTTGGCACAATTACAACAAAGGCTGCAGCTAAAATCTGCAAAAATTTTGGTGCTGTCCGAGAACTGGCCAATTTTTCCGCAGGCGTTAAACTTGCAGCGGAAATTCAAGAATTCTCCCCCGTTGGGAGCGGGAGTAAACGAAAAGTTTCACTCCGAATCAAAGGCAAGCAGCTAGGTGAATATTCGGAACAAAAAGCTGAGGTTTGGGCCTCAAATTGGCCAAAAACCTCATTGTAATCCGAGTAGTGCGGTGTTTTTCAGCAGGCTTTGAACTTGCAACAAAAATTCAATGCTTGTTCTAAGGAACGGCGGGGACAAACAGTAAACAATTCTCTCCAAAACTGACGCAAAGAGCAAACTGAAAAATCTAGTTAATCAGTAGAACGGTTTTAGGCCTGAGCAAGTTTAACAGAAATCCGAAAATTGGAGGATTTTAAGCTGCTTTTAAACTTGCAGCGGACTTTCAATAATTCAAACAGCGGGATTCAGTCCGAAACTGAGACAGGAAGCAACTTGAAAATTCGGTACAACAAAGCTGAAGCCTCAAATTAGGGAACTTTTAGTGCAATCCGAGAATAGTATTTTTCAGCAGGATTCAGACTAGCAACGAAAAAATTTGACTTCCACAATGCAACAAAGTTCGAACTTTTGGGGCAACACTCAGAAGACTTTGAGCTGGAAAAACGGAAATGCAAGACTTGTCCTAATAAACAGC
>NW_026017111.1:1895276-1897001 GCF_020466585.1 Dendroctonus ponderosae
GAGCCAAATAGTGGACTCTAAACGTTCACATTTTCTACGGTTAGCAAAAAGTGTCGTGAATCTTTGGCATTGTTAGTTTCGTTTGTGAATTTCACATTGGTTGCACAACACACAACCTTTATGTAACTTACAATATCATGCCTTCTCAAGTGTAAAACAGTATTGAATGGTTTGTTGTGCGCACCTAGGGCTTTTTTTCATAATAGCGCTGCTGCGAACAATGTCTCGGTCATTGTTGCTTGCATAATATTTTTATACCTCTACATAAAAAACAATTTTCGTAATTATTCGACGCGTTTTTACAGCAGTTGTGACATGGGAATAAAACGAATCCTTGAAATCGGATAATAGAGAATTTCGAAATATGTCGTCATTTCCTCCTTGATGAAAAAACTTATTGTCGTTCTACCATCCTGTGGAAAACATGAAATGATTTTGTTGGAATCTATTCATAATGAAACGATACACTTTACTGCACATCATGCGAACCCCAACATACAAAATAATATTAAAATTATGATCGTTTTCGCCGCGTTCTATTTTTCTGCCTAGTCTCAGGGCTTCCGTTGAATGTAAAACTGTGAAAAACCTCTACTGATGCAGTCAAAAATATTACGCATTCGATTTGAACAGAGAAACTTGTTTTCGATGCCTTAGTTGATCCTGTTGACGCAACAGTAAAAAAACCGCAAAATACATGGAGATGATGGAACAGCTGCAAAAGAAGGCGCCTTCAACTCGCAAAGGCAAATTCGAAAACAATCAGAAAGCGAATAAAAGATATTGCAAAAAAATCTCCTCAGATATAGAAGACGTGTTAAGAACTTGTGGACTTCCACTTCAATGAGGAAAACCTGCCGGCAAATTCAAAAAACCAAAAAGATTCCCTTAGAAAGGTGAAAGTTGCTGACAATAGAAATGGTCTCTTCATTCATCAGCAAATAAAGAAAAAACAACTGTAAACCATTCCATCTCAAAAATAGTCTTTGAATGGTTTTTTCGGACCTCCGTTCTCTTTCAAATATCTTTTTTATCTAATGACAACGTTTCGGTCGGTAGGATCTTCAACCGTTTTCTCGCGAGACTGGAGGTCAGAATAAACCATTCAAATCTGACTAAAAATGCCAGAAATTTGTTGCAAAAGAACAGGAAATCAAAACCCAATTTATTGCGTTTGGGGAAACGTCATATCCACATATAGATTTTTCGCTGCAGAGCAGGAAATTCCTAACGGACGTTATGAATATGCAACTAACGGATAAATTGCAGTCTAGCAGAGCGGACAACGCAAAACAACGAAACAGAAAAAAAATGGATCCGCAGGATCGTGTAAGCTGCTTATCAGAAAAATTAAGGTACAGATTGCCTTGGGAAATAGCCAATACGGACGTAGTCGTAGCAGCAGCAGTAGTCGTCGTAGTCGAACATTTGATTTCCCAGAAAATGAAAAATAAGCGATCTTTCGCGTTGCCGACACGAACGGCTCAAGACATTTTCGTTGGGGCCACACGTTTTTGCCAGACTGTATTTCATTTTGTCGTGGATTGTACTTCGCCGCCCATAAAGCTTGCATAACCTCACGAGTTGGAAGAGAAAAGAATACCACAGGAACGCCCAATGGACATGTATACCTTACATCGATTTATAACAGCCAGAAAACACGCTCGGAAATCCTTCTATTTTCGCCCAGAATTTATATTATTCGGCCATGGTTAACAACGAAAA
>NW_026017111.1:1898000-1900548 GCF_020466585.1 Dendroctonus ponderosae
ACCTAAAAGAACGTTGATTTTTACCAATCATGAGTTTGTGTAAATTTTAAATCTGATGATGGCGCTGTTGTCTCGCCGAAACGTAATGAAATAAACGATATACAAAAAACGTTTGTTTCACACTGTGAAAATAATATAACAACAATTATAGAATATTAAAATTGGGATACCCTTGTACCTGTAAATTTGTCTCTCTAAAGACAAATTTACGGTTTCAAGAAGGCAAAGACCTAAAAGAACGTTGATTTTTACCAATCATGAGTTTGTGTAAATTTTAAATCTGATGATGGCGCTGTTGTCTCGCCGAAACGTAACGAAATAAACGATATACAAAAAACGTTTGTTTCACACTGTGAAAATAATATTGCAACAATTAGAGAATATTAAAATTGAAAATCGGTTAATCCATCACATCAAATGTATTTCGAAAATGAATGTTGCCTTTCCCTGATTTAACGGCAACATTATTATTAGCATTTTGTCCGTCTGAAGTTCAAAGACAACGTACAATTAGCATAAATAATGAACCGGTTTTTCCGAGAAGTAACATATCAAACTCCTTCTGTTTTACGCATTTATTTGAATTTTATATTTATCAACTGGAAAACGTACCATTCATTCTCCCTAGCCTAACTCCATCAATTATGACTTAATCGATATAGCAAACGCTCGAGTGGCGGACCCTTTACGTTACTAAATTATTTACGAAGAAATAGACAAACCCAATGTATTTCCTTCGGGAAAACGGTTCGTTCTTTCGCTTTTAATTTAGCGCACCTTCATAAATTAAAAACTGCCATAAAGGCCCATAAAAATCGGTTTATTAATTTCGGAGCTACATCTATTAGCTCAGAAAACGCAATTTGCTTCATCGGATTATGGATTCGCTGAATATGGTGGAAAAACTTGTGACCAAACAACCCAAAATCGACAATATCTCTGTTTTTATTACGCATACATATAATTATCTTTAATGTAATGCAGCAGTAAGTAGGTTGTAATAATAATACGGTCAGGTATTTGGAGTATTTTGGTCTAGCAGTTGTTTTGCATATTCAAACGGCGATCATTTCCATATCATTGCATTCAACCAGGAATAGTGGATTTTTCTTATCAGAAATGTTTACTTTTTCAGTAAATCAGGCACAAAAACCGGTGGAAAATGTGAGGTTGAATGGTTTTGAGTGAGCAAAGCTCTATTAATCACTGCCTTGCACCTAGACAAGTTACTACTTTGAAAATTCACCTGAATTTCCCCGATTGTACGCTTTTCCTGATTTTTTTCTGGCAAGTGTAACCATTCTTCCTGCGCGCACCGTCAACATTTGGAGGCTCTATTTGCTCTAGTTTAGTTACCATAAATTTTTCAAAAAAACCGAAAAAATCACCATCAAAATCACTCTTTGCAAAATCAGCACAATAGAATCTAATTTGAAATTTAGAGAAAAATGTTAAATACAAAAGTTGTAGATAGATACAGTAGTTGTACTAGATGTTAATATCTACAACTTTTGTATTTAACTTTTTTCTCTAAATTTCAAATTAGATGCTAAAACGGGGGGGGCAAAATCCGTCGTCAATAACCCTGTACATGCTGGGGAAATTTCCAGCCTCCATTCGAGAGAAAATCACTTTAGAGACACTAAGTGGCAAACGCTGGAAATGGTTGGAGAAGCTTTCAGCAGAAACGTTGTGATAGCAGATAAAAACACCGTTCGAAGACACCGGAAGTGCAAATGAACCTTTCGGTTCGTTTGAAAAAAACGCTGATAATCTTGAGGCATTTTCCATTGCAGTCGACAAAACCATTTCGATGAAAAGACAGTAGCAAAGCTCGTGCTGTCCATTGATGAAATAAACGTCCAAAACCCGAGTACATTTTTCCTATTAAAAAATTCAATTGAAGGAATGTAAATTTAGTGGAGAAAAATTCTACGTCTGCATAAAGGAGAAATTCTTCAATACAGAAATCGCCCATTTATATGGAAAATTAACAATGATTCTATGGTGATTTTAGCTCCATAATTCTTTCCGGCGGACTCTGAAAACGGCTGGAGATAAAAACATCCTTCCAATGCAATGGAAGTCCGAATAAACCGATTGAAAAGATGAACGACAGTAGATAAAAGCATATGGCAAAAATACAGGGTTGCTCATTAGTGCGTCAAAGTGCGATATCTCAGTAAATATGAAGTTTACAAGAAAATTGGTCCAACGAAAGTTTTTCACGTTTAAAAGGTCCACATTCTAAAATTACTTTCCAATATACAGGGTGCATCATAAACGTGTGGTAGTTAGCAACTCTGGTTTTTTAAATGAAACCCCCCCTTTTTTTTGTTATTTTCAGATTGGCCGTTCAATTTTAATTTATGTTTGTTTCAACCGTTTTACCTGAAAAATTTACGATTTCCGAGTTATTCGTAAAAATGTGAAAGTTTTGACAGCTACTGGGGTCCACAGAAATCGATGCTGTACACTACCCGCTGCGAATTTTGGAAAACAGTTTTCAGCGATTCTAACAGAACATCATGATCTACGCGTAGATATG
>NW_026017111.1:1901547-1905667 GCF_020466585.1 Dendroctonus ponderosae
GAAAATAGTTCTCAATGTTGCCTATCGAAAAACTCTGTGCGGGTTTTACATATTTGCAACAGTTTCCGAGATACAAACGCTTGAACGTCCAATATAGACATTTTTGCTTCTATTTCTTTATTGGTTAGAAATTTCGCGTAAAGTCCAAATAGTCAAAGACTGTTCTGGAAGTGCTCAATCGAAATGCTTCTTAGCTTTGCATAGGAATTTTTCACTGTTTCGGACATGTGAAGGAAAATCTCCCGCTAATTGTAAACTTCTGCGTCTATCTCTTTTGAGGTTAGGAACTGGCTTAAAACTTTAAAAGGGGAAAATAGTTCTCAAGGTTTCCTATCGAAAAGCTCTTTGCGTGTTTTTACATATTTGCAACAGTTTCCGAGATACAAACGCTTGAACGTCCAATGTAGACATTTTTGCTTCTATTTCTTTATTGGTTAGAAATTTCGCGTAAAGTCCAAATAGTCAAAGACTGTTCTGGAAGCGCTCAATCGAAATATTTCTTAGCTTTGCATAGGAATTTTTTACTGTTTCGGACATGTGAAGGAAAATCTCCCGCTAATTATAAACTTCTGCGTCTATCTCTTTTAAGGTTAGGAATTGGCGATAAAACAAAGAAAAAGATAGTTATCAAGATTTTCTATCGAAAAGCTCTTTGCGGGTTTTTTCAGGAGGAAAAATAGGCATTTTCAACCGTTTCGAACATATGAAGAAAAACCTGCCGCCGATTAGCAACTTTTGCGTTGATGTTTTTAGAGGTTAAAAATCGCGGTTAACCACTAAGATTCAGCTGGAAATTTTGAAAGTTGATGATTAATCCCTTTGGATATACACACCGAACAAATAGGATAAAAATTTTCAATTCTGACTCAACTGAAGGGATTTGAGTTGGAAATTCTAACCTGAGAAGTGTAAGGTTAGTCCGAACATCTGCAAGCAATCAAGCAAGAAAAACGTTTACAAATTAACCCAATTCTGGTTGCACAACGAGTTTGATATCTTCGAATTCCCCTTGCAGCCTTAACATTATATTACACATGGAAATAAATATCTTGTTAGCTACTAATAGGTAATTTTAAAGTGAATAGACATGTTGCATTTGGGATACACGCGTCGTTTTACCGATACCAGTTAGTCGAAGGTTAATAGTTTACGATAAAACAAGCGTCTTATCGTTCTTCGTGTAAGTTTCGTTGGAACATATAAAATACATTTCATTTTTAAATTGTCGATGGTGTAGAGGAAACACAAACATGACTCCAATGGCTACAGCGTAACACACCACAAAAAAACCCATTGCCAGAACAAAGGACAATAAATTAGGAACATCATATAATTATCATTGCTTGCAGCTTTTTTTCAACCATATTTTAAGTCTACATTTGACAAGTTTTGAAAACAAGTGCTATTCTCGCCAAACGGATTTGTTGGGGCGTCAATATCACGCCACCAGACAAAGACCGGCGGCAAACCGACGCAATATTGGGCAGAATCGCTGAAGAATCTATGAAAATCCGGCATGGGGATCGCTTTTCATTGCTTCCAGACGTTCACAAGGTGTTAAAACAGCTCGTTTCAAAAGATATTACGAATATTTCGACAACCAACATATAAAAACCTTAAAATTGCCAGTCCAGAATGGTTCAAAAAAGGCTTGCTGAACGCTTCAACTGCTTGAGGCCGTCAGATTGGCCTTCGCGATTGCCCGATTTTACACCACCGGACTTGTGAGTGAAATAAAAAAAATGAGGACTATGCCGACATGTTATCAACTGCTTGGGAGACTTCGACTGATCATGAGATTTGGTTTTTACGGACAAAAATGTGGTTTGAAACTTCTGAGCAAGGGAGCGGTGCTGGGATTGCTTGCTTGTATATGTTCAAGTCTAGTCACTTTTGCTGTTGGAAATTACCTAAAACCGATGGAAAATTGGCAATAAATGCAATGATGGGAGGAAAAGTCCTTGAAAAATCCCAATCCTTGACAGGCTGCTGTATCGGAAAACCACCTTTATTTGACAAATGTATCTTAAAATTCGGTGCTTTATCGACTGAACCATCAAAATGAAAGATTTTTTTTAGCAATAGAAGTAAAAACATTCCGAAAAAAATTCACAAATTTGCACCAGTTTAAGGCCAGCTGTGAACATTTAAACCCAAAATTCTGACAAAATACAGTCCAGCAAACTCGTATTAAAAGCGGCAGTTTTTTGCGACATGCCCTCGTAAATGGAAAAAGTGCAACAAGGCTAGCGATTTCCGATACGTTGCTCTCACTTGTGAACATGGCGGTAGCGCCCAGAAAATTCGCCGATGTGCTACGGGGTTCCTTCAATTCGTAGCTAACGCTTTTTGCGAGAAGAAAAAAGACTAGAAATATTGAAAATTTTGACAGCAACTAAATGCTGGTAAAACGCTTATCGGTGGCAATTATTTAAAAAATCCCAACGATACGAAACCGAAGTAGAATTTACTGGCGCCATATTAGGTACTGACTGTAGGCTGATTTTTAGGTACGCACTTTTTTTTGCTTAAACTGGCCAATGATACCAAGCATAATCCGATAGGGTGGATTTGAAAGTCTGAAAGTTCAATTAAGACGATTTTTTTCCAATTGCTGTCTCCATTTCCAATAAAACGACGAAACGATAGGCTCCGAGGGGATTTTGCAATTATCGTCGTGTTTTGCAAGAAACTCGACACAAAAACCCCAAGAACTCTCGACGGTCAACCAGTTGCATTTTGCAACCTGCAACTCTTAATCAAACTCCAAATAACTTTGAACACGCACATACAATTCCTCTCGAAAAGTTGCCCGTATATCCCCAAATAATAGGCATATAATGTGTCCAGATAAGGATCAAGTGAACGAAAATGGAGGCAACTTGATACTGAAAATGGCCGATCGCTGGAAGTGAATATAAAAACTCCCCAACTACTTGACTGGAGGGTAGTTGGCAAGACATAGACGTAGATGGCTTATCGTCAACTTTCTATTAATGACATTAACGATTAGACTCAACTAGTCCCCAATAGATCCTATCTGGTTTCATGTTAACTGCGATGGTGCTTTTCACATAATAGATCGACATCATTTTGCTTGGAATGGTAAATTTTCAAGTCAAGTTTTATTGACCAAAAACGTAACATTTGGGCTTATTTCTTCGAGCAAAAAATTCCAATTTGGTCCTTCATCGGTTCGACTGCATCAAAAGCTTGCTCTGGTTTAAAACATTCGAGTAAGAATTAATCAAAGAATTCGTCCTGACGTTTCGCAAGCACGAATAGCTGGCATCTTCAGAGAGATCATCTTCTTTCTAGGCGCAGCATCAAGTTAAAAATCACCAGTTTACACTGCTTCCAAAAACAACCCCCCCCCCAGTGTTCCGATTGTTTTGAATGGTTTTAAGGCACTTTCAGCCAAAGGAGTCGAAAACTGTCTAACAGCCTCATCGATCTTCAGAAGAAGAATGAACAGGAGGTTTTTGAACAGTTGCGACTTGGTGGCGCGCATAAGAAATCGTACTGAAAATAACCAATACCGTTTCAGATTGATGAAATTATATGACGATCATAAACCTCGCCTCTAATTGGTCAATTAGCACGGTAATTACTTAATTATGAAAGCGGTTGTCACTTTCGAAATGTATGTGAAATAAACTAGATTCTTTTGAAACTTTGCTTAATTTTTAATGGGGCAGTTTATGCCGTTAAGCGGCACATGGACAAGTTAAATTATCAGGAAATTTACCTCAATGTATAAAGTATGAAGAAAATGAAGAAATGGCAGCAAGAAGCTATAGACAATTTTCTTGATGGGAATTTTATTATTGTTAATTCCTGACGAAAATTTGCCACCTTTGAGACATTTGAGGAAATACACTTTACTACACTGACCATGTTGGTATCGCATGCAATGAAGAAGAGTTCAAGACTTAAGAGCTCAAAAATTCAGTTCAAGTGATTCATGCCGCCTCTGATCTTCAACAAAAACTTGAAAAAAAATTTGAAGAGAAACTTGCTACTGAAAGCGTCTCTTCAGATGAGGCCATTCATGCACCTGCAGTTGGATCTTTCAACTTGCTTTCGATTAAAGAACTTGCGAAAAATGGTAAGTTCTTTA
>NW_026017111.1:1906666-1908014 GCF_020466585.1 Dendroctonus ponderosae
CAAGATATCAGACCTTGGGGCTTGGTCGGTGTCTGTGAGGACCGGAGGGTTGCCAATGGGGGCAAAAAAGCAATTTTCCTGTTAGATAGGGTCGAAAGTTTGAAAGGAGCTCTTGTCGATTGCCCTTTGAAAAGGGTGTCCAATTGTGGGTTATTATGTGGTTAAAAAATATCGATTCTTTTCGGACGATATTTTCGATGGAAAATTATGGGGTTTTGTCTCATTTTATTGTCGTTTTTCGTATGCTGGGCGTGTTTAACGCCGCGATTGGTTCCACATTGTACAACAACTCGAGCGATGTTTAAATAAAAACTGGGTGATTTAGAAGCAGGCGTTGCCAACTTCACAGTTTTGGCCGAAGAAAATCGCTTCAAACTGGTCAGCGAGTGCAACTTTTCCTCGTCTTTCTGGTCTTGTTTCTGCGAAAAATGTCGTTATCCAGTCAATCATCCAATCATTTGTTGCTGTAAAACGGCCCAAACAGTAAAACGACATTGTAAAACCACCGAAACCTACATGCATATAAACACACATGTAATTAGATTGTTGTGTAAATCGTAAAACGAACATGGTCGGTGAAGACAAAGTGCCGTCTAGGTGGGAGTCCCATCGGTCGATGTAAATTAAAGGTAACTAAAACAGTGAAATAAATGAGTGATGTAGAACGGACTCAGGTAAAGAGCGGCCTGCAAGAACAGACCGCCTGCTGTTGGCGTAAACCGGCAAAGATAATGGAAAATGGTTTTCAATAGGTGTCAACCTGGTGCCGACAATGAAGCACGAGCCAGTAGGCATCGACATTTAATTAATAATCGTTATTTATTAGCGCAAACATTACGCAACACAATGCCAGGTTAATCCACCAGAAGACAGCCAAAGATTGAAGGCCGATACCTATTCAACCGTCTTAGTAGATGTATCTCTATTCGCTCATATACGTGCTGTTTTTGCTGGCGTTTCGCCTGCACGACCCCCTTGCATCGTCAGATGCCCCTCTAAAGCGCACTGACTGATGCAATTACTTGAGTTGTAACTCGGTAACTCTGAGAGCTGCAACAACTCAATAGCGCAACTTAACACAGTGATACCCAGGTCTAGAGAAGCTTGGACATTTTTTCTTAATGAAAATTAGGTCAGATCGTCTTTTTTTGGTTCAAAGAAAATCGCAGCGCTCTTTTGATCATCTGCCTGCGGCACACCCTGTATATGCGGCTGACGCAAACATGCTTGACTGCGACTCGATTTTTTACTCTTGGTAAATTTGGGCGAAGCTTTAAGGCAGGGGCGGACCCAGCTTTAGAGTCAAAAAAATACAGTCTTCTGTTATCTATGAAATTAGAAAAATGAT
>NW_026017111.1:1909013-1910614 GCF_020466585.1 Dendroctonus ponderosae
CCCCCCCTGGATCCGCCCTTGCTTTAAAGATATGGACCAAAAAGCCCACTTGCGATGGAGATGAAAGTCCAGAAAAGATCTGACATCATTTTCTGCCGGTTCTAATTGGACAATGTCAACCGAATATTGAAATTAGGTCAACAACCAGAGCCGTTTAGCGAACCGCAGCCCACTTGGGGCAAAGCGAAGCCCAACATAATTTATGACGCTGGTTCCATAGACGAGGAAAGGCGTTGAAGACTGAAAATATCCTGTTAAAAATGGATTAATTTTCCTTTTGTAGGCACCGACTGGCGCCACTAAACGAACTAATTTACTAATTAGTCCCTCACAGTGGAAGAAATCGCCAAGTCCGGAGCGTTAGATTCCAAGTTCAGTTTGACTTAATTATTTATTTACACGGTTAATCACATTAACCCACAAGCAGAGGAAAAGGAAACCCGTAATACGCTGATAGTCAGCAAACGGTAAACGGTTGCAGTTGAAACTAGAACCCAACATTTGGCCTCAGTGCCTCATGATAATAGGGTGTTTTCATTGTATCAAAAATTCCTACAAACTGAACATTARWCTATGTTATCTATGTCTATCTATCTATTGCTATTTTGTTAAATATTTAATAAACAAATTCAGCTAAAGTTCAAATTATTCATCAATCTCTAAAACGCAATCCTATGGGTTGTGACGTCTCTGGTCATATAAATGGCGGATTTACGTTCTGTTCAAAGGTTTAGTTGTGTGGTTGTGTTTCATTAATTATTTTGTGGACTTAAACAATTTATAGTTTTCGTTAAACTAAAAAATGGCTTCAGAAGGATTCCTTAAAGCGTCAGCAAACAATTTGTCATGCGTACATATTTTTATGGTTACCGAAGTTTTAAAAAACGACGAACGCTTTAATTCAGCCGAACTTAAGGGTGTCAAAGCAGCAGCGTAAGTAAAAATCCGTAAATTAATTATTAGTTACTCTCTCCTTAATATACTTACTAATCTGTCTGTATTGGTTTAAATTAGGTAAATGATATAGAGAATTTCACTTATTCAACTTAACCTAACCTGTACACACGGCTGCTTTAAAAGTAAAATGAACTCTTACATTGTATTTTGGACATCACGAGAACAATATGGTGATATCGGAGATGTAGAATTGAAACGCCAATGTTCTTTCTGCACTGTGCAAGGTAGAATTTGCCCAGAACACAGAGTACGATGGAAGGCATATTCTGTCTGCCTCATCATTAGCTTTTTGTTTGTACTTCCATTAACATGATCCTCGCAACAAAAAAACAGTGATTTTGATTTAGGAACATCACGTCTAGCTGCTTTGAACCATAAAACTTTACGTGCATAATCATGGAGAACGGTTAGAAACCGTTTGTTTGGAGCACTGATTGAGGCATTCTTGCGTCTTGGCATAAAACACCACTTATTTGGAGATCCATACATGTCGCTATTTTCCATTATGCAAGATAACACCAATCAATAAAATAATGATAATCACAATAACTGAGATAATAAAGCAAAGCTGCGAAAACAACAAAATAAACACGAGACGCTTTGTTGATATGACCTGCTACGTCACAATCGGGATAGGCAACCGA
>NW_026017111.1:1910714-1914311 GCF_020466585.1 Dendroctonus ponderosae
TTTCCTATCAAAAAGCTCTTTGCGGGTTTTACATATTTGCAACAGTTTCCGAGATACAAACGCTTGAACTTCTAATGTAGACATTTTTGCTTCTATTGCTTTATTGGTTAGAAATTTCGCGTAAAGTCCAAATAGTCAAACACTGTTCTGGAAGCGCTCAATCGAAATATTTCTTAGCTTTGCATAGGAATTTTTTACTGTTTCGGACATGTGAAGGAAAAGCTCCCGTTAATTATAAACTTCTGCGAATATCTCTTTTGAGGTTAGAAACTGGCTTAAAACTTAAATAGAGGAAAATAGTTCTCAAGGTTTCCTATCAAAAAGGTCTTTGCGAGTTTTACATATTTGCAACAGTTTCCGAGATACAAACGCTTGAACTTCTAATGTAGATATTTTTGCTTCTATTTCTTTATTGGTTAGAAATTTCGCGTAAAGTCCAAATAGTCAAAGACTGTTCTGGAAGCGCTCAATCGAAACATTTCTTAGCTTTGCATAGGAATTTTTTACTGTTTCGGACATGTGAAGGAAAATCTCCCGCTAATTATAAACTTCTGCGTCTATCTCTTTTGAGGTTAGGAACTGGCTTAAAACTTAAATAGAGGAAAATAGTTCTCAAGATTTTCTATCGAAGAGCTCTTTAGGGGCATTTACATATTTGCAACAGTTTCCGAGATACAAACGCTTGAACTTCCAATGTAGACATTTTTGCTTCTATTTCTTTATTGGTTAGAAATTTCCGGTAAAGTCCAAATAGTCAAAGACTGTTCTGGAAGCGCTCAACCAAAATGCTTCTTAGCTTTGCATGGGAGTTTTTTATTGTTCAGGAGATGTGAAGGAATGTCTCCCGCTAATTAGAAACTTTATCCCAATTGAGGTTATAAACTGCTTTAAAATTTAAAAAGTAGAAAATAGATCGCAATATTTTTATCAAAAAGCACTTTATGGGGATTTATATGTTTGGAACGGTTTCCGACATACAAACTCTGAAACTTCCAACCTTCATATTTTTGCTTCTATCTGTTTAGAGGTTAGGAATTTTGTATACAATCCAAATAGTGAAAGGCTGTTGTGGAACACTCAACCGAAATTCTCCTGAGGTTCAAATAGGCATTTTCAACCGTTTCAAATAAAAAGCTGCCGTCGATTAGCAACTTTTGCGTTGATGTTTTTAGAGGTTAAAAATCGCGGTTAACCACTAAGATTCAGCTGGAAATTTTGTGCTGGAAGTTGATGATTAATCCCTTTGGATATACACACCGAACAAATAGGATAAAAATTTTCAATTCTGACTCAACTGAAGGGATTTGAGTTGGAAATTCTAACCTGAGAAGTGTAAGGTTAGTCCGAACATCTGCAAGCAATCAAGCAAGAAAAACGTTTACAAATTAACCCAATTCTGGTTGCACAACGAGTTTGATATCTTCGAATTCCCCTTGCAGCCTTAACATTATATTACACATGGAAATAAATATCTTGTTAGCTACTAATAGGTAATTTTAAAGTGAATAGACATGTTGCATTTGGGATACACGCGTCGTTTTACCGATACCAGTTAGTCGAAGGTTAATAGTTTACGATAAAACAAGCGTCTTATCGTTCTTCGTGTAAGTTTCGTTGGAACATATAAAATACATTTCATTTTTAAATTGTCGATGGTGTAGAGGAAACACAAACATGACTCCAATGGCTACAGCGTAACACACCACAAAAAAACCCATTGCCAGAACAAAGGACAATAAATTAGGAACATCATATAATTATCATTGCTTGCAGCTTTTTTTCAACCATATTTTAAGTCTACATTTGACAAGTTTTGAAAACAAGTGCTATTCTCGCCAAACGGATTTGTTGGGGCGTCAATATCACGCCACCAGACAAAGACCGGCGGCAAACCGACGCAATATTGGGCAGAATCGCTGAAGAATCTATGAAAATCCGGCATGGGGATCGCTTTTCATTGCTTCCAGACGTTCACAAGGTGTTAAAACAGCTCGTTTCAAAAGATATTACGAATATTTCGACAACCAACATATAAAAACCTTAAAATTGCCAGTCCAGAATGGTTCAAAAAAGGCTTGCTGAACGCTTCAACTGCTTGAGGCCGTCAGATTGGCCTTCGCGATTGCCCGATTTTACACCACCGGACTTGTGAGTGAAATAAAAAAAATGAGGACTATGCCGACATGTTATCAACTGCTTGGGAGACTTCGACTGATCATGAGATTTGGTTTTTACGGACAAAAATGTGGTTTGAAACTTCTGAGCAAGGGAGCGGTGCTGGGATTGCTTGCTTGTATATGTTCAAGTCTAGTCACTTTTGCTGTTGGAAATTACCTAAAACCGATGGAAAATTGGCAATAAATGCAATGATGGGAGGAAAAGTCCTTGAAAAATCCCAATCCTTGACAGGCTGCTGTATCGGAAAACCACCTTTATTTGACAAATGTATCTTAAAATTCGGTGCTTTATCGACTGAACCATCAAAATGAAAGATTTTTTTTAGCAATAGAAGTAAAAACATTCCGAAAAAAATTCACAAATTTGCACCAGTTTAAGGCCAGCTGTGAACATTTAAACCCAAAATTCTGACAAAATACAGTCCAGCAAACTCGTATTAAAAGCGGCAGTTTTTTGCGACATGCCCTCGTAAATGGAAAAAGTGCAACAAGGCTAGCGATTTCCGATACGTTGCTCTCACTTGTGAACATGGCGGTAGCGCCCAGAAAATTCGCCGATGTGCTACGGGGTTCCTTCAATTCGTAGCTAACGCTTTTTGCGAGAAGAAAAAAGACTAGAAATATTGAAAATTTTGACAGCAACTAAATGCTGGTAAAACGCTTATCGGTGGCAATTATTTAAAAAATCCCAACGATACGAAACCGAAGTAGAATTTACTGGCGCCATATTAGGTACTGACTGTAGGCTGATTTTTAGGTACGCACTTTTTTTTGCTTAAACTGGCCAATGATACCAAGCATAATCCGATAGGGTGGATTTGAAAGTCTGAAAGTTCAATTAAGACGATTTTTTTCCAATTGCTGTCTCCATTTCCAATAAAACGACGAAACGATAGGCTCCGAGGGGATTTTGCAATTATCGTCGTGTTTTGCAAGAAACTCGACACAAAAACCCCAAGAACTCTCGACGGTCAACCAGTTGCATTTTGCAACCTGCAACTCTTAATCAAACTCCAAATAACTTTGAACACGCACATACAATTCCTCTCGAAAAGTTGCCCGTATATCCCCAAATAATAGGCATATAATGTGTCCAGATAAGGATCAAGTGAACGAAAATGGAGGCAACTTGATACTGAAAATGGCCGATCGCTGGAAGTGAATATAAAAACTCCCCAACTACTTGACTGGAGGGTAGTTGGCAAGACATAGACGTAGATGGCTTATCGTCAACTTTCTATTAATGACATTAACGATTAGACTCAACTAGTCCCCAATAGATCCTATCTGGTTTCATGTTAACTGCGATGGTGCTTTTCACATAATAGATCGACATCATTTTGCTTGGAATGGTAAATTTTCAAGTCAAGTTTTATTGACCAAAAACGTAACATTTGGGCTTATTTCTTCGAGCAAAAAA
>NW_026017111.1:1914411-1916688 GCF_020466585.1 Dendroctonus ponderosae
CTAATGAGCAACCCTGTATATTCGAGCCCAAGAGGCCCGTTAAGGTTACAAATTAGATCAGAAATTAAGCTAACGATTCGGACAGTGAAATTTATTATGGCACAGGGGTATCTCCACCCTCTGCTGACTATGGGAAGGGCTGACAGGGGCGACGATCGTGGCAACGCGCTGTACTAATTATAGGGAACTGAAAACCTTTGACATTTGACCTAATCTACTAACGAGCTATCGGCTGGCATTCTGTTACTTGGTTCAACGAATCGGATTTATTTGTAGCGCATAAATGGATATAAAATAAACCCTGTGTTGCTGTCGCAAAAAATTCAACTAAATTTGCGCGATAAAACACTAAACCACCAGCAGAACGGCTAGAAGTTTATGGTAAATTCTGGACTAACCGATGACGATTAATGAGCGCCCCCAAGAGCCAAAAGAACCATCTACTTTGTTTAATAAGTTTGAGGCCGTTGTTCGGTTTCCGCAATAAAAATTCCTCGAATTTCGGCCTTTGGTCCTTTTCTTTTTTGCAGGAAATGTTTCTCCCCGAACAATTTCGATGGAAATTCCTGAGAACCGTAAGCAGATGATCGCGAATAGTCTGAATATTGGTTATCTTTTGTTCTCTGTCGGTGCCGGATCCCTTGAGAAGGAATCCTGCTTCCAGTATACGCGTTGACTAGCGGTAACGTAAAGAAATTGAGTTCTACACGAGACAATCCGAACGAAAATCGCAACAATTGATGGTTTTTGGCCTTTGTTTCAGACAATTGTGCCTAATGCACGTAAAATCTTTTGGCGAAACTTACCTGAGTTTGTGTTAATCCTAAGCTGGCAGCCAATTCGGCCCGTTCGGGCAGGGCCAGATATTGTGTGCGTTGAAATCGCCGATTTAGTTGCTGTAGTTGAAGACTTGAATAGATTGTGCGCGGTTTCCTCATTTTCTTCCCTTTTCCGCCTCCTGAAGGCCTTTCCAGCGATAAACATTTTTCTGCAACAATTTATCAACGATTAAAACCTAATGAGCAACACACAATTACAATTCGCTTAGCTACTTTGGCGTGTATCCTTTTAGAGGTTAGGTTTTGCTTTAAAACTAATTAAGTAAAATACAGTTCTCCATCGAAAATCGTCATTTAGTTGCAACAGTTCCCGAGTACACACGCCTAAGCTTGCCGAGCCCTTTAAGTGTTAACATTTTTATTTCTACCTTTTTATAGGTTAGGAATTGGCGATAAAACTTCAAAAGAAAAAGATAGTTATCAAGATTTTCTATCGAAAAGCTCTTTGCGGGTTTTTACATATTTCCAACAGTTTCCGAGATACAAACGCTTGAACTTCCCATATAGACATTTTTGCTCTTATCTCTTTTGAGGTTAGGAACTGGCTTAAAACTTAAAAAGAGGAAAATAGTTCTCAATGTTGCCTATCGAAAAACTCTGTGCGGGTTTTACATATTTGCAACAGTTTCCGAGATACAAACGCTTGAACGTCCAATATAGACATTTTTGCTTCTATTTCTTTATTGGTTAGGAGTTTTGCGTAAAGTCCAAATAGTCAAAGACTGTTCTGGAAGCGCTCAATCGAAGTGCTTCTTAACTTTGCATAGGAATTTTTTACTGTTTCGGAGATATGAAGGAAAATCTCCCGCTAGTTATAAACTTCTGCGTCTATCTCTTTTGAGGTTAGGAACTGGCTTAAAACTTAAAAAGAGGAAAATAGTCCTCAAGATTTCCTATCGAAAAGCTCTTTGCCTGTTTTTAAATATTTGCAACAGTTTCCAAGATACAAACGCTTGAACTTCCAATGTAGACATTTTTGCTTCTATTTCTTTATTGGTTAGAAATTTCACGTAAAGTCCAAATAGTCAAAGACTGTTCTGGAAGCGCTCAATGGAAATGATTCTTAGCTTTGCATAGGAATTTTTTACTGTTTCGGACATGTGAAGGAAAATCTCCCGCTAATTATAAAGTTCTGCGTCTATCTCTTTTGAGGTTAGGAACTGGCTGAAAACTTAAAAAGAAGAAAATAGTTCTCAAGGTTTCCTATCAAAAAGCTCTTTGCGGGTTTTACATATTTGCAACAGTTTCCAAGATACAAACGCTTGAACTTCCAATGTAAACATTTTTTCTTCTATTTCTTTATTGGTTAGAAATTTCCCGTAAAGTCCAAATAGTCAAAGACTGTTCTGGAAGCGCTCAATGGAAATGATTCTTAGCTTTGCATAGGAATTTTTTACTGTTTCGGACATGTGAAGGAAAATCTCCCGCTAATTATAAA
>NW_026017111.1:1916788-1919354 GCF_020466585.1 Dendroctonus ponderosae
TCCTTCACATGTCCGAAACAGTAAAAAATTCCTATGCAAAGCTAAGAAATGTTTCGATTGAGCGCTTCCAGAACAGTCTTTGACTATTTGGACTTTACGCGAAATTTCTAACCAATAAAGAAATAGAAGCAAAAATATCTACATTAGAAGTTCAAGCGTTTGTATCTCGGAAACTGTTGCAAATATGTAAAACTCGCAAAGACCTTTTTGATAGGAAACCTTGAGAACTATTTTCCTCTATTTAAGTTTTAAGCCAGTTTCTAACCTCAAAAGAGATATTCGCAGAAGTTTATAATTAACGGGAGCTTTTCCTTCACATGTCCGAAACAGTAAAAAATTCCTATGCAAAGCTAAGAAATATTTCGATTGAGCGCTTCCAGAACAGTGTTTGACTATTTGGACTTTACGCGAAATTTCTAACCAATAAAGCAATAGAAGCAAAAATGTCTACATTAGAAGTTCAAGCGTTTGTATCTCGGAAACTGTTGCAAATATGTAAAACCCGCAAAGAGCTTTTTGATAGGAAACCTTGAGAACTATTTTCTTCTTTTTAAGTTTTAAGCCAGTTCCTAACCTCAAAAGAGATAGACGCAGAAGTTTATAATTAGCGGGAGATTTTCTTTCACATGTCCGAAACAGTAAAAAATTCCTATGCAAAGTTAAGAAGCACTTCGATTGAGCGCTTCGAGAACAGTCTTTGACAATTTGGACTTTACGTGAAATTTCTAACCAATAAAGAAATAGAAGCAAAAATGTCTACATTGGACGTTCAAGCGTTTGTATCTCGGAAACTGTTGCAAATATGTAAAAACACGCAAAGAGCTTTTCGATAGGAAACCTTGAGAACTATTTTCCTCTTTTAAAGTTTTAAGCCAGTTCCTAACCTCAAAAGAGATAGACGCAGAAGTTTACAATTAGCGGGAGATTTTCCTTCACATGTCCGAAACAGTAAAAAATTCCTGTGCAAAGTTAAGAAGCACTTCGATTGAGCGCTTCCAGAACAGTCTTTGACTATTTGGACTTTACGCGAAACTCCTAACCAATAAAGAAATAGAAGCAAAAATGTCTATATTGGACGTTCAAGCTTTTGTATCTCGGAAACTGTTGCAAATATGTAAAAACCCGCACAGAGCTTTTCGATAGGAAACCTTGAGAACTATTTTCCTCTTTTTAAGTTTTAAGCCAGTTCCTAACCTCAAAAGAGATAGGAGCAAAAATGTCTATATGGGAAGTTCAAGCGTTTGTATCTCGGAAACTGTTGGAAATATGTAAAAACCCGCAAAGAGCTTTTCGATAGAAAATCTTGATAACTATCTTTTTCTTTTGAAGTTTTATCGCCAATTCCTAACCTATAAAAAGGTAGAAATAAAAATGTTAACACTTAAAGGGCTCGGCAAGCTTAGGCGTGTGTACTCGGGAACTGTTGCAACTAAATGACGATTTTCGATGGAGAACTGTATTTTACTTAATTAGTTTTAAAGCAAAACCTAACCTCTAAAAGGATACACGCCAAAGTAGCTAAGCGAATTGTAATTGTGTGTTGCTCATTAGGTTTTAATCGTTGATAAATTGTTGCAGAAAAATGTTTATCGCTGGAAAGGCCTTCAGGAGGCGGAAAAGGGAAGAAAATGAGGAAACCGCGCACAATCTATTCAAGTCTTCAACTACAGCAACTAAATCGGCGATTTCAACGCACACAATATCTGGCCCTGCCCGAACGGGCCGAATTGGCTGCCAGCTTAGGATTAACACAAACTCAGGTAAGTTTCGCCAAAAGATTTTACGTGCATTAGGCACAATTGTCTGAAACAAAGGCCAAAAACCATCAATTGTTGCGATTTTCGTTCGGATTGTCTCGTGTAGAACTCAATTTCTTTACGTTACCGCTAGTCAACGCGTATACTGGAAGCAGGATTCCTTCTCAAGGGATCCGGCACCGACAGAGAACAAAAGATAACCAATATTCAGACTATTCGCGATCATCTGCTTACGGTTCTCAGGAATTTCCATCGAAATTGTTCGGGGAGAAACATTTCCTGCAAAAAAGAAAAGGACCAAAGGCCGAAATTCGAGGAATTTTTATTGCGGAAACCGAACAACGGCCTCAAACTTATTAAACAAAGTAGATGGTTCTTTTGGCTCTTGGGGGCGCTCATTAATCGTCATCGGTTAGTCCAGAATTTACCATAAACTTCTAGCCGTTCTGCTGGTGGTTTAGTGTTTTATCGCGCAAATTTAGTTGAATTTTTTGCGACAGCAACACAGGGTTTATTTTATATCCATTTATGCGCTACAAATAAATCCGATTCGTTGAACCAAGTAACAGAATGCCAGCCGATAGCTCGTTAGTAGATTAGGTCAAATGTCAAAGGTTTTCAGTTCCCTATAATTAGTACAGCGCGTTGCCACGATCGTCGCCCCTGTCAGCCCTTCCCATAGTCAGCAGAGGGTGGAGATACCCCTGTGCCATAATAAATTTCACTGTCCGAATCGTTAGCTTAATTTCTGATCTAATTTGTAACCTTAACGGGCCTCTTGGGCTCGAATATACAGGGTTGCTCATTAG
>NW_026017111.1:1919454-1920938 GCF_020466585.1 Dendroctonus ponderosae
CAGATTTAAAATTTACACAAACTCATGATTGGTAAAAATCAACGTTCTTTTAGGTCTTTGCCTTCTTGAAACCGTAAATTTGTCTCTCGAAAGACGTTGATTTTTACCAATCATGAGTTTGTGTAAATTTTAAATCTGATGATGGCGCTGTTGTCTCGCCGAAACGTAATTACAAAATTTTTACTTCACACTTTGGAGACACATTTAAGGTTTCGAGAAGGCAAAGACCTAAAAGAACGTTGATTTTTACAAATCATGAGTTTGTGTAAATTTTAAATCTGATGATGACGCTGTTGTCTCGCCGAAACGTAATGAAATCAACGATGTTTCACAATTTTTACTTCACACTTTGGACACAAATTTAAGGTTTCAAGAAGGCAAAGACCTAAGATAACGTTGATTTTTACCAATCATGAGTTTGTGTAAATTTTAAATCTGATGATGGCGCTGTTGTCTCGCCGAAACGTAATGAAATAAACGATGTGTAGCGGCGCAAACAAAAAATCGACTTTTAATAAAAAACCTGAAGATCTAAACAAAATTTTAACATAAACCCAATATTGAAAAAATGTTAAACAGCTTTAAGTCTGAGAGCAAAAAAATTAACTGAAAACTTTCAAATTATATTTTGAATCAAACGCAAAAATCGGTTCGGTTTTTAGATCCCGAAGCTCGGAAGATCAAAATTTATACTTGAACAAACCCGTTTGGGTTTTTTAAATAAAGTTTAAAAGAGATATTAAACAATTTTATGCGCGACGATCAAAATTAATTGTTAAAAGCCACACTTTAGGAAACTAAACCAAAACTCTTAACATCGAAATTGCAAAAGAACCAGCAGAAGAATAGTTTTTGAAGATATTGAAGAAACCTCAAAGGAAAACATAGAAGCAAATTGAAGACATCTTAAAGAAAACTAAAGCACTTTAGGTCAACAAGCTCAAGGGTCCAAGCAAAATTTTAAAATACTCTTAAGCAGACAGGACAATCTTCAGCGGCATTATAAATATATGAATACTCGAACATCTTGGACCCAAAAATTATCTTGTTTAGATGTTTCCTTAAAAATCAAAATTAAATTTTATCAAAAAGAAAAGTTTTGAAGATGTTGAATAAACCCAAAAAACTCACAAATAGTCGATTCAGTTTTCCGATCATTAAGCTTTGAATATCAAAAGTATTAGTTGAAGAAACCCGAAAGTGAATTGGAAACTTTTCGGTCAACAAGGCTGAAGATCCGAATAAAATTTCAAAAGAAGCGCCAAGAAAACTTATGAGTGAAAAAGTTCAAAAGACATTCTCAATACATACTTGAACAGATTGGCCTAAAAATTAGCTATTTTGAAGTTGGAAAACGTTGAAGTTGGTAGTTTTGGGGCGAAGTCGTTGGCTTCTTGGCCTTGTTTGTTTTCGCTCCAATTGAAGCCCAAATCTTCCCGAAGAAATTAAAAACCTTTGATAGTCGAAATTCGCGTTCATTTGAA
>NW_026017111.1:1921038-1924520 GCF_020466585.1 Dendroctonus ponderosae
ACAAGTTTTCTTGGCGCTTCTTTTGAAATTTTATTCCGAATTTTATTCCGATCTTCAGCCTTGTTGACCGAAAAGTTTCCAATTCAGGCTCAAAAAAACGTGTACAAACGAAAAGAGTTCAAATGAACGCGAATTTCGACTATCAAAGGTTTTTAATTTATTCGGGAAAATTTGGGCTTCGATTGGAGCGGAAACAAACAAGGCCAAGAAGCCAACGACTTCGCCCCAAAACTACCAACTTCAATGTTTTTCAACTTCAAAATAGCTAACTTTTAGGCCAATCTGTTCAAGTATGTATTTAGAATGTCTTTTGAACTATTTCACCCACAAGTTTTCTTGGCGCTTCTTTTGAAATTTTATTCGGATCTTCAGCCTTGTTGACCGAAAAGTTTCCAATTCACTTTCGGGTTTCTTCAACTAATACTTTTGATATTCAAAGCTTAATGATCGGAAAACTGAATCGACTATTTGTGAGTTTTTTGGGTTTATTCAACATCTTCAAAACTTTTCTTTTTGATAAAATTTAATTTTGATTTTTAAGGAAACATCTAAACAAGATAATTTTTGGGTCCAAGATGTTCGAGTATTCATATATTTATAATGGCGCTGAAGATTGTCCTGTCTGCTTAAGAGTATTTTAAAATTTTGCTTGGACCATTGAGCTTGTTGACCTAAAGTGCTTTAGTTTCCCTTAAGATGTCTTCAATTTGCTTCTATGTTTTCCTTTGAAGTTTCTTCAATATCTTCAAAAAGTATTCTTCCGCTGGTTCTTTTGCAATTTCAATGTTAAGAGTTTTGGTTTAATTTCCCAAAGTGTGACTTTTAACAATTAATTTTGATAGTCGCGCATAAAATTGTTTAATATCTCTTTCAAACTTTATTTAAAAAACCCAAACGGGTTTGTTTGCTTTGGGGTGTGTTCAAGTATAAATTTTGATCTTCCGAGCTTCGGGATCTAAAAACCGAACCGATTTTTGCGTTTGATTCAATATATAAGTTGAAAGTTTTCAGTTAATTTTTTTGCTCTCAGACTTAAAGCTGTTTAACATTTTTTCAAAATTGGGTTTATGTTAAAATTTTGTTTAGATCTTCAGGGTTTTTATTAAAAGTCGATTTTTTGCGCCGCTACACATCGTCTATTTCATTACGTTTCGGCGAGGCAACAGCGCCATCATCAGATTTAAAATTTACACACACTCATGATTGGTAAAAATCAACGTTCTTTTAGGTCTTTGCCTTCTTGAAACCTTAAATTTGTCTCCAAAGTGTGAAGTAAAAATTGTGAAACATCGTTGATTTTATTACGTTTCGGCGAGACAACAGCGTCATCATCAGATTTAAAATTTACACAAACTCATGATTGGTAAAAATCAGCGTTCTTTTAGGTCTTTGCCTTCTTGAAACCGTAAATTTGTCTCCAAAGTGTGAAGTAAAAATTGTGAAACATCGTTAATATCATTTCGTTTCGGCGAGACAACAGCGCCATCATCAGATTTCAAATTTACACAAATTCATGATTGGTGAAAATCAGCGTTCTTTTAGGTCTTTGCCGTCTTGAAACCTTAAATTTGTTTCCAAAGTGTGAAGTAAAAATGTTGTCATTACGTTTCGGCGAGACAACAGCGCCATCATCAGATTTACAATTTACACAAACTCATGATTGGTAAAAATCAACGTTCTTTTAGGTCTTTGCCATCTTCAAACCTTAAATTTGTCTTTCGAGAGACAAATTTAAGGTTTCAGGAAGGCAACGACCTACAAGAACGTTGATTTTTACCAATCATGAGTTTGTGTAAATTTTAAATCTGATGATGACGCTGTTGTCTCGCCGAAACGTAATGAAATGAACGATGTTCAAAATTAAACCCAGGAAAGATAAGAATATCATAACAAGTACACGCAGTTAGGAAAATAAATGAGAATTTTTATTTTAAGGCTTTTGATGCCAATGCAAAGGTAGATTTTCGGTTTATGCCGCTTTTGAAGAACACATTTGATCATCAGAGCTTCTGTGCCTCTTTTGAAGAGTAGCAGGTTGCTTGACCTAAACGCTTAAATGCCTTTTGCGTTGGCTTCTAAATGGAACTTTGAGTTTGGGTTTTGTATTCGTCCCTGGCGCTTCTTTAAGATGTGAGCGGCAACCCGCAAGTGCGCTTGTGTTGCATTTGCAATTTCCCAGCAAAAAAATCGAATTTCAAAACATCCTGATTTAACCGAAACTTCCTCAATAGGTAGGGACAAAGTAGGGACCATTATGGGTCGAATGGTGGGCATTTGGAGGCTTATCTTATCCTAGCTGTTGTAGCGAACTCACCATCATCTTTAGGCGATGGAGGACAGTTCGATGCGTAGGATCCTAAATGGTATCCGGTATACGAATTCTGATGCATCGGAGGAAACGGATAGGCGCCAAGGGCGCCTCTTGGGCTCGGAAAGCCCGTATCGTGGGCACCTGGGGGTCCTGAATGCGCATTTCCCGCCGGCGAATTAAAGTGGTGCTGATAGGATGTCCGTAAGGGACCGTAACCGTGCTGTTGGAGCTCGATAAAAGCACTTTTCGATACTGGCGTAGAGTTGCTGGAGTCGTGAGGGGTGGGAGGACCCAGATGAGGCTCGCCCGACATCGTAGGAGTCCCTGGCGGATCCTCGTTTGGTCCCCCGAACGGGGACCCGAGATCCGTGAAGTTTAACGTTGTGAAAGGTTTGTTTTCCACTTTGATGAAATTCGGAGGCGTCTTGAATAAACTGGGAAATGCCCAGCAGCTCACTGCGCAAACTGTAACACACTAGCAATTAAGCCGGGAAACCAAGTCACCAAAAGAGACCCGATTGTCGTCCGCTGATAAAAAGCGCACAAAGTCACTAACTGTATCCGAAACCAATAAAGTCACGGCAATTGTCGAGGAAAAACGAATAAACAAATCGCATCAAAATATCGAAATTACTTTAAACAGTTAATAACATTAATCGAAAGACCCGAAAGCAATTTAGCGTATTCAACTGCGATAATACGTGTAATTCACACTATAATTGAGTAAAAACTATTTGAAGATTAACCCGAAACCAAATTACACGAAATTGAGCGCATATGTCGTTTTTTTACGTCGAAAATTGATCGTTCAAAACCAACCATCTACTTCCTACGAGCGTAGGGACTATAATGAAGAATAATCATATAATAGTCGGCTTGGGACGCCTAGTTGCACCTTTCAACCGGCAGGTTTCGCTACCATTCAGCGCTACATCGAGGCTACGCCGCCTCGAACGTTTTTCATTGGTTTGGAGTCGCGTTACGAACCGATCGGGGACTTGTTATTACCAGATTTCAGGCCGAAAAGGCGGGACTCTTTCCAACATTATCACGCCCTTGCAGACTTCAAGGCGCTCGCTTTTTAGGTTAAGTCTCACAGAACTTCTCGCTATTAACATATTGTTGCCGCTTTGCATACTTGCGGTATTCCATAACAGTGCAAATAAAGTGA
>NW_026017111.1:1924620-1925347 GCF_020466585.1 Dendroctonus ponderosae
GCTCACCTATCTGCTACCTCTCCACAATTGTCCCCATTTATTGGGCAATAAATCGGGGAAAAGACATAAAATTGGTTCGAACATTGCGACCGGTGATAAAATAGCCATGAGGTTACTTCATACACTGTTTTGTTCTTTGGATTCGGCGGAAAGACACCCTGTACATTATGCTCATTTAATTTTCTTTYTGCAAATATTWTAACTGAAATTTTGTTTAAAAACAGKAGAAAAAAATATATTCAAATTGGACCAAATYSGACTGCGAAAGTATTCAGTCAAAAGTGAATGTTTAAGGTATAATTGCGGTGAAATTTGTGGTGAAATGACAAAAATCTGTTCGTTTTCCATAGGAATTAGGCCTGGGTAACTCGGGGAATTTTTACGAGTTGGCGCAGAGCTATGCAAATGGCGTGGTGCGCTAACCCAAAACACCGGCGCAGTAACTCAGTTCCGTTGCTGGAAAAAGTTGTTGACTGGTTTTTCGATTTACTTTAAGGGCCATTTATTAACAATACTTTTAAAATTTCTTCAAAATTTCAGAATTTTCCAGCTTTAGCCAAGTTACCGCTTTCTACCAAATGCTCAATTTTCTAAAGTTTTACTTAAAATGCTGCCAAAGTTAACGTATTTTCCGTGAAAAATTATGAAGTAAATTTCGAATCCTTAGTCGGTTTGTAAAAAGTTTTGAAATCCCTTTCCAGCGTCGAATTTGGAGCAAAAATGTAGT
>NW_026017111.1:1925447-1927151 GCF_020466585.1 Dendroctonus ponderosae
AAAACGGCAGGAATTTATTTTCCTTTTGTCTCGAATTCAACCCTGAAAAGTTTTTGTAAATTTTTACAAAGCTATAAATTTATCTTGTAATTTCTAGCGCAAAAGACCTCCAGATAGTCAGTATTTTTAAGTGAAACTCTACAAAATAAAACGTTTTTGATTAGAAAGTAATGCAAAAAAAATCCAGGCACACCTAAAAATCCATATTTTTTTAACAAACTCTACAGTCTGCACCCTAATTGAGGTGTCGAGATTTACAAATAATCTGTTATAAACTTTCGCCTATTCTGTTCATTTTTTAATAGAAAATGACTACATTTTTGCTCCAAATTCGACGCTGGAAAGGGATTTCAAAACTTTCCACAAACCGACTAGGGATTCGAAATTTACTTCATAATTTTTCACGGAAAATACGTTAACTTTGGCAGCATTTTAAGTGAAACTTTAGAAAATTGAGCATTTGGTAGAAAGCGGTAACTTGGCTAAAGCTGGAAAATTCTGAAATTTTGAAGAAATTTTTAAAGTATTGTTACTAAATGGCCCTTAAAATAAATCGAAAAACAAGTCAGCAACTTTTTCCAGCAACGGAACTGAGTTACTGCGCCGGTGTTTTGGGTTAGCGCACCAAGCCATTTGCATAGCTCTGCGCTAACTCGTAAAAATTCCCCGAGTTACCCAGGCCTAATTCCTATGGAAAACGACCAGATTTTTGCCATTTCACCACAAATTTCACCGCAATTATACCTTAAACATTCACTTTTGACTGAATACTTTCGCAGTCGGAGGTCCAATTTGAATATATTTTTTTCTACTGTTTTTAGACAAAATTTCAGTTAAAATATTTGCAAAAAGAAAATTAAATGAGCGTAATGTACAGGGTGTCTTTCCGCCGAATCCAAAGAACAAAACAGTGTATGAAGTATCCTCATGGCTATTTTATCACCGGTCTCAATGTTCTAACCAATTTTATGTCTTTTCCCCGATTTATTGCCCAATAAATGGGGACAATTGTGGAGAGGTAGCAGATAGGTGAGCGTAAAGCGTGGAACTGGGTAAATTGTAGAATTTATTGCGGAAATTATTGTGGGAACAATATCGGAGTTCGTTATTTATTGGCAACAATTTTCCAAAGTTCCAATGTTCAAAGATCAGACAATAAAATATACATCGGTACAGATCGTGTGAGTTATAGAGAATTGTATATACTTTCCTGACGGTGTTTCAATTCCAAATCAAAATTAATTCCTGGGTTTGTCATTTATTGTCTCTATTTATCAATTAAAATACGTTTCGGTGTATTTTTCCACCATCATCAGTTTTTATGGGTAGCGTTGTTGCTGCAACATAACCCCATAACAGTGCAAATAAAGTGACCAGAATATCAACCAACTAACCAAAAAACGCTTAAAACTGCTTGGCCATCGTCGCATCAGTTGGCGATTTTCGGGTCTTTTGTCCAATTGAGCCGGACGTTTCGCTAGCACGCATGGCTAGCATCTTCAGTGTTGGGGCAACTACAGTCGTTTCACAGCAAACACCGCTGAAGTTGCTAGCAATGAGTGCGAGCGAAACGTCTGGACCCGAATATCGCCCAGTCTTCGGACTAAACTGAATAAAATTATTTGGTTTTTGGGCCAAATGCGAAGCTGAAATTGGTTGTTGTTAGAGAAACTTTCAATATTTTCAGAGCGATGTGGAAAGGGA
>NW_026017111.1:1927251-1929429 GCF_020466585.1 Dendroctonus ponderosae
TAAATTTATAGCTTTGTAAAAATTTACAAAAACTTTTCAGGGTTGAATTCGAGACAAAAGGAAAATAAATTCCTGCCGTTTTTTCCCCGAAAACCCGGTTTCCTCCAAAACCGATCACAAAACTAAAAGTTTTATAATGGCAAACGCAAAAAACCCATTATTTTCTGATGATTTTCTGACAATAATGGGATATTTTCAGACAGAAATTACAAAATTAATTTTGCTAGAAAAGTCGCCTCATTCATCGGTCTGCAGGGAACTTTAGAAAACCATTTTCAGCCTCGAATATGGCACAAAAACCAAATAGTGTTATTCAGTTTTTTACCGAAAGTGGGTAATTAAGATTATCTTGAAAAACCGTCAGGGGGAGCAAAAGTTTGCAAAAAAATATTTGGAAAACTCCCTTTCCACATCGCTCTGAAAAGATTGAAAGTTTCTCTAACAACAACCAATTTCAGCTTCGCATTTGGCCCAAAAACCAAATAAATTTATTCCGTTTAGTCCGAAGACTGGAAGTCCAACACTGAAGATGCTAGCCATGCGGTCTAGCGAAACGTCCGGCTCAATTGGACAAAACCCCCGAAAATCGCCAACTGATGCCAAGCAGTTTTAAGCGTTGTTTGGTTAGTTGGTTGATATTCTGTTCACTTTATTTGCACTGTTATGGAATACCGCAAGTATGCAAAGCGGCAACAATATGTTAATAGCGAGAAGTTCTGTGAGACTTAACCTAAAAAGCGAGCGCCTTGAAGTCTGCAAGGGCGTGATAATGTTGGAAAGAGTCCCGCCTTTTCGGCCTGAAATCTGGTAATAACAAGTCCCCGATCGGTTCGTAACGCGACTCCAAACCAATGAAAAACGTTCGAGGCGGCGTAGCCTCGATGTAGCGCTGAATGGTAGCGAAACCTGCCGGTTGAAAGGTGCAACTAGGCGTCCCAAGCCGACTATTATATGATTATTCTTCATTATAGTCCCTACGCTCGTAGGAAGTAGATGGTTGGTTTTGAACGATCAATTTTCGACGTAAAAAAACGACATATGCGCTCAATTTCGTGTAATTTGGTTTCGGGTTAATCTTCAAATAGTTTTTACTCAATTATAGTGTGAATTACACGTATTATCGCAGTTGAATACGCTAAATTGCTTTCGGGTCTTTCGATTAATGTTATTAACTGTTTAAAGTAATTTCGATATTTTGATGCGATTTGTTTATTCGTTTTTCCTCGACAATTGCCGTGACTTTATTGGTTTCGGATACAGTTAGTGACTTTGTGCGCTTTTTATCAGCGGACGACAATCGGGTCTCTTTTGGTGACTTGGTTTCCCGGCTTAATTGCTAGTGTGTTACAGTTTGCGCAGTGAGCTGCTGGGCATTTCCCAGTTTATTCAAGACGCCTCCGAATTTCATCAAAGTGGAAAACAAACCTTTCACAACGTTAAACTTCACGGATCTCGGGTCCCCGTTCGGGGGACCAAACGAGGATCCGCCAGGGACTCCTACGATGTCGGGCGAGCCTCATCTGGGTCCTCCCACCCCTCACGACTCCAGCAACTCTACGCCAGTATCGAAAAGTGCTTTTATCGAGCTCCAACAGCACGGTTACGGTCCCTTACGGACATCCTATCAGCACCACTTTAATTCGCCGGCGGGAAATGCGCATTCAGGACCCCCAGGTGCCCACGATACGGGCTTTCCGAGCCCAAGAGGCGCCCTTGGCGCCTATCCGTTTCCTCCGATGCATCAGAATTCGTATACCGGATACCATTTAGGATCCTACGCATCGAACTGTCCTCCATCGCCTAAAGATGATGGTGAGTTCGCTACAACAGCTAGGATAAGATAAGCCTCCAAATGCCCACCATTCGACCCATAATGGTCCCTACTTTGTCCCTACCTATTGAGGAAGTTTCGGTTAAATCAGGATGTTTTGAAATTCGATTTTTTTGCTGGGAAATTGCAAATGCAACACAAGCGCACTTGCGGGTTGCCGCTCACATCTTAAAGAAGCGCCAGGGACGAATACAAAACCCAAACTCAAAGTTCCATTTAGAAGCCAACGCAAAAGGCATTTAAGCGTTTAGGTCAAGCAACCTGCTACTCTTCAAAAGAGGCACAGAAGCTCTGATGATCAAATGTGTTCTTCAAAAGCGGCATAAACCGAAAATCTACCTTTGCAT
>NW_026017111.1:1929529-1930725 GCF_020466585.1 Dendroctonus ponderosae
ATGAACGCTAAAGAAAAGTGTTTCTTTTTGATCATAATAAATAATAAATATAAAAAAATACATTAAAATCGATAGGGAGGACCAGGAACGATATTGTTTACAATAAACCACGTAACTTTTGCTTCCAAAACCCGACACCGCTAATATCTTGGTATTTGCATAATTATATCAAGGTGAATGTCAAATCCACTCAACTCTAAATGAGCTTCTTGTACAGGATGGTCCGCTTTTTAAGGCACCCAAACCGACTGCGAACAGAAGCTGTAGCTGTCTAAACGAGTGATTTGTTTGCGCATTATTAGCCTTTGAAACGAGTCACTAAGTGAATTTACTGCTGATTGTGCCCCGATCAATATTAATGAGGAATGTGCGGCCAGCAAAGGTGCGCACCCTGTACATTAGTGGTTTAATCAATGAGCAGAAAGATGCCCGATCTGACACAGGTGGTAAAAAGAGCCAACTCGGTTCGGACTTTAGTAACGTGAGAAATTGTTAATAAACCAGTTTATGTGTCGATCGAATTTCCTAATAATTTCCTTCTAGTGCCGTTATGTTAGCAATTTCTTTATTTGCCGATAGTCAATAAAAATGAGCAATTTTACAACATTAAGGGCATTTTTCATGATGAACGGGTGCGTTTTTTCTGCTTCTGCGTTGTCGTGGCAAAGAACTTACTCCTGAGGAGCAGGAAGTTGTGCTGGAAAAACGCAAAAAAATCAAACTTTTAGAAGTTATAGACTCGAGTTTTTTCTATCTAAGGTTGAAAAGACAGCACTCTATCTTTTCTGGTTTTTTCGGGGCGTTTTTCTAAAACGCCCTTGGCAGGTTTTCTTGTCTCAAAACCACTCCGGATGGGTAGGATTTTGAAAATTTGTCAAAATTTGTAGAAAACCGCCAAAAAATGAAACTTTTACCAAATATAGAGTGAAGCTTTCTCTATTCAAGAGTGTAAAAGACAGCGCTCTATCTCTACTAGTTTAATCATGGATCAATTTTTAAAAGCGCTTGGCAGATTTTATTGCTTTGAAACCGCTCCCGACAGGTAGGATTTTGAAAATGTGTCTCATTTTGATGAAAACTGCGAAAAAAATGAAACCGACCAAATATAGAGTGAAGTTTTCTCTATTTAAGAGTGTGAAAGACAGCGCTCTATCTCTACTAGTTTCGTCATAGGTCAATTTTTAAATGCGCTTTGC
>NW_026017111.1:1930825-1933301 GCF_020466585.1 Dendroctonus ponderosae
AACCGCCTGAAGAGCCTACTGAACAAGGGGGGTTTAACAAAAAACCTCCAGTCCCAAGCTAAAACAAGTAGTAGGTAGAGAAGGGGCTTCAACCTGGGAAAATCTCGCCGCAATCTGAGGATTGATGACTTGCCGCCCTCAAAACCTCGAAACTCTTACTGACTGTTGAAACTTTTTCACCTCATTTTGCCATTTCTCTCCTGAACAAAAAACGAAAATTGATAATGCCTGAACAACCAGCTTCACTCCCGATGCCCTGCAAAACAGGCCATCAAAGTGCGCCCGAATAAAATTCATTTGACAACGAAGGGAACACCCCGTAGAGCTGCGGCCGGCTCCTGCTGCGAAAATGGCTTTATTACAACCTTTATATAGTTAAGGCCCCTCTGCGACAAGTTAACTATCCTTATTCAATCAAGGCTACATTGTATTGCGCTCGGAATCTATATGATTATTTTGACATTGGTTTTGTTTCCAAATTAGTTAAGCGAACTGCTGCTGCAAAAACGCTCCTGAGGGGAGTTCATTCGGTGCATATTGTTGCTGCTTGCACAATTCCAACATGCTCCCAAATGCCTCTTCTGGCATAATGCTCGATAATTTTAATAGAGCGACCACGGCACGAGACCTACATTAACTGAACTGAATTGAACGCTGGATTTACGGTAGAAATTTAATAAAACCGGTGAAAACTGCTCAAGAAACGTCCAATCGTTAGGTGTCCAAGAGCTGGATCATTAGACTCATGTTTTTCCAACTTTTCCAACGCAAAACAATGATCTGAAGACGGCAAAAGCTAGTCAAATTAACTGTAAAAGAGCTGTTGCAACTGAGGTGTGCGAGCAATTGAGTAAAGAGCAAAGTCTAGTCTGGAAGACTTTTCCTTTCCATTGGATGCTCGAGTAAAATGTTGAACAAACCCTGCTTGAATCGCTTCCAAAACATTTGAATCAAATGTCTGTTTGCTAGTATTTATTACAGCGAGCGCAAATTCTCAAGGAATTGTCGGCTGTGAACGGATTTCAATGGGATTTCTATGCGAAACAATGGTCTGAACAGAAAACAACATCGACTCTGATGGTTGCCATTGATGAAGGTCACCTTAAGATCGTAGATATAGAAAAAACACTGCACAGATGCATTCATTATGAAATCACAATTATGCAAGCCATTAGTCATCGTAGACTGTAAAATGAGTTCTTGAAAAATCCTAGAAGAATCGGCCGTTATCGACTACATTACGTGAAACTGATAGTTTGAAGAAAGCGCAGTAATGAACATTAGAATTAGGAAGTTATTACAAAAGGAATTTGCTCAAAGAAGCGAGTTGATGTATACAAAAGATCGCAAAAATTTCAGATAAACACAAACATTCATTAATTCGATGTCTTGCCAAAGCCCGTTAGAGTAGTAGTTTAAAGGGCAAAACATGCACAAACTTACTAGTGTGTGGACAGAAAGCCTCCTTACCTGCGGAGGAAAAACATTTTTTCATAAAAATTATCAAAAGAGCAGAGCTTTCGCAGCCATTGCTTGAAACTGCTGGGATTTTCGGCCGATAAACCAAGCAATTTATCGTAAAATAGAACCACAGTCCTGATTAAAACATTGCACAAATACACATAAAAATTGACTTTTCAAAAACTAGCCGAGATAGAGCACTGTTTTTCACACTGTTAAATAGAGGAAGCTTCACTCTATTATTGCTCAAAATTTGCATTTTTTGGCGGTTTTCTCCAAATTTTGACAAATGTTCAAAATCCCACCCGTCCGGAGCGGTTTCAATGCAAGAAAATCTGCCACGAGCGTTTAAAAAAATGCCATCACGAAACGGCAAAAGATAGACTATTTAACATTAAATAGAAAAAACTCTAGTCTATAATTTCTCAAAGTTTGATTTTCTTGACAGTTTTGCTGAATTTTTGGCAAATTTTCACAAGATGACTTGTCAAAACCGGTTCGAAGGCAAGAGAATCTACAAAGCGCATTTCAAAATTGACCTATGACGAAACTAGTAGAGATAGAGCGCTGTCTTTCACACTCTTAAATAGAGAAAACTTCACTCTATAGTTGCTCAGTTTAATTTTTTTGGCAGTTTTTATCAAATTGAGGCAAATTTTCAAAATCCTATCCGTCCGGAGCAGTTTTGCGACAAGAAAATGTACAGAGAGCGTTTGAAAAGATTGTTACGAAGAAACCCGAAATGATAGAGCGCTGCCTTTTCCAACCTTATATAGAGAAAGCTCTAGTCTATAACTCCTCAAAGTTTTATTTTTTTGGCAGCTTTGACCAAATTTTCAAAACAGGACTTGTCAAGAGCGGTTTAAAGACAATAAAATCTGTAAAGCGCATTAAAAAATAGACTTATGCAAAAACTAGCCGAGGTAGAGCACCCTTTTTCGCACTGTTATATAGAGAAAGCTTCACTGTATAATTGCTCAAAATTTTATTTTTTTGGCGGTTTTCCCCGAATTTT
>NW_026017111.1:1933401-1936341 GCF_020466585.1 Dendroctonus ponderosae
TTTCTCTATTTAATGTTGAAAAGTCAGCGATCTATCTTTTGCCGTTTTGTGGCGGTATTTTTTAAACGCTCGTGGCAGATTTTCTTGCTTTGAAACCGCTCCGGACGGGTGGGATTTTGAAAATTTGTCAAAATTTGGAGAAAACCGTCAAAAAAAGCAAATTTTGAGCAATTATAGAGTGAAGCTTCCTCTATTTAACAGTGTGAAAAACAGTGCTCTATCTCGGCTACTTTTTGCATAAGTCTATTTTTTAATGCGCTTTACAGATTTTATCGTCTTTAAACCGCTCTTGACAAGTCCTGTTTTGAAAATTTGGTCAAAGCTGCCAAAAAAATAAAACTTTGAGGAATAATAGACTAGAGCTTTCTCTATATAAGGTTGGAAAAGGCAGCGCTCTACCATTTCGGGTTTCTTCGTAACAATCTTTTCAAACGCTCTTTGTACATTTTCTTGTCGCAAAACTGCTCCGGACGGATAGGATTTTGAAAATTTGTCTCAATTTGACAAAAACTGTTAAAAAAATGAAACTGGGCAACTATAGAGTGAAGTTTTCTCTATTTAAGAGTGTCAAAGACAGCGCTCTATCTCTACTAGTTTCGTCATAGGTCAATTTTGAAATGCGCTTTGTAGATTCTCTGGCCTTCAAACCGGTTTTGACAAGTCATCTTTTGAAAATTTGTCAAAAATTCAGCAAAACTGTCAAAAAAATCAAACTTTGAGAAATTATAGACTAGAGTTTTCTCTATTTGATGTTAAATAGTCAGCGCTCTATCTTTTGCCGTTTTGTGGCTGCATTTTTTTAAACGCCCTTGGCAGATTTTCTTGCCTTGAAACCGCGCCGGACGGGTACGATTTTGAAAATTTGTTAAAATTTGGAGAGAACCGCCAAAAAAATTAAATTTTGAGCAATTATAGAGTCAAGCGTCCTCTATTTCACAGTGCTCCATCTCGGCTAGTTTTTGCATAAGTCAATTTTTAAATGCGCTCTGCAGATTTTCGCGTCTTTAAACCGCTCTTGACAAGTCCTGTTTTGAAAATTTGTCAAAATTTGGTCAAAGTTGCCAAAAAAATAAAACTTTGCGGAATTATAGACTAGAGCTTTCTCTATCTAAGGCTGAAAAAGGCAGTGCTCTATCTTTTCGGGTTTCTTCGTAACATTCTTTTCAAACGCTCTTTGCACATTTTCTTGTCGCAAAACTGCTCGGGACGGATAGGATTTTGAAAATTTGTCTCAAGTTGATAAAAACTGCCAAAAAAATGAAACTGAGCAACTATAGAGTGAAGCTTTCTCTATTTAACAGTGTGAAAAACAGTGCTCTATTTCGGCTAGTTTTTGCCAAGTCGATTTTTATGTGTAATTGTGCAATGTTTTAGTCAGGACTGTGGTTGTATTTTACGATAAATTGCTTGGTTTATCGGCCGAAAATCCCAGCAGTTTCAAGCAATGGCTGCGAAGCTTTTGATAATTTTTATGAAAAAAATTCTGTCCACACCCTAGTAAGTTTGTGCATGCTTTGGCCTTTAAACTACTACTCTAACGGGCTTTGGCAAGACATCGAATTAATGAATGTTTGTGTTTATCTGAAATTTTTGCGATCTTTTGTATACATCAACTCGCTTCTTTGAGCAAATTCCTTTTGTAATAACTTCCTAATTCTAATGTTCATTACTGCGCTTTCTTCAAACTATCAGTTTCACGTAATGTAGTCGATAACGGCCGATTCTTCTAGGATTTTTCAAGAACTCATTTTACAGTCTACGATGACTAATGGCTTGCATAATTGTGATTTCATAATGAATGCATCTGTGCAGTGTTTTTTCTATATCTACGATCTTAAGGTGACCTTCATCAATGGCAACCATCAGAGTCGATGTTGTTTTCTGTTCAGACCATTGTTTCGCATAGAAATCCCATTGAAATCCGTTCACAGCCGACAATTCCTTGAGAATTTGCGCTCGCTGTAATAAATACTAGCAAACAGACATTTGATTCAAATGTTTTGGAAGCGATTCAAGCAGGGTTTGTTCAACATTTTACTCGAGCATCCAATGGAAAGGAAAAGTCTTCCAGACTAGACTTTGCTCTTTACTCAATTGCTCGCACACCTCAGTTGCAACAGCTCTTTTACAGTTAATTTGACTAGCTTTTGCCGTCTTCAGATCATTGTTTTGCGTTGGAAAAGTTGGAAAAACATGAGTCTAATGATCCAGCTCTTGGACACCTAACGATTGGACGTTTCTTGAGCAGTTTTCACCGGTTTTATTAAATTTCTACCGTAAATCCAGCGTTCAATTCAGTTCAGTTAATGTAGGTCTCGTGCCGTGGTCGCTCTATTAAAATTATCGAGCATTATGCCAGAAGAGGCATTTGGGAGCATGTTGGAATTGTGCAAGCAGCAACAATATGCACCGAATGAACTCCCCTCAGGAGCGTTTTTGCAGCAGCAGTTCGCTTAACTAATTTGGAAACAAAACCAATGTCAAAATAATCATATAGATTCCGAGCGCAATACAATGTAGCCTTGATTGAATAAGGATAGTTAACTTGTCGCAGAGGGGCCTTAACTATATAAAGGTTGTAATAAAGCCATTTTCGCAGCAGGAGCCGGCCGCAGCTCTACGGGGTGTTCCCTTCGTTGTCAAATGAATTTTATTCGGGCGCACTTTGATGGCCTGTTTTGCAGGGCATCGGGAGTGAAGCTGGTTGTTCAGGCATTATCAATTTTCGTTTTTTGTTCAGGAGAGAAATGGCAAAATGAGGTGAAAAAGTTTCAACAGTCAGTAAGAGTTTCGAGGTTTTGAGGGCGGCAAGTCATCAATCCTCAGATTGCGGCGAGATTTTCCCAGGTTGAAGCCCCTTCTCTACCTACTACTTGTTTTAGCTTGGGACTGGAGGTTTTTTGTTAAACCCCCCTTGTTCAGTAGGCTCTTCAGGCGGTT
>NW_026017111.1:1936441-1938208 GCF_020466585.1 Dendroctonus ponderosae
CAAAAGAATCTGCAAAGCGCATTTAAAAATTGACCTATGACGAAACTAGTAGAGATAGAGCGCTGTCTTTCACACTCTTAAATAGAGAAAACTTCACTCTATATTTAGTCGGTTTCACTTTTTTCGCAGTTTTCATCAAATTGAGACGCATTTTCAAAATTCTACCTGTCGGGAGCGGTTTCAAAGCAAGAAAATCTGCCAAGAGCATTTAAAAAAAATGCCACGAAGAAACCAGGAAAGACAAAGCGCTACCTTTTCAACCTTAAATAGAGAAAGCTCCCGCCTCTAGCTCCTCAAAGTTTGATTTCTTTGGCGGCTGTGGCAAAATTTGGGCAAATTTTCAAAACAGCGCTTGTCAAGAGCGGTTTGAAGGCGATAAAATCTGCAACGCGTTTTTAAAAATTAAGCTATGAAGAAACTAGCAGAGCTGGAGCGCTGTTTTTCATACCCTCAGATAGAGAAAACTTCTCTCTATAATTGCTCACAGTTTGAGTTTTTTGACGATTTTCACCAAATTTAGACGAATTTTCAAAATCCTACCCGTCCGGAGCCGTTTCAAAGCCAGAAAATCTGCCAAGAGCGATTTAAAAAAATGGCACTAAGAAACCAGGAAAGATAGAGCGCTGTCTTAACAACCTCAAATAGAAAAAACTCTCCCCTACAACTCCTCAAAGTTTGACTTCTGTGACAGCTTTGTTGACCAAAGTTTGACAAATTTTCTAAACAGGATTTGTCAAGACCGGTTCGAAGGCAAGAAAATCTGCAAAGCGCTTTTAAAAATTGACCCATGAATAAACTAGTAGAGATAGAGCGCTGTCTTTTACACTCTTGAATAGAGAAAACTTCACTATATATTTGGTAAAAGTTTCATTTTTTTTGCGGTTTTCTTCAAATTTTGACAAATTTTCAAAATCCTACCCATCCGGAGCGGTTTTGAGACAAGAAAACCTGCCAAGGGCGTTTTAGAAAAACGCCCCGAAAAAACCAGAAAAGATAGAGTGCTGTGTTTTCAACCTTAGATAGAAAAAACCCCTGTCTATAACTTCTCAAAGTTTGATTTTTTTGCGTTTCTCAAGCACAACTTCCTGCTCCTCAGGAGTTCTTTGCCATGACAACGCAGAAGCAGAAAAAACGCACCCGTTCATCATGAAAAATGCCCTTAACGTTGTAAAATTGCTCATTTTTATTGACTATCGGCAAATAAAGAAATTGCTAACATAACGGCACTAGAAGGAAATTATCTAAATTCGATCGACACATAAACTGGTTTATTAACAATTTCTCACGTTACTAAAGTCCGAACCGAGTTGGCTCTTTTTACCACCTGTGTCAGATCGGGCATCTTTCTGCTCATTGATTAAACCACTAATGTACAGGGTGCGCACCTTTGCTGGCCGCACATTCCTCATTAATATTGATCGGGGCACAATCAGCAGTAAATTCACTTAGTGACTCGTTTCAAAGGCTAATAATGCGCAAACAAATCACTCGTTTAGACAGCTACAGCTTCTGTTCGCAGTCGGTTTGGGTGCCTTAAAAAGCGGACCATCCTGTACAAGAAGCTCATTTAGAGTTGAGTGGATTTGACATTCACCTTGATATAATTATGCAAATACCAAGATATTAGCGGTGTCGGGTTTTGGAAGCAAAAGTTACGTGGTTTATTGTAAACAATATCGTTCCTGGTCCTCCCTATCGATTTTAATGTATTTTTTTATATTTATTATTTATTATGATCAAAAAGAAACACTTTTCTTTAGCGTTCAT
>NW_026017111.1:1938308-1942461 GCF_020466585.1 Dendroctonus ponderosae
ACAAGGGATTTTATAGGAATATGCTTAACTTCAATGGCAATAGTAGTAACTACTGTTGGGTGGCAGGCGAATGCAAAAAACAATTCAATGCTAGCTTATACAAAAGATCTACGCGCTGACTAATTAGGTAGCTGAAAACCTTGCAATTCATATTAATTAACGGAATTTTAGCAGGTTTCACTGATAATTTATGGCTTTCTATGTGTTTCGTATCCTTGAAACGATTGTTGTTGATACGTCTAGAGATGCATGGACGCAACCACGATTTTCCTACCGAACGAAATGAAAAATGATCGACGTTTCGTCATTTTTGCTTTCGCATTATTCACGCCAGTCGAAATCCCGCTATGAAATCCGACAATTTAGAGCAATTCAATCCGGTAAAAGGAAAATTTCGGGTACATTTACTGCTAATGAACGTTTGAACCAAATGGTTCCGTGAATCTTCACGCAACGTCTAAACACAAAAGCCCATCAAATATGTATTTCATATAATTACAACCCAAATATAAAGGTTGAGTCTTATTACTTTTTTCTATAGTTTCTCATACGAATGACATCTGAAGATAGATGTGTTTGGACTTCCGGTAAATAGCCTTGGTCACACTCGCTGATTCCGAACATTAATTTCAACAGAAAAAAGGTCATTACGTGCATGGCTTTATGCGCACAGCTTTTCTCTTGGATGGCGAATTTAGTTAATTTTATAAGCTTTTTAATCTGCCCCCTAGGTTTGCGATTTCAAATTTTTACCAAAATTTTAGATCAATTAACTAAGTGATTCAGCCTTTTACAGCTTAAACTAACACAAAATTGGCGCAAATGAAGTTTTTGATTCGTTGGCGCGCTTTAAGCTGAGAAATTTTAAGCGGCGGAGGCGTCAAGTTGGAACGTAGCCCCGCACCAGCCTGGTGCATCTCTGATAGACTCCTATGGGTGCGAGTGAGAGAACCGATGCGAGCCACGTTCCAAAATGAGAAAATCGCGTGGCCTAAAACTGGAATGATTAAATTTTTTGGGAGTTTTGCAACCAATGGGGTGGTGTTCTGGTTTTGATGTGGCACATTTATCTTACAGTTTCATTAACCATTCAGTGCTAGAATCAGGCAAGCAAGACAATGCTGTTCCAAAAGCGATTAAAGTGGCAGCGTCCAATTAAAATGGGGAATCGAATAAACAGACAACATGGAAAAAGGGTGATCGAACAGTTGGATTATGAGGGTTGCCAAAAATGTCAATTCACTTGGAGGTTTTTAACAGCAAATGGCTTGTAGCGTTGACCCTTCTCAAGCCACGCGTGGAATACGGGTATTTTAACGTTCCTCGAGCACCGGAAGAATGCTTTTTATATCCTGCTTAATAAAGTGGAAACGACATACTGCAACTAATGCATCCATCGTATGTGCGCTTTTCACGTGAATACCTACTTAACGAATGTCAGGTTGAAATAAATTTTATTTGCTCGAGCAATCAGGTTCATTTCAGTTGCACTGTAGTGGTTTTTCGACACTTTCGCCATCGATCAAAAGGGAACAACCACTAGAGAATCAATTAAAATACCAACGCGAAAGCGTCTAGAAGAAACCTTCGATAGAAACCCAAATGCAAACAATGCGAATCGTTGTCGGAAGTGATTTCTATGCAATAACGGCACTTTAAGCTAGAAAAGCCATCGCCTGATTGGCGTCGGACGTTCCTCAGTTTTAGTAGTCTTTCAAACCAGTTCCCCTGACTGATCGCTACTACAAAAACAACGCGAATATTTCAAAACATATATTTTCGATGATCGATCAGATACCGAAACATCTGCTCAAGCTGCACATTTGATCAGATCTTCAATCAAAAGTCGCAAAAAGGGCGAAACTCACTCGCTACTTAGCCTTTAATTTGCATGCATCCTTTCGGAATAGAATGCATCAGGAAGAAGTGATGGGGAGACCAAAATGGGTTTTAGTGTAAACCCAAACCAAAGATAAACAATAATTTACCAATTCCAATCACTCACTTTGTGAGTGCGATTGGCACATTTACAAGTTAATTAAAACGCTGTTGCATTTCCATACATGAACCATAAGAATGGATCGTAAAAACCGCAAATGTCAACTTGGTATAAAATATTCATTGTCTAGGCGCGTAGTAAAAGCCAAACGTCGTAACCCGATGTCCATGATGGATTTTCGATGCGAACTTTCCGAAAGAAGCTCGAATTTTCTTTGAGCGGCTTTTGAACCGAAAAGTTGATTAAATCGCACAAGTGGCCCAACTAATTGATAGCAATGAGTCAGAAGTGAATCTCCACAGTTTTGCCAATTTTTTCCCGGCTTTTAATCTGTTCTGCTTCGATTGAACGATAAATTAATAGGACAGAAAAAACCATTTTGCCCAGTTTCGGGCTAAAACGTGATAGTTTTATGTGGAAATTCGCTAATTGCGCCTAATTACCGATACATAGGTAATTATGGTAATTAGGGTCTGCACTGTGGACTCGAAAAACTGCAACAACCCAACAGAGGATAGGACAAGCCAAAGTACGTCACTTGTGCAACTAGTTTTTAATTACCTTGCAGCCTAGTCTAATTAATCAGTATTTGTCAGTTAGCAAATAGTAATTGGCGCAAAACATCCAACATTGAAGAAAAATGCTGCACTGATGAGTGCGGATTGACATAAAAACAGACAATTTCTAGATGAAAGTTGAGTTTTTTTTGGCAATTCCCGAAGTGAATACGAGTGCCCTTCAACGATTACACCCTCATATTCGCAGACCATTGTTGAGTACTTTTGTATTTTTCGCTTTTCATTCTAATAGTGACGGACAGGTAGGAAAGAAACTGTGGGTGGCTTTCGGACGAACGCCTCAGGATTAAAAACCGTTAACAAAAGAAATAATTGACTTTTGCTTTCAGCCTCTGCTTGTATTTCAGAAAGAGTCTGCAGACCTTCAATCTGTCCCACTAACAGCCCCACACTCAATCGATTGTCTCTCTCTAGCTCCGGAACCAATTTAGGTCGAGTTCACCGAAAAATCTCCTCAACAGGTCTACAAGTAATGGAACAGAAGTGTAGAGGATTGATAAATTGAACCAAAGAACTCCTGGGTATTTTGCAATTAGAAATCAAATTTTTGGTTTTTGTATATCGCTTATTTCGTTGCGTTTCGGCGAGACAACAGCGCCATCGTCAGATTTAAAATTTACACAAACTCATGATTGGTAAAAATCAACGTTCTTTTAGGTCTTGCCCTTCTTGAAACCTTAAATTTGTCTCTCGAAAGACAAATTGACGGTTTCAAGAAGGCAAAGACCTAAAAGAACGTTGATTTTTACCAATCATGAGTTTGTGTAAATTTTAAATCTGACGATGGCGCTGTTGTCTCGCCGAAACGTAATGAAATCAACGATGTTTCACAATTTTTACTTCACACTTTGGAGACAAATTTAAGGTTTGAAGAAGGCAAAGACCTAAACGAACGTTGATTTTTACCAATCATGAGTTTGTGTAAATTTTAAATCTGACTATGGCGCTGTTGTCTCGCCGAAACGTAATGAAATAAACAATATTCAAAATTTTTACTTCACACTTTGACTGAGATTATTCTAATAAATCAGAATAAGTTCACAACCTGGTTCGCAAAAAATTGAAAGTCTTGAACCTTCAATTTGTTTGCGTAGAAACAAATTGAAGGTTCAAGACAGCAAAGACCTAAATGAATATAATGTTTCCCAATTATGGGTTTGAATGAATTTTAAAGTCTGATGATGGCGCTGTTGTCTCGGCGAAACGTAACAAAATAAACGATATACAAAAAAAATTGCTTCACACTGTGACTGGAGTCTCTAATGATTGCATAAATCAAAATAAAAACCGATTTTTTTCAAAATTTATCACGCTAAAAACTGCGATATTCTCAGCGGTGAAGGTATCAAGATGGAACGTGGCAACAGCCAGGCCATCGTGCTTCTCTCACAGACTCATATGGGTGTGAGCGAGAAAACCGATGAGAGCCGCGTTCTCGACTGACAAAATCAGTTTCATTTAGAGAGACATTTGTTTCTACGCAAACAAATTGAAGCTTCAAGACAGCAAAGACCTAAATGAATATAATGTTTCCCAATTATGGGTTTGAATGAATTTTAAAATCTGATGATGGCGC
>NW_026017111.1:1942561-1950462 GCF_020466585.1 Dendroctonus ponderosae
GCTCGCCCCCATATGAGTCTGTGAGAGAAGCACGATGGCCTGGCTGTTGCCACGTTCCATCTTGATACCTTCACCGCTGAGAATATCCCAGTTTTGAGCGTGACAAATTTTGAAAAAAAATCTATCTTTATTTTGATTTATGCAATCCTTAGGGAAATGCCAAGTCAGTATACAGTTACTTATTCGACTTCCCAACTAAAATCCCGTTGAACCTATTGAAAAACTGAGGTTTTTGAGTTATCAAGCCGTTGTCGATAGGAATTTGGTTCCGATGTTTCGCTGTCACGCATGGCTGGCATCTTCAGGGTTGTCTTCACGTCGGGCGATCCCACTCTGAAGACGATGCGTGCTAGCGAAACGTCAGGGCCAAATTCCTATCAACAGCAGCCTGATCTTCGAGCTTGACGGTTTCAAGACTGCAAAGACCTAAAAGAATGTAATGTTTACCAATTATGAGTGTACAAGAATTTTAAATCTGATGATGCCGCTGTTGGCTCGCCGAAACGTTACCTGAAATCACCATTTTTATTTCACATTTTGACTGAAACCCAGCAAGGAAAAGAATATAATAACAATTACACGCAGTCAGGAAAATAAATCTAAATACAAATACAGAGAACATGGGGATGCTTAAATAAGTCGCGAAAGGAAATTGGTCAGAGTGAATTGAATCCGTTTGTGTAGTTTCAAATTGAATCTAATTTGAATGGTAAAAGTGAGTAGATTCGCAAATAGTTCAATCTAGGCCATAGTAGAACAAGAAGAAAACCGTGCTCTCAAAGCATGCAACATAAAACATTTTTAGTGTGGTGTTATACTTAGCGTTTCCGTGATAAATCAGCATTGGCGGGATGTTAAAAAATATCGATAAAACAAGTTTTATAACCTTCTTGATCATACCAGAAGAAGAAGAAGAAGACGAAAAAAAACGGACAAAGTACTTTTATGTCTTTTTAATTACAACAAATCAAGTTTACGACAGTCGGCCAGCTTCACTGGCGGTCGACGAGACTTTGAAGAATCGCCTTGGTCGGATGCGATTTCAATCTGATGTGTATTCCACTATAAAATTATACGTTGGCCAAGAAAATATAAGGATAAATTCCGATAATTATCATTATTAAACGCCGAATATACGGTTTATGATATTTGTTTGTAATTTTTCATAAGCAAAATATGCAATTTTCCAGTAGTCGATAGTCCTACTTGACGTTTTAATAACTGAGGGCGCGTATACTCGATAATTCGTATTGGTCCAATAGAAAAAAATCAACAACTGGATGATGAAGAAATCCACTCATAAATGCAACATTAATAACCAATGAATCTTAAAAAATTTGGGTTGTTTGGTATGCTTCTTTTTTACATAATTAAGATTACATTTTAGGTTTTGCTCAGAAATTCGGTATCTAAGCAAAAGAGAGAAACTCGTCTGCGTCCAACAATCCTAAATTTTGAGACAAAATGCCCAAACAAACGATCACTAATGAGTCAATGTGGTAGTACTAACACAGATGGACAATCAAAAACAGAAAAACGCCATTTTCAGGCTAAAATCTTCGAAACCCAAACATTTGTAAGGTTGGTTAATAATATATAGTCAACCATCTGCTTTGCGCCATCCGACACTCAGGATGGAAAAGTAGAATAAATTTGCTAGAAAATCGTAAAAATCGCTTTAAAAGCGAACGCGAAAGCGTGAAAAATTTCTTGAAGAGTTGTAACAGAAAAATATTGGAAGTCAATCATTTTGCCAATAAGCGAATAAAATGTTGTTTTGCAGCTTTTTCATACCACATTTAGAACACATTTTGACCGGCCGTGAAAGCGTTCATAGTCTGATTCTTCATAGCATTTCAGATTAAATAAAAACGTCGCCTAAAAGCCCTTAAAACCCATCGACCATTCAAGCTTTGTTCTAAAGAAATTCTCAGCAAATTTCAAACAATCTCAACAGCTCTAAGTGAAAAACTCGCACCAAATGTGAGACATTTGAAGTAACAGCAGTGAAATGCAAACAATAAAACAGGAGGACAGGAAACAACAATCCATAATAATAAGGATAATTAAAAAGTGAATAAAAGCAGAAACAAAATATCAAGATGCGGGCTACCTGGCCGAGTTTAGCATTATTCCATATTCATATACTCCTATCTAAGAACAGCTTAGGAGGATACTTTTGCAAACGCTTACGTTTGATGCCAAGATGTAGCCACCGTCAGATACTACGTACATGTGCGTTCCCCGTTGCTGTTATCTTAGTGAATATCATGAATATAAATCACTCTCGGCAAAAAATTATCATTTTTTTTTTGGTATTTAATTATAGGCTATGAATGTTGGGATAATTTATAGATTGTCCAAGAGGGTTCTTTTAAGAGAACCCACGCATGTAAATGCTAGTAAGTTGTGGTTGTTATTTTTTTCCAGCCCGAAACTTACTTATATGGTAATTTTACACCGTCAAAGTTGATTCAGGATGGATTGGTTAAAACAAATTTTTCTCATTTAGTGGATATTTGAACACATTGGCTCTAATAGTCTGATCATACATTCTACGTTTAAGAGCGTTGTTGGTCAACTTTTAGAGGTTTTTGAGCGCTAAAGATTTTCAATCGACTAATTATCCACCGTTATTATCGTTAAATACAGCTAAAACCCTGACAACTTTGGGTAAAAAAGTTGCGCTATTAAACGCACTGGCGGTGTCAAAGTATCATCTTACTACTGTTTTAATTGCCCCAATTTCACCCACTTTGATATCCCCATACCCCTGGCCAAATGTCGAAAAACATTGCGCAAATATGCATGTATAACCGGCGATTTAGCGCTTATAGGCCTGTCAGTTTGGCCATCAGCACATTGCGCTGTCAAAAAAGGGCCTACTATACTAGCAATCAATAGGTAATCCGGAAATTTTCAGTGAGTGAGTTTTCCTTTTGCTACCCGGTGTGTTGGTAAAAAATCAGCTGGAATAACTGGAATCAAGAGAGTGCCTAAAGCTTATCGCAGAATTTGAAAAATTTTTAACAGACGACTGTCCAGAGCAGTTTTACGGCAAAAAATCAGCCACATATTTAAAAATTATCTACGAAAAACCTAGCAGAGATAGAGAGCGGGTCTTCTGCACCCTTAAACAGAGCAAACTCCACTGTTGGATGCTTCAAAGCTTGATTTCTTTGACGAGTTTGAGCAGGTTTTGACGAACTTTTAAAACAGGACTTGTCCAGGCGGATAAAATCGGGACCACACTGATCTGATCTGATTATCTGATCCATACATCGTTGCCTTTGGCATTTTGATATAGAAAAAATCGACTTTTTAATTACTCAAAGTTTGATTTGTTTAATAAGAAGAACTTGAGAGATAATTTGACCGCTCTGAGACGACGACCTAAAAACTTCCAAACTCAAACACTCTGAATATCTATATGTCTCTAGCGAGACTTCTAGTCTCTATATACGTATGGTTCGGTAAACGCCTAATGAGTTTCACAAAAGGTCCAGTGCCTCTTTGAATCGGCCAAATGTGGTTTTCCTTAAAACGCAGTCTGGGCATTATTAAAAGTTAATAGAAGATTAAAGATATTAAGATTTATGGGTATTCGTTTAGCTATTTTTTAATTACCAGGCCCGGTTACATGAATTCAGCGAAAACTCGACATTAGGCTGAAGGTGCTGTAGAGGTCCGATTATAGATAAAGCCGTTTTTTTCCAGTCCCGCGAACAGGCCAAGATAGAGGATTTTGTGATGGAATTTTTGGGCGGATTGGTTCAGTTTCAGCTGATAGGGGAACAGTAATTAAACGATAAGTTTCGTGTCTTGTGAAACCGCCGATGGACAACAGGCAAAATTTCGATTCGCATTTATTAAATAAATCCCACTTGCATATCGGGCCCCACCTTTCGCCGAACTGTACATTTTAAATTGCCCGATTCAGAGGCCCGGAGTCGAATTATCTCTTTACAAAGATAACAACAAAAGATTGTAAAAAACGGAAATTGAAATCGGGGCGGTTCCTCTCATTCATCTTTCTCCGCTACTGTTCTTAGAGTCATTAATTTCAATGCCACAATAGTACGCGATATAAAGGAAGAGCCTTTATTAGTATAGAGGTGGCCACTATGTTTATTAGTACTAAACAAAACCGATTCGGCATGCTTGTCCAAAAGTACCAGGCAGGAAAAAAGAGAAGGCAATTTCAAATTTCACGCCGGTAATTATTCATTCGCATCATATAACTACACTTTTGTTTCGTTCCCTTGTAAATCTCTTCTATATTGTTAGGTTTTTCAGCTCTTCAAGTGCACTGATTAATTGCCTACGCAGGTGACGTGCTGGGAATTACATCTGTATCTAGTCGCTCTTGAAGCTTTCGGCGTACAAAAGCCAAATTTGCTAAAAATCTCATAAAACCGTCGGTCATATTCGATATAAATGGGCGGTTGGACGCAAAATTCACTGCAAAATTTACTTTAGTCTTTGCAATCGAGTTCAAGCCTCATGATTATCACATTTTTTTTCCGTTCATTCGAACTCACGTTCACAACGTTTCGGTTGGAAGGATCTCCAACCATTTTCAGCGTTTGCCGCGCCTCTAAATTAGGCCTGGGTAACTCAGTGAATTTTTAGGAGTTGGCGCAATGCTACGCAAATGTCTTTTTTACTTGTTTTAGATTTATTTTAAGGACCATTTGTTAATAATACTTTTAAAATTTCTTCAAAATTTCAGAATTGCCCGGTTTTAGTCAATTTACTCTTTCTTCTAAATGCTCAATTTTTTAAAATAATTTTCGACTTCTTGGTCGTTTTGTGAAAAGTTTTGAAATCCTTTTCCAGCGTCGAATTTGGAACAAAAATTAAATCATTTTCTTTTAAAAAACGAGCAGAATAAGCGAAAGTTTATAACAGATTATTTTGAAATCTCGACGCTTCATTTCCTCTCAAGACTGTAGAGTTTGTTAAAAAAAATGTGTTTTTTTAGGTTTGACTGAATTTTTTTTTGTTTACCTCCTAATCAAAAACGCCCTATTTTGTAGAGTTTCACTTAAAAATACTGACGTTCTGGAGAAATTCGGAGAATGGAGGAGAAAAAACGAAAATAAATTCTCCCGTTTTTTCCCGAAAACCGTTAAGGTTTTCTTCAAACCCGAGCACAAAACTAAAAGTTTTTAATCGAAAATGCAAAAACCATTATTTTCTGATGATTTCCTTTTTTTATGACAATAATGGGGACTTTTCAGCCAAAAATAACAAAATTAATTTTGCTAGAAAATTCGCCCCATTCATCGGTCATTTTCAGCTTCGAATTTGGCACAAAAACCAAATAATTCTATTCAGTTTTTTACCGAAAGTAATTAAGATTATCTTGAAAAAACGGCCAGGGAGCAAAAGTTTTCAAAAAATTAGTTGGAAAATATGTTAAGTTTCTTTACGTTTTCAGGTCATTCTTGTTTTAACAAAGTTGCTGTAAAGCAATTCTTTCTACGCAAAAATCCCATTATTATTTAGTTGAAATACTGACAATTTTCAGGTATTTTCTGTAAAAATTATAAAATAGATTTCATTGAAACACTCGCCTCTTTAACCGCTTTGCAAAAATGTTTGGAAAACTTTTTGCAGCTTCGAGTTATGGACAAAACCGTAATAATTAATTCTGGGTATTTTTCCAAAAATATTTCCCCGAACTGAAAATGCGAGTTTTTAATAATTAATTTGGAAAACTCTTGATAACTGGGGTTTATTCACTTTTAGGTCAATATTTATAAACAAACACTGTCACTAAACGGAAAAACCGGTTTTTTCCTGACGTTTTACTGTAAAAAACTGAATCTTTTATGCGAAAAATTATGAGATCGATTTTACAAGAAAACTCGTCGACTTTCTTTGTAGCAGTTCGGTTGCTGGAAAAGTCTAGATGACTTTTTTTAGTTGTTTGAACAAAGTAGCAAAATGTTACTCAGAAAAAAAGACTTTTTTATAGATGTGCAATTTCCAGTCTCGGGTTTCATAAGGCTTCAGTAAATGACTTAACCGATGAGTTATAACTCGTTAACTCAACGGCGCAACTCAGCACAGTGTTACCCAGGCCTACTCTAAAGTGATTTTATCTCGAATTTTATGCACGATTTTAATGAAATATTCCCAGTCGCCAAGCGAGTATAAATAGAGCCTGGACATTTTCAAAGAGCGTACAGGAAGAATGCATGTTTTAATGGAGGAAATCAAAGTCCCGTCGGACATTTCCCAGATTTCCCAATTCACTTTCCGAGAGTCAACATTTGTCGAATCTCTGCACGACTTTATTTAAATACGCATAGTATGAGGCTTTTATGAATTTTTGATCGAGTTTCGAGTAATTTTCAAAGTAGCAACTCGTCTAGGTAAAAACGATCTTTTAACGTTCGACTGAAGACAGTTGGAAGAAGAAAAACCTCTTAGTAAGGCAATAGAGAGGTATGGAACACACATAGCAGCTATGCCACTAATAGTGCCGCCGTTATATTGACATTAGCACATGCACATTTGACGTTTTCTAAGGCCTGCCAGTAATAAGGTTTGTGCCTGCCGCTATTTGTGCACTGTTGACGCTTGGCGCAATTACGCTCGCAAACATGAGTGATCCCATAATCCATTGATTGAGCCCTTTTAAAATAAAATATTTCCAAGAAACACTTTATGACCATACTAGATGGGTGAACGTTTGTAGGTTAGAAATTAAAATGAATCCCAACAACGCCAACTGTTATTATTTCAGTTACAGCCTGCAATTATTAGTGCACTGGCACTAAACATTTTATCCATATCTTTGTGAAGTCCGAATAAACCGTTCAGGCTCAACATTGTCCACTTTGCTCGATTGTAATTGGCCTGAAATGACAGTACAATTGACCTAATAGTGTGGCAAATTTTCCGACGATTGATAACCGATCCGAAACATAAAGCGAGTGAAACAAATGGCCTAGCGGATGGTATTATTTCGAAGTAGTTAGCGCAGCACATTCCTGGTCATCAGCGACACTATTAAGACATTCGGTAAAGACATAATTTATTTTGACAAATAAGGTGTCTCGGCTGCCACCACAAATACCCGATACAAATGAATACAAATGCATCTAAATGATAATTTGCAATTCATGGTTCGGTAGAGGTTCGGTCAGGGCGAGTTTTTACTTCGGTGTGTCGACACAGTTTCGGGCTGCGACAACTTCTTTGCGAGCCACTATTTTAAGAAAGCGAGTGACCGCCCGAACTCCAATTAGGCAGTCGGCATTTGTCTTCTTCTCCGCAAGAGAAACTCATGTTTGAATTTCGCTGATAATCGGCCCCCCGAGTTTATGGCCTGTTAATTTGCCGGTTATTTTATAATTACCAGACTGGTTGACGCCTCTATAAATGTGCCCACAGTTCGGACTCAAACAGGAAAATCTGCCTGCCCAAAGAAAATGATTGTTAACCACAACTAATACCTGCAAGCTCGTTTACATAATGCAATAATTAAAATCAAAGCCTAATTAGTTAAGTAATTAGTACATCCGACAGGCCGAAGTCGCCGTGCACAATTTTTATGATGAAGCCATGCCGACTGTAGACTGTGGTGGTTGTCGAAACGCCATGGCATTAATTAGAAGGAAAATTTATGAACCATAAGCCCAGTTAGAGCTACAGTTATGGGCAATTACGAATACGGCAGTCTCCGTTATTTACATCGGCTCGACGACGAATCAATTGATCCGTTTTTTCATCGTCCAAATCCGCATAGAGTATATTTGCAAAAACTGTAAAAAATTAACTGTTTTTAACCACCCTGTGTACATCCGGATCATGCATATTATACATTAAATCGATAATAGACAGCAAACGCCCTCGTATATGAAATGTAGTCGCCCAGATGAACTGTG
>NW_026017111.1:1950562-1954271 GCF_020466585.1 Dendroctonus ponderosae
CATGTTTTCCGTCCCATTTTTGCTCATTTGTCGGAGGCAAAATGAGCAAGAACGCTCATTTGTACATCATTCTAGACAGAAATAAATGGCCTTTTCAGAAAGTGAACAATGGATAGGGAAATGTTGGCAGTTTTCTCAAAAAAGGCTTGATTTCAAGAAGTTTTAGATTTGCGTGGTTGGTAATCAGTGCACTTAAAGCTGCCTGTGTAAACCACTGTTACATCAAAATATCACTCAATAACGTATAGGAAATAGCGTGCACACCCTGGATAAATGAATGAACCTTTCCAGCAGTAGCGTACCTATATTTCAAAGAGTCAAACAGCTAAAATGTGATCGAAACTGGCTTATTTCTTCAGGCCAGCAGCAGCCTCCTCCATGAAGTTGGCCAGCTTAATGTCACGCCGACTCAGCCCCTGGATATCATGCGAACTGAGCGTCACATTCACCTTATTGTACACGTTGAACCATTCCGGGTGATGGTCCATTTTGTCGGCCAAAAGAGCCGTGCGGGTCATGAAGCCGAACGCCTGAAAAGTGGTTGGATTAGCCAGCCGCTCTTGCCCTCAACTCGCCACCATTGCCTGGTTAAAGTCCCGGAACTGGAACTCTTTGTAGATGGCATCCCGGTCATTTTGCACTGTCCACCCTTTTCCCAACAGATCGTTCAGCTGGCTGTTGCGTTCTTCTGTGCTCAGTTTATCTGTCTAACCAGGCAAAACAATCACTTTTTCACATTGGGTTGGGGTTAATGCAGGGCACACACTAGGACACTTTCGCGACTTGGACTTGCAGACATGCACGGCGAAGTTATTAAACATATGGGACCAGCAAGGGATACTAGAGGATTAAAAGGGTGATACCCTAAATGCCTGTAGAACCTAAGTACGAAAGGCTTTGCACCAAACACAGTTGCAGGGATGGAATGAAAAACGAGCGGTCTACCGATCTCAAACAGAGCTGCTCTATGTGCTGCAGCAATGGACTGGCACCCAGGAGGATCAAGCAAAAGCAAAAGATTCCACATTCCCATGCATGCAAGCAACTTATCATCACAAACTTACCATTTTGCTGCGGGGTTTTCCGTTAACTAACTGCTGCACACTCAAGGCTATCGCTCGCTTACAGCTCAGAGGATATTTGTGGTGAAAGTGGTCAAGTTTCCTCACAAGAACACTGCCTGAGGACGCATGTCTAGAAACCGCCTGTTTCCACATCAATAAACACATTCTTCACAATCCGGGGTTATCAGCAACAAACACTAACGAACCAACGCATTTAGGCGAGTGTTTTTCACAGAAAGTCCCGACGATTAGACGAATGTTTTTAAAACGAGCAGCTACGGTCGCATAACCTCAATGTTTGTTTATATTTTGATACTTATGGTGGGCAAAGTGGGGTTAGCTTTCCCGACTACTTGCCAGGGACTTGATCATAGGTTTAATACAACGCGCGGCAGCGAAACTAAACGGAAAACACTTCAAAAAGTCTTCGCGATCTGTGAAAGGGCCCAAGCAACTGCATGTAAACAACAGGACTAGAACCAAGGTTGACATTTTTAACTTATTCAAGTCATAACCTCGATTTTATCGGTGTTTTCACATGTCCGTGGCCAGTATCTTTAAAGCATCAAAAAAATTGCCTCGTGATTGTGTATGGATTTTGTACTGTAGAACAACTACGGCAAGTTTCTGGCGAAAAACCCTTGAATTTCCCTAAAATATTTGTTCAGACATCAAGACTTTCGCTCGTTCTGCTCCAAAATTTCCAGTCGGTCACATAGGGCTAGCGGAGCTGTAGTCGTTGCCGTCAGTTTGACAAACAGCAAAGCATTTCCTCGGAGAAGTTTTCATTTAAAATTTTCTAGCTTTTCCCGTAGTTTTGTGCGAATTTCAGTGTTGGAAAGTGATCGGTACATGGCCCGGAAGCGGCCGGCAGGCCACCCATTCAGATTCAGCCATTAAAACCTGGATACAATGAACAAATCGCGAATAAAAATGAAAGGAGGTTAGGAATGTGGGCAATGGCCCAAACAAATACTCATAACAAGTAAGTAAATTGGACATTTTGCTGTGGAATGTGCCTGGAGCGCCCCGGGGGGTACCCGAAGGTCGCATTCCAACGATTCCCTGGCATCGGCTGGAATTGACAGCTGCTCTTTGGTGGTTTAAGTGCCTGAAATGGGGCCCCGATTTTGCGCCCCCCTATCGGGGGGCCACCACTAAGGTCACCAATTTCAAGTAAATCTTTGACCGGAGGTCCAGACATGTAAGCCCCGAACTGTGATATTTTTGAAGCGGTTTGATAATCCATTTGAATGTTAATAGGTAGTTCAAAATTATCTTGTCGCATAAAATTGATTGGTGGACGCCACATTTTAGAAGTAGCAAGGAAGAGATCTAAAGGTGTTGTTCCTCTTCAATTTCAGTATGAGATGATTGTCGAGTCATGGCAGAATTCTTGCCGCTATGTGATCTACTGTTCAATATAGTATCGCTGGCCGCATACTTCTGCGATCTCGCTTTCGACTTCCTCGTCGTCTACTCCCTCTACCAGAGCGGTCTCACTGTGCTGCTGGGGCTGTGCTTGAGCGCGATCATCATCACCATGCTGGTCTCCCAGATCCTGAGCGTAAAATGGTGAGGCTCGGCAGCGCTTGGCTGTACTTTAGTGGCTAAGCAAGTGCTGTTGCAGGTACCTGTCCAAGAAACCCACCAGCCTATTGGTTCTGGGGCTGCACGTCCTACAAATGGGCATCCTCTGGCGCTACGCCCGTCTGCTGCACCCCGTCCATCTGGGCACCGTAAAGCAGGAGGTGCGCGATTTGTGCATTCTGCGGCTTGTCCACGGGTTTCTGCAGGCGGCGCCCATGCTGCTGTTGCAGCTCAGTTTACTGGCCGATCCGGGCAGCAAACCGGGCATGCCCAGCGATTTGGTGACCGTCTCAGCTGCGCTCTCGCTTTTCTCGGTTTGCTGGGCTTTGGCCTCGTTCAGCAAACATGTGCAAAGCGTCGATCGACTGGTCTTAACGTGGCTGGGAGTCGTGTCACAGCTGCTATGGAGAGCCGGCACTGTAACCTCCCGCGCCCTCGCCCTCTCCGCCTATGCGGCCACTTACCATTCATGGATTTCCTTGGTAAGACCCAGTCTAGCACTCGATCTAGCTGCAACTTAGTGCGTGCTTTGTACAGGTGTTGGGCATGCACTGGGCCTGCATGTTCCTCTGGTTGCTGAGCCCCCGCAGCCCCTTTCACGGGCAAAGGGGCCGGAAGCTGTGGGTGTGCGCCCTTGTGGCCGCCATCTACGTTCTCGCCTACATCAACCTGCAGGGAAAACCGCACGGCCGCACGATGGCCATCTTCTACGTGGTGATGCTGCTGGAAAACTGTCTGCTGGTCAGCGCGTGGCTGTCCGCTTCCTGGAACCATCGCCCCGACCAATGGGTGCTCGGTAAGTTCTAACCCTTACTCAACTAGCGCCCCATACACGAGCGAAATATCTGGCGTATCTCATACGCGGCGAGCCAAGTTCGAGGAAATATCGATCCGTTAATGGTTAATCACGAGCCAGATACGACTCGATGCGAATTTCGTACATAATAAATCTGCAGATCTGGACTTGCGGACCAAATTTCGCCGTTAGTTGGTACGGGCGAATACTATTATCAGATATTATTGCCGCCTAAGCAGTCATGCTATTGCCATATTTC
>NW_026017111.1:1954371-1960784 GCF_020466585.1 Dendroctonus ponderosae
GGGGGCTGATTGATTATTCAAATTTGTAGCCGACAAGGAAGGAAGGTCTCATCGACACGGGGCCGCAGCCCGAGGCGCGGATCGATGCGCTCCGCTCGGGAGGGGGCCCTCAGCGGGGCTCGCAGGAGGGCTCCGACATATTTTGGCTTCCGGAATGCGAAACCCCCGGGGGCTCGACACGGTGCCATGTCGACTCGGCAGATATCTGCTTTTTGCCGACGTGATTCTCAGGATTTTCGCCCCGCAAACTTCATTCGATTGTGCCACTAATATGAGCAAACACTCTTTCTAAATCTGATCTGTTTCGGGCACCCTGAACCCTAATGGTGCATTTTTACCTACGCAATTGTCTATTAGTTTGAACGTCTGTGGACGCTGAGCAGTGCAGGACGATATCAGAAAAGCCAATAAACGGCATGTTTTGAGCGAAAGTCTCTTCTGAGGTCCATTTTTCGGGTACTCAGACCAGATGTAGACATGTGAATCTCGAAAATCCAGAAGCGGAGCTTCACTTTAGACGTGATTTGAGTTAGTTGTTGATTTGAACAGTTCCATTGCTCGGAAAACGTTGATGACTTTTTTTACTTGTTTTAGATTTACTTTATAGGCACCTTGATACCCGATTAAATAGCCATTTAGATAACAACCCCCTATAAATACCGCTACCCAGCAGACAGACTTTAGACTTAATTTTCATTCATAAGCAGATTGTTGTTGCTACTATATTATAAACACTCACTTTGTAAAAGTTGATTTTAATACCAACTTATTTAATTTTAATAATATTTTTGAAATGTCTTCAAATTTTAGAATTTTCCAGTTTTAGCCAAGTCTGATTAGTCAATTGGAAGAAAGAGCTTTTAATTGCTCAATTTTGCAAAGTTTCACTTAAAAATGCTGACAATCTTAAGGTATTTTCCGCGAAAAACTATGAAAGAAATTTGGAATCCTTCGTCGCTTTGTAAACAGTTTTGAAATCTCTTTCCGGCTTCGAACTTGGAGCAAAAATCAAACAATTTGCTATCAAAAACCGAACAGAATAAGAGAAAGGTTGTAACAGATTATTTGTGATTCTCGTCACCTCCCTTCCTCTGAAAACTGTAGAATTTGTTAAAAAATGTGGTTTTTTAGTTTTGACTGATTTTCTTTGCTTTGCTTTCTACTCAAAAACGCTCTATTTTGTAGAGTTTCACTTGAAAATACTGACGATCTGGAGGACTGTAACGGAAAAAATCACAAGATAAATTTATAGCTTTGTTAAAATTTTACAAAAACTTTTTTCAGTGCCGAATTGGGGACAAAAGGAAAATAAATTCCTCCCGTTGTTCCCCGAAAACCGGGTTGTCTCCAAAACTGATCACAAAACTGAAAGTTTTTAATCGGAAACGCAAACAAGCATTATTTTTTGATGATTTCTATCTTGAAGAAAACGACCACAAAGCGGAAGTTTACAAAAAACTATTGGGAAAATTGTAGGAGGATTTCTAAAGTTTTTTTACATTTTCAGGTCATTCCAGTTTTAGCAAAGTTTCTATTGAGCAATTCTTTCTACTTGCAAAAATCGCATTATTTTTAAGGTTCACTTAAAATACTGGCAATCTTCAGGTATTTTCTGTGAAAAATTATTAGATAAATTTTATCGGAACACTCGCCTCCTTAACCGCTTTGCAAAAATGTTTGGAAGACTTTTTGCAGCCTCGGTTATAGACAAAACCCTAATAATCATTTCGGGGTCTTTTTCCAAAAATATTTCACCGCACTGAAAAACGCAAATTTTATGATCAATTATTTGGAAAGGCGTTGGAAACTGGAGTTTCTTCTCTTTTAGGTCAACATTTCTAAACAACACTGTCTCTAAACAGAAAAAACCGCGGTTTTCCTAACGTTTTCCTGCAAAATACTAAAATTTCATGTTTTCCGTCCCGTTTTTGCTCATATCTCGGAGGCAAAATGAACAAGAACGCTCATTTGTACATTATTCTAGAGAGAAATAAATGACCTTTTTAGAAAGTGGACAATGGATGGGGAATTGTTGGCAGTTTTCCCAAAAAAGTATTGATTTCAAGAAGTTTTAGATTTGCGAATCAGTTGCAAAATCCACTCAAACATTTCCCGAAAACCATAAAGGTTTTCTCCAAAACCGATCGCAAAACTAAAAGTTTTTAATCGAAAACGCAAAAAAGAATTATTTTCTGACAATTCTCTTCTTTTTTGACAGTAATGGGGTCTTTTCAGCCAAAAATTATCAAATTAATTTTCCTAGAAAACTCGCTTCATTCATCGGTTTGCACGGAACTTTAGAAAACCGATTTCAGCTTYGAATTTGGCACAAAAACCAAATAATTTTATTTAGTTTTTCACCGAAASCMATTAAGATTARCTTGAAAAAAACGACCATAAARCAGAAGTTTATAAAAAAATATTGGGAAAATTCGCCGGCCTCATCGCTCTGATGATTTCTAAAGTTCCTTTAAATTTTCAGGTCATTCCAGTTTTAGCAAAGTTTCTATTAAGCAATTCTTTCTACGTAAAAATCGCATTATTTTTAAGATTCACTTAAAATACTGGCAATCCCCAGGTGTTTTCTGTAAATTTTATCGGAACACTCGTCTCCTTAACCGCTTTGCAAAAATGTTTGGAATACTTTTTGCAGCTTCGATTATGGACAAAACCCTAATAATCATTTCGGGGTCTTTTTCCAAAAACATTTCCCCCAACTGAAAAACGCAAATTTTATAATCAATTATTTACTCTCAACTCTTGAAAACTGGAGTTTCGTCGCTTTTAGGTCAACATTTGTAAACAACACTGTCTCTAAACAGAAAAACCGCGGTTTTCCTAACGTTTTACTGTAAAATCCTGGCAAACTGAATCTTTTATGCAAAAAAATTAAGAGATCGATTTTACAAGAAAACTCTTCAACTTTCTTTGATCGTCGTTTGATCAAAATAGTAAAACGTTACTCATAACTCATTAACCGATGAGTTATAACTATAAGAGAGCGGCAACAACCCAACAGCGCAACTCAACACAGTGTTACCCAGGCCTATATTGAGGTGGAAAGTCCATGAAACAGACTTTAATAAGTAGATGAATGTCGAAAATCCATTAAACTCGCTCTACTGGTCAAATTGATTTGATTTACCGGTTTTTTACCTGAACTAGATAGGAGCCGATCCAAAGTTTATTAGGTAAACTGCATGTAATCGGCACCACCGCAAGTCAAGACCCGACTGCTCTGACGTCACGAGGACCATTTCGCTGTGAGAGTGAGTGAGAGCGGGGCCGCTCTAGTTTGGTGGTTTCCTGGCGACTCGGCCTACTTGTGACGTCAGGGCCTTGACTTGCGGTGGTGCCGATTTCATTCTTTTTCAAAATTTATGATTGAACTTTTGCGAGTTTTGATTAGTTTTATCGTTTTGACGTTAGCGATTTCTGAAAAGCGCATTATTTTTAAGTTTCACTTAAAATGCTGGCAATCTTCAGATATTTTCTGTGGAAAATTATAAGATAAATTTTATTGAAACACTCGCCTCAACCGCTCTGCAAAAATGTTTGGAAGACTTTTTGCAGCTTCGATTATGGACAAAACCCTAATAATCATTTCGGGGTCTTTTTCCAAAAACATTTCCCCAAACTGAAAAAGGCAAACTTTATAATCATTTATTTGGAAACCCCTTGGAAACTGGAGTTTCGTCACTTTTAGGTCAACATTTTTAAACAACACTGTCTCTAAACAGAAAAACCGCGTTTTTCCTAAGGTTTTACGTTAAAAACTGAATCTTTTACACAAAAAAATTAAGAGATCGATTTTACAAGAAACGACTTTCTTTGAACCCAGTTTCTGCGGCTGGAAAAAGCTAGATTAGTTTTTTAGCTGTTTGAACAAAGTAGCAAAACGTTACTCAGCAAAAATGTTAATAACCCTTTCTTAGATGTGAAAATTCCAGTCTCCGGTCTAGTAAAGCTTCAATAAATGACTTATAGCTCATTAACCGATGAGTTATAACTCGTTAACCCAGAGAGCGGCAACAACTCAATAGCGCAACTCAACACAGTGCTACCCAGGCCCTACGCTACCCAATACATACAAAACGACTTCGTAAACCATGTCTTTCCAAATTTAGACCAAAAATTTCCTGAAGATCATTGAAAATCTCAAAATGCGATTCACTCACAACAACACAAGTGCGGAAATTCGAGCAGTTTTGATGAAGATAATTGCCAACATTTCATGTTTTCCGTCCCGTTTTTGCTTCACCAAAAGCTTCGTCTATTCCCCAGAACTCTTCAAAAAACATCAACACAGACATTGCGGTGTTTAGACGATTTTACTCGCAGATAATCGGACGAAAAGCCCCAATCGCAAGGGAACAACGAGCTGTCAAACGAAAACTAAATCAGAACCGGCCCCGTTAACCAACTAATTTAAATGCCAAAGAATGAATTATGGTGGCGACTAATGGGCAGAGGCATGAGCGCAGCATGGGTTTTTTGCCCGGGGGTATTTTGTCGTTTTTCCCTTGTGTGTGTGTGTGTGTGCTGCTCGATGACAGCTCACGTGATCCCACTCACTTTGTAGCGTAACACTGTTGCGGATCGAGTGCCCATTGCAACACAATGGCGCACAAAAAGTATCCAGAGTGCTCGACCTAACGAAGTAGATCCGAAAAAAATGGCTATTTTACGCCACGTGGCGCAGCCTCTTCTGGCTGCCGGCACGTGCCGTTCGTTAAAAGTCGCAAAATAAGTCGGCCTGTTTAGGTTTCGGTAAAATAATCCGCCACTTTTCGTTGGATTATCGGGCGAGATTAACAGTCGGCTAATTAATAGGGCTCAGCTTCCATAAGGGGAGTGGAGGGCACAAAAAGAGGAGAACACCATTGAAATGAGGCTCTGATCACTAAACAAGCTCCGATAAGGATGATTTTTGGCTGGTCACTGTTGGCAGTTGAAATGACTACCGAGGAAGGGCTACATCGCTACCACGTATGGGAGATACACATTGAATCGAGTTAATTACCGGAATACGAGGAGCTGTTCAAAATGTAGATCATTGATCCAGCACTTTTTATATGAGATATTGTTGAAATCAGTTGAATTTACCTGTCAGCAACCCTAACCTCTGATAATTAAGAAGCAACAGGTTTTTACGTATTGATATTGGGGCAGATTGAAAAACACTGTTGCATAATTTCCGATCTAGTTTCCTGCAAATATCTCAAATGTGTCACCGTTTTGCCTGTCCTCCCTAAACGCCCCCAGAGAAATGACGCCCATCTAGACTCACCCTGTATATCGACAAACTCTCAAAGGTCTACTGAGCGGAGTGATGTCGAAATTGTATCCTCCTGGTCGCATCAGGCAGTAAAATTGAGTTTGAGGTTAAAACAATGGCAGCAGCTTTATCGTGCCGCATCAACGCCCCACTTGATCGAGCGGGCGTAAACGAGTAGTTAAGGTAACGTCTTAATTGAATCAATTAACGGCGGACGCGATTGGTCGATTTTAAATAATTAGCCCGTAATTTGGGTGGCGTGATGAGGTGATGCCAGGGCCGGGCGCCCTGATTGCAGTCATTTCGCGCAATTAGTTCCGCAATTCGTGTTATTTTGGGCCCATCTAGTGCTATTCGATGCCATTAATCAGCTGCAACCATCTGGCAAATGGCCAACTGTTGCGCCACTGTATTGCGATCCATCAGGATTTCGTGTGTTCACCTGGTGGATGTCTTTGACTGGCTGGTAAGGGATGGAAAGTGGGCACGCCACTGGCTCTGGATGCCCCCAAGGCGTCATATGGCCAACGCTACAAAGACCGAGCTGATTTCTTTGCGGCGGGCGATAAATACTCTCATTCCTGCAAGATTGCATTTTTTATGTGTGTGTGTGTGTGCAGATGGCTTTTGCGATAAAGCCGGCAAATATCACAAAGGAACGATCCACGTTCTGGGGAATGGCATTTTCTCTGCTGTCCTAGAAACCTTCTGAGCGCAGATGGACGCCACTGGTTCCCGATGGTTTCCAAGACGACAGCACCCAGCCAACTATTTTTTCGCGGACTTTTCGTTTTTTGTTACGGCGAAACAGATGGGAATCGGCCCCCGGGGGTGGTTTCTTATGTTACGCGAGGGAGACGGAGTCGGTGGTTTATTTTTGCACTGATTGCACATTCGAGAGGGCCACGCCAAGCTTTTGTTTTTTCACTCGGCCAGCTTTATTTCACATGCACAGAGAATCGCAGTTTCGGTTTTTGACCAACTGATCATTTGAAAACTGTCGTTTGCCAATGCAACCAAGTGTAATGATTTTCTGGTTTTTCTGACAACAATTTCTTTATCAAAAGAGATAGACTTTCGAGGCCACTCCTTCAAACTAATGGGTTTTTAGGCCGGCGTTCGGTTGAATTTGTTC
>NW_026017111.1:1960884-1962566 GCF_020466585.1 Dendroctonus ponderosae
TTTTTTTTAAATAGCGGGTGCCTTCATGTTAAAGCGCCTATTTTTGGCACAACATTCACTAAGTCAGCAAAAATCGGGATTTGGCCAGATTTTATTGAGATTTTGCACAACTGGAGACTGAAGTGTCTTCTACAGACTGCAAAAATGCCAAGTTGCTGCTCACCCCGGATTAGAAGTTACGAAAAAAAAGGTCAGAAAGTGGAAACTCCCCACTACAGCAAAACTCAGCTTTATTCATCAAAATGAAAATTTAAGCCCATCGGGAGTGTTTGAGATGAGTAACAGTGATAGCAGCTTGCAGTTCCTCAACATTAGTGTCTTGGTCGCTATGGAAAGACACCGTTCTGGTGGCCTCCACTTGCAAGAACCCATTTTCCGAAAAGCGTCCCATTATAGCATGGGCATCCAGCCAGACGAAGAGCGCAATGTTATCCGACCTGACTGTAATCTCGTATGTTTTCGTGCCTGTCTGCGACACCGAGACGATCTGAAACACCAAACACCAACATCAGGCCATCAACCGAACCAGAGGAAAACGCTCTTCACCTCCACATCGGGCGAGGACAACTCGGAGTTCTTCAGCTTGGCCGGGAAGACGTAGTTTTCCGGGCTGATTGCCGTGCTGTATGTTAAGGAGGCGTTCTTCTGGACGACAAAGTAGAAGAAGCAGGTGGTGAGTTCGCAGCCGACCTCTTGCAGAACGTCTTCAGTCTCAATGGTCTCGATCAGCTGAGAAGATCCAGCTTCCTACAAACATCAACACATTGGAGTCGAATGGACTTTGATGGCAAATCACTTTGATTCCCGAAACTTACCAAACTTGTGGCCAATCGGTACTCGTGCACAGGCCGGAACTCTGGACTGTCGTAGTTGAAGATTTGCACCAGCACACTCACATCTTCAATTGGAGACAGTTGATCATTGACTGTGTAGAGCAGGATTTGCTCTTCGAGGTTCTTGTGGCCCGTCACGATGACGTTGGCGAAGAAACTCTTCGCGAAATAGTGCAGCATCTTCCATCTCCCCGTGTAGTCTGCGGGTAGGCCACCAATGAATAGTAGATATCACATTTAGGAATGTTTTCCGGGCTTCGAAGCCGTGGTCTATGGGAATTTCTTCCTGACGTTTCGTCCACAACTGCGCTGGACATTATCAAAGGCGATGAGGCTTTCCGACTAAGACCAAGCCCTGCGCACTAAAGCGAGAACGACTGATTTCATAGTCGCCAGAGGCGCTACAGACGATAAAGAGCTACAGATTAAATCGGGAAATAGCCCACTGTAGGAAAATATTCTGTGGATGAATGCGATAACGCAAGTCAAATGTCAAATAAATCTTGTAATCCCCATTGTTGCACAGGTTACAGAGTACAGAGAGAACCTCTGTGATCTGTGCATTGTTGTTTGTGGGGTTGTCATGGACAACATGTCTGTCGATGTTGATTATTCGCTATCATTCAAAGAAAAAGCCGATTTTATTCATTTCTGACGATATAATCTGTGATAAGTTGTATGATTTGGTGCCTCATGCTTCCTGCACATACTGGATTGTGATATGTTTCCCCATGTTCTCCAATACGTAATTTGTGAATATTGTAACGGAAATGGCCTGGGGTACTCACGTTTGGAATGGGGGATCGAAATTCATGGTGTTTCAGTAAATGGGAGCCCCATTTGGGCCCC
>NW_026017111.1:1962666-1966766 GCF_020466585.1 Dendroctonus ponderosae
TCTGATGAGAACAGTGTAAGCGTTCAAGCAAACCACTTCTGAAGATGCAAGCCACTCGTGCTTGCGAAACGTCAACAAGAAATTCTACCGAACGAGGCCGTAAAAACCCGAAAAACCCATTAGTTTCAAATAGATTGTTGTCGATGTTATTCGCCTTGGGCGGATGCAAGAGTTTTGAATGCTCTATTGGCCTAAAATTGCGCCAAGCTAGTCCTTGCCGCTGGAGATTCGAGCTAAAATTCGTTCAAATGGCCCTCCAGTCAAGCACCTGAGGAGTGTTCAGCATTCAAGGGCAAAGCGCCGGAACATTTAAAACAGCCCATAAAATCATAATGGGCAATAGTGGCATTAGGTTGCTTGATTACCGGCTGTATATCTTCGGTCGAGTTAACGACAGGCCGTTATTTTTTTCAATTACACTCTGCCAAGCTGAGCAAACGATTCGTTTAGCACGTCATTATCGGGACGAATGAAGTAAGCGATCGATTAGGAGTGAAGTGAAAACGTCCAGGAAGTTGACTGGAGAGTTGAGGTAATATTGGCGTCCACCCACACGTAAAAAGCAATTTCGAGGGAAGAAAAAAATTAGCTCGCATTTGAATAATGTATTCGAGAAGAGCGTACGGGCCCATATAATGATAAATTTCGGTGTAGTTTGCCCGGCTTATCAATATTCATTGGGGGCGTAACCCATCTGTCCCATAAAAAACCACCGCTCGAGTCGTTAGATGTTTTAATAATTATTCGGGGAGCCCCGAGGCAATTAATGCCCTGTAGACGGGTGCATACCATTATGGACACCCATGTCACAATTTAGACTTTGACAATGGAATGACAACACTTTGACATTCCACATATTTTTTGCCAATGACAAACCAACTAGATTTTGCAAAGTGTCCACAGGATAATTAGGTTAGCATTAGACAGAGTGGACAAAGGCCTAGACACTAGTGTTTTGTCAAAATATCTATTTTTTATCATTTTCCCTGTACTCCCTCATAGGAATGGCGCGTCGTGTATAGGCAATGCTTTGAATAAGTGTCAAGGCAACGTCGCAAGCATTCAGTTGTGCCATGAGCCACTAGTAAGCGAAACGTTGCTCACCGTCCTCAGTCTATTAAATATGAATTCATCCGAATAAAATTGCGGTCTCAATGGACCCGCACGAGAGCCGAGGGTGACATCGTTGTTTATCAATGAGGGGGCGCAACGGTGTCATTATACCACCCTAATTTGCGCCCTTTCGAGAGGGTAGTTTACCGTGAAATTGCGATAAAGACCACATGTGTGTGTGTTGCACTGTAATCACCGAATGAGTAATGACTGGTCGAGGGACATTCGATTAATCCGTGCCGCATTGTTTCTACTCTTTGGCTTTGATTTTTTTGCTTGGGCCAACCGGTATGAAACCGTATGGTTCAGTGGCGTGCATCGGCCGCACCTAATAACAGTGAAAATCGAAGATTGCGGCGTTCAGGTGGCATCGGGAGGTTCATGAATAGTGCATAAGCCGGGCGCAATTATGAGGACGAACGGCCCAAAGCGCCCCCGAATCGGCCGCTCTCCCACGAATGCACGCAACACGGTGCTTTTTCCCATCAAAAAAATGTTCTCACCGATTGCAAAAATTCGTGAACCCCCGTGGGCGCCGTTCGGGTGCATGAATCGCCCTCTGGGCGCACTTCTTCCACCGCTTCATGCGGCTTCCTAATTGGTTGATTTACCACTGACTGAGTGGGCGCACTCCAATCATCATTTTAGTTGACATGACAGATGTCATAGTACTGAAGACTGATGTTGTGAAGTGGGGTTATGAAGTAACTGCGTTAAAACGTGAGTTTTAAGGGCAAAGATTCAAACGTTGTGATTCCATCGAAAGGATCCTGGCAGCTAAAAGCCGTCACTGTACGATCTTGCCCTCATTGCGGGGGCCCCCGAGCGGCTCCAGGGGGGCCACGTAGGGTGGATACCGGGGGGGCCGGCCGCCCTGAAGGCAGCGCCGTTCGATACCCCCCGAGCCTGCGCCCGAACGGACGTCGCTAAGCGAGGCAACGCCTCGAGCGCAACAGGGGGATTCGCCCCCAAAGAGCAAATATTGGGGAACGGCATTTTTTCGTTCTCTTCTCCCCCGTTAATTACATTCAACCTATTCAGTTTAGGGGCGCTGCCGATAGGGAAAACTGCGATAGAATTTTGCAAAATCACTGGTTTTCGGCTGGTCTCGACTGGTTTGTGTCAACTAAATTTTAACTGTCAGTTTAGTAGGTACTGTCAAAATTTCCTTGACGCAGTCAGTCTATGACATTCATTTGCTTCTGTTGACAAGTTCTAACCTAAATGTCACTGTCCAAAAATGTAAACAAAGGAAAATTACCTTGTGGACTGTGGCTCCTACCATACTGGGTTCAAACGTCGCAGTTGTGGGCGAAATTGGGCAGAAAACCCCCTGAAACACGTAACGTAGATGATTCAATTGTGGACAAATGGACGGTGCATGTGTGTGTGATGTGGCTGATTTTCCGGGCGCAATAACAAGGAATTCTCCAAGGTATTCGGAAATGAAATAAAGCGACTGATAAGCCCAATAATACACGGAGAAAAGACCATCGGACAATGAATGAGGGCCGCATGCATAATGCATGGCGTGGGAGCTCGCGCGCTTGACATACGGTGACAGATCCGATCTGCAAACAGATCTCGCCCGAGCTCCTAAATTGGGCCATTCTTAATCCTTTTAGTGGCAAGTGTAACGGGATTAGTTCTGGGAACGGGCAAATTGAACGAAAATACTCCAGTGGTTTAAGGGGAATGTGAGCAACCTACCAAAAGCTATTCGCAATTGGGGACCAAAGTCTGAAAGATGCAGATACATTTACAAGTCCTACTTTGAACCTTTTGAAGTAGGGTAATTGCGGGAGAGATGAACMACCGCCTGATATGGACCAGTGGGGTATTTTCGACTGTACATGGWATATGAAGAACATTTCAACGCTCCCCCGTCAACAAACGACTACCAGTCGCACTCCGATAGTAGCTTTGTGTGTAGTTAATTCTCGAGAGTGGCTTTATTTGTTTCTGCATTTACAAATGGTAGACATTTTTTAACGGTATTTTGAAGGTGCGATTCTAACTAAAAGACAGTTTTAAAACGCTATTTGTGGTTAAAAATGCATTGCATGGTATTCATTCAGGACAACGTAAATGATGTAAAAGCCGATTAATAAATAGATTTTTCGTTTTTGGGTGGTCCGTCTATCCCTGAAATTTGCGATAGATGGACCAGAGTAAATCGGGACAGTTGAACCGGTTTTTATTTTCCTGTTTTATACAATGCCTACAAAATACCAACGGAAGTTGGGCTCACTAAGAACGAGATGGACCGAAGAAGACCCCAAAAATGTTGTAAAAACTATAGATACAAAAACATTGGGGGTCAAAGCCGCAGCCAGACACTTTAATATTCCCAAAGCTACTCTAATTACAAGAAAGCCGTGCGGAAAACTGAAAAACTGGCTCATTGAGTTCTTCGTCTACTCTAGGAGAAGAAAATGAAGCGACGATAGTGGCACATGTAAAAAAGCTGCAAAAATTTGGTTTTGCCCCAACACGGAATGATATGCGACATAAGACGTTTGCTGTTGCTAAACAGTTAACGTTGAAGCATCGTTTTAACGCAATCACAAAAATTGCAGAATACGACTCCCTACATCTTTTGCTAAGCCCTCATTCAGATCTTAGCATAAGAGTTGCTGAAGGTGTTTCATGAGTCGTGTACAAACTTATATATGTGGAATGAATGCCGCAAAAAAACCTATTATTTTATTAAAAAATTTAGAAAACTAATTGAGTTTAATTTTGTTCCTTATCCTTTGTTACGGTTCATCTCTCCCTGTGCGGTCCAACTGTCCCAAATTGGTGGTTCAACTATCCCGCAGATTTCGGGTTAGTTGGACCACATAACGGTTTTTTATTTTACTTTTTGTCAGCAAATGTGTTTTGGGTCTTCAGTTACAGTTCTGATTGCAGTTAGTTAAAATGTTCGTGACAACATTTTTTACATCAATAAAGCTATTTTTTGTGAAGATAGAGTCGAATCAAAA
>NW_026017111.1:1966866-1969813 GCF_020466585.1 Dendroctonus ponderosae
TTTTGATTCGACTCTATCTTCACAAAAAATAGCTTTATTGATGTAAAAAATGTTGTCACGAACATTTTAACTAACTGCAATCAGAACTGTAACTGAAGACCAAAAACACATTTGCTGACAAAAAAGTAAAATAAAAAACCGTTATGTGGTCCAACTGACCCGAAATCTGCGGGATAGTTGAACCACCAATTTGGGACAGTTGGACCGCACAGGGAGAGATGAACCGTAACAAAGGATAAGGAACAAAATTGAACTTAACTAGTTTTTTAAATTTTTTAATAAAATAATAGGTTTTTTTGCGGCATTCATTCCACATATATAAGTTKGTACACGACTCATGAAACACCTTCAGCAACTCTTATGCTAAGATCTGAATGAGGGCTTAGGAAAAGATGTAGGGAGTCGTATTCTGCCTTTTTGTGGTTGCGGTAAAACGATGCTTCAACGTTAACTGTTTAGCAACAGCAAACGTCTTCTGTCGCATATCATTCCGTGTTGGGGCAAAACCAAATTTTGCAGCTTTTTTACATGTGCGACTATCGTCGCTTCATTTTCTTCTCCTAAAGTAGACGAAGAACTCAATGAGCCAGTTTTTTAGTTTTCCGCACCGCTTTCTTGTAATTAGAGTAGCTTTGGGAATATTAAAGTGTCTGGCTGCGGCTTTGACCCCCCTTGTTTTTGTATCTATAGTTTTTGCAACATTTTTGGGGTCTTCTTCGGTCCATCTAGCTCTTTGTGAGCCCAACTTCCGTTGCTATTTTGTAGGCGTTGTATAAAACAGAAAAATAAAAACCGGTTCAACTGTCCCGATTTACTCTAGTCCATCTATTACAAATTTCAGGGATAGACGGACCACTCAAAAACGAAAAATCTATTTATTAATCGGCTTTTACATCAGTTACGTTGTCCTGAATGAATACCATGCAATGCATTTTTAACCACAAATAGCGTTTTAAAACTTTCGTTTAGTTAGAATCGCACCTTCAAAACACCGTTAAAAAATTTCTACCATTTGTAAAAGCAGAAACAAATAAAGCCACTCTCGAGAATTAACTACACACAAAGCTACTATCGGAGTGCGACTGGTAGTAGTTTGTTGACGGGGTAGCGTTGAAATGTTCTTCATATACCATGTACAGTCGAAAATACCCGACTGGTCCATCTCAGGCGGTGGTTCATCTCTCCCGCAATTACCCTAATGTTGCATCTTTTGGGGGGCGAAAATCGCATTCGGTCGACATTCAGAAACAAATCGAAAATCAGACACTGCAAGTCCATCCAGCGATTTGTCGTATTTAACGATTGCGAATATGGTCGAAAGGGGGCTGATTGATTATTCAAATTTGTAGCCGACAAGGAAGGAAGGTCTCATCGACACGGGGCCGCAGCCCGAGGCGCGGATCGATGCGCTCCGCTCGGGAGGGGGCCCTCAGCGGGGCTCGCAGGAGGGCTCCGACATATTTTGGCTTCCGGAATGCGAAACCCCCGGGGGCTCGACACGGTGCCATGTCGACTCGGCAGATATCTGCTTTTTGCCGACGTGATTCTCAGGATTTTCGCCCCGCAAACTTCATTCGATTGTGCCACTAATATGAGCAAACACTCTTTCTAAATCTGATCTGTTTCGGGCACCCTGAACCCTAATGGTGCATTTTTACCTACGCAATTGTCTATTAGTTTGAACGTCTGTGGACGCTGAGCAGTGCAGGACGATATCAGAAAAGCCAATAAACGGCATGTTTTGAGCGAAAGTCTCTTCTGAGGTCCATTTTTCGGGTACTCAGACCAGATGTAGACATGTGAATCTCGAAAATCCAGAAGCGGAGCTTCACTTTAGACGTGATTTGAGTTAGTTGTTGATTTGAACAGTTCCATTGCTCGGAAAACGTTGATGACTTTTTTTACTTGTTTTAGATTTACTTTATAGGCACCTTGATACCCGATTAAATAGCCATTTAGATAACAACCCCCTATAAATACCGCTACCCAGCAGACAGACTTTAGACTTAATTTTCATTCATAAGCAGATTGTTGTTGCTACTATATTATAAACACTCACTTTGTAAAAGTTGATTTTAATACCAACTTATTTAATTTTAATAATATTTTTGAAATGTCTTCAAATTTTAGAATTTTCCAGTTTTAGCCAAGTCTGATTAGTCAATTGGAAGAAAGAGCTTTTAATTGCTCAATTTTGCAAAGTTTCACTTAAAAATGCTGACAATCTTAAGGTATTTTCCGCGAAAAACTATGAAAGAAATTTGGAATCCTTCGTCGCTTTGTAAACAGTTTTGAAATCTCTTTCCGGCTTCGAACTTGGAGCAAAAATCAAACAATTTGCTATCAAAAACCGAACAGAATAAGAGAAAGGTTGTAACAGATTATTTGTGATTCTCGTCACCTCCCTTCCTCTGAAAACTGTAGAATTTGTTAAAAAATGTGGTTTTTTAGTTTTGACTGATTTTCTTTGCTTTGCTTTCTACTCAAAAACGCTCTATTTTGTAGAGTTTCACTTGAAAATACTGACGATCTGGAGGACTGTAACGGAAAAAATCACAAGATAAATTTATAGCTTTGTTAAAATTTTACAAAAACTTTTTTCAGTGCCGAATTGGGGACAAAAGGAAAATAAATTCCTCCCGTTGTTCCCCGAAAACCGGGTTGTCTCCAAAACTGATCACAAAACTGAAAGTTTTTAATCGGAAACGCAAACAAGCATTATTTTTTGATGATTTCTATCTTGAAGAAAACGACCACAAAGCGGAAGTTTACAAAAAACTATTGGGAAAATTGTAGGAGGATTTCTAAAGTTTTTTTACATTTTCAGGTCATTCCAGTTTTAGCAAAGTTTCTATTGAGCAATTCTTTCTACTTGCAAAAATCGCATTATTTTTAAGGTTCACTTAAAATACTGGCAATCTTCAGGTATTTTCTGTGAAAAATTATT
>NW_026017111.1:1969913-1972131 GCF_020466585.1 Dendroctonus ponderosae
GAATGAAGCGAGTTTTCTAGGAAAATTAATTTGATAATTTTTGGCTGAAAAGACCCCATTACTGTCAAAAAAGAAGAGAATTGTCAGAAAATAATGCTTTTTTGCGTTTTCGATTAAAAACTTTTAGTTTTGCGATCGGTTTTGGAGAAAACCTTTACGGTTTTCGGGAAATGTTTGAGTGGGTTTTGCAACTGAAAAAATTTGACGCAAATTTAAAACTTCTTGAAATCAAGACTTTTTTGGGAAAACTGCCAACAATTCCCCATCCATTGTTCACTTTCTAAAAATGTAATTTATTTAAAAAATTTTATAAAAACGGGACGGAAAACATGAAATTTTAGTATTTTACAGTAAAACGTTAGGAGAACCGCGGTTTTTTCTGTTTAGAGACAGTGTTGTTTAGAAATGTTGACCTAAAAGCGAAGAAACTCCAGCTTCCAAGGCTTTTCCAAATAAGTGATTATAAAATTTGCGTTTTTCAGTGCGGGGAAATATTTTTGGAAAAAGACCCCGAAATGATTATTAGGGTTTTGTCCATAACCGAGGCTGCAAAAAGTCTTCCCAACATTTTTGCAAAGCGGTTAAGGAGCGAATAATTTTTCACAGAAAATACCTGAAGATTGCCAGTATTTTAAGTGAACCTTAAAAATAATGCGATTTTTGCAAGTAGAAAGAATTGCTCAATAGAAACTTTGCTAAAACTGGAATGACCTGAAAATGTAAAAAAACTTTAGAAATCCTCCTACAATTTTCCCAATAGTTTTTTGTAAACTTCCGCTTTGTGGTCGTTTTCTTCAAGATAGAAATCATCAAAAAATAATGCTTGTTTGCGTTTCCGATTAAAAACTTTCAGTTTTGTGATCAGTTTTGGAGACAACCCGGTTTTCGGGGAACAACGGGAGGAATTTATTTTCCTTTTGTCCCCAATTCGGCACTGAAAAAAGTTTTTGTAAAATTTTAACAAAGCTATAAATTTATCTTGTGATTTTTTCCGTTACAGTCCTCCAGATCGTCAGTATTTTCAAGTGAAACTCTACAAAATAGAGCGTTTTTGAGTAGAAAGCAAAGCAAAGAAAATCAGTCAAAACTAAAAAACCACATTTTTTAACAAATTCTACAGTTTTCAGAGGAAGGGAGGTGACGAGAATCACAAATAATCTGTTACAACCTTTCTCTTATTCTGTTCGGTTTTTGATAGCAAATTGTTTGATTTTTGCTCCAAGTTCGAAGCCGGAAAGAGATTTCAAAACTGTTTACAAAGCGACGAAGGATTCCAAATTTCTTTCATAGTTTTTCGCGGAAAATACCTTAAGATTGTCAGCATTTTTAAGTGAAACTTTGCAAAATTGAGCAATTAAAAGCTCTTTCTTCCAATTGACTAATCAGACTTGGCTAAAACTGGAAAATTCTAAAATTTGAAGACATTTCAAAAATATTATTAAAATTAAATAAGTTGGTATTAAAATCAACTTTTACAAAGTGAGTGTTTATAATATAGTAGCAACAACAATCTGCTTATGAATGAAAATTAAGTCTAAAGTCTGTCTGCTGGGTAGCGGTATTTATAGGGGGTTGTTATCTAAATGGCTATTTAATCGGGTATCAAGGTGCCTATAAAGTAAATCTAAAACAAGTAAAAAAAGTCATCAACGTTTTCCGAGCAATGGAACTGTTCAAATCAACAACTAACTCAAATCACGTCTAAAGTGAAGCTCCGCTTCTGGATTTTCGAGATTCACATGTCTACATCTGGTCTGAGTACCCGAAAAATGGACCTCAGAAGAGACTTTCGCTCAAAACATGCCGTTTATTGGCTTTTCTGATATCGTCCTGCACTGCTCAGCGTCCACAGACGTTCAAACTAATAGACAATTGCGTAGGTAAAAATGCACCATTAGGGTTCAGGGTGCCCGAAACAGATCAGATTTAGAAAGAGTGTTTGCTCATATTAGTGGCACAATCGAATGAAGTTTGCGGGGCGAAAATCCTGAGAATCACGTCGGCAAAAAGCAGATATCTGCCGAGTCGACATGGCACCGTGTCGAGCCCCCGGGGGTTTCGCATTCCGGAAGCCAAAATATGTCGGAGCCCTCCTGCGAGCCCCGCTGAGGGCCCCCTCCCGAGCGGAGCGCATCGATCCGCGCCTCGGGCTGCGGCCCCGTGTCGATGAGACCTTCCTTCCTTGTCGGCTACAAATTTGAATAATCAATCAGCCCCC
>NW_026017111.1:1972231-1974070 GCF_020466585.1 Dendroctonus ponderosae
CATGTTTTCCGTCCCATTTTTGCTCATTTCTCGGAGGCGAAATGAGCAAGAAGGCTCATTTGTACATCATTCTAGACAAAAATGAAAGGCCTTTTAGAAAGTGAACCATCGATAAGGAAATGTTGGCAGTTTTCTGAAAAAAATGCTTGAATTCAAGAAGTTTTAGATTTGCGTGGTTTTTTTAGAGTTGCAAAATCCACTTGAACATGACGCTGCTTTTTTCGAAGTTTCTCAAGAACCACTCGAGCCACAGAATTCGTTTTGGCATCGTTGGATAGAAAATTGAAAACTCGATTCAGTCGTAACAACGTTAGTGAGGAAATTCGAGTAGTTTTGACTCAGAAAGCGAAATTTGAATATCAGACACTTAGGTGCAAGATTATGCCAAAATTTCATGTTTTGCGTCGCGTTTTTGCTCATATCTTGTAGGCAAACTGAGCAAGAAGGCTCAGAAGAGCAAGAAGAAATAAATGATTTGGAATGATTAGAACAAAAGCCACCCATTAATTTCAGAACGAAACGTCGCATCGAATAATGTTCTTTCGTTTCGACGATTCGGGTTGCGTGCTGCGTCATGTGTTGACTGTGCATTTCCGGAAACAGGCTTCAAAACACTTATCTGCCGTTCAGATCTTGTGGATCATGGTGCTCCTTTAACATTACGTGTTAATGAACCAAACCAACACGAAACAAAGGCTTTTTGCCCCGTTCGGACCCCACTTTGGCGCGTACTGGGAATTGGAAAAGGCCGAATCATTTCGCCAAAGAAAAAACCGAAGTTTGCGAAAAAACCACTTTTTTCTTGGGCTAACGTCGAGCCAATACACTTCTGCTGGTGCTGCGATGTGCCAAGCGCTCAACATCACTTCATATCCGTTTTCATTGCCCACGAGCATGTTTTGATGAACACTTGCAGGTTCTGTTCAAACGTTCCTAAAAATTTGGTCGACAATGTCGATTCCGTGTCGATTTCAATTGAGCGGCCCGGCCATCCTGCGGTCGGTCGAGGCGCCCGGGGCCCCCTGCGTGCGTGTCTTGCGTGACGTCCGGGGGCTCAACGGCTTGTGGCGCCGGTTTTGGGGTCGCTGCCGATGCACGTCATATTCCTGCAGATCCATCTCTCAGTCCGCATGAAGGAAAACCTGCCGGGGCTTTTGGGAGGGCCTCAAAGGCCTCGCATTCCGCTTCAAACAAAGACTCTTTCTTGTTCGGCTGGCTCTTGCTTTTGGCACTTGTTTTTCTTCCTTTTTCATCGGCTTGCGGTTCGTGGAATGGGGTGTTTTCACTTTTTTTTTATTGTTGATATATAGGGTAATTGCGGAAGAGATGAACCACCGCCTGAGATCGACCAGTCGGGTATTTTCGACTGTACATGGTATATGAAGAACATTTCAACGCTACCCCGTCAACAAACGACTACCAGTCGCACTCCGATAGTAGCTTTGTGTGTAGTTAATTTTCGAGAGTGGCTTTATTTGTTTCTGCATTTACAAATGGTAGAACTTTTATTAACGGTATTTTGAAGGTGCGATTCTAACTAAAAGAAAGTTTTAAAATGCTATTTGTGGTTAAAAATGCATTGCATGGTATTCATCCAGGACAACGTAAATGATGTAAAAGCCGATTAATAAATAGATTTTTTGTTTTTGGGTGGTCCGTCTATCCCTGAAATTTGGGATAGATGGACCAGAGTAAATCGGGACAGTTGAACCGGTTTTTAGTTTTCTGTTTTATACAATGCCTACAAAATACCAACGGAAGTTGAGCTCACAAAGAGCTAGATGGACCGAAGAAGACCTCAAAAATGTTGTAAAGACTATAGATACAAAAACAATGGGG
>NW_026017111.1:1974170-1976377 GCF_020466585.1 Dendroctonus ponderosae
TTTTGAAATTTCAAAGGAGGGAGTGCAATTGAAGAAAAACCTTGCGGTGTAGAACCTGCTTTACAGGGTTGGAAAAATCAGAATTCAACGCGATTTGCCCAGTTTTTATAGCATTTTGTAGGGCAAAGCCGCTTTTATAGCTGGGCACAGTTTCGATTTTCGGTCGTATTCAGGCCATTTACTAGATTTTTTTCAAAATCGTATGTAATTGGGGCGGATACTTAAGCTGGTCGTGGTTTGCCATTTATGTCCGCAAAAAGTTGCAAAGTAGGACAGTCATAAATGCAACGCCGTAGTAAGGCAAAGTTTGTCCTACAAATGGAAAACGTTTTGATTTTGAATCATTTTCAGGCAATTTTCGGGAATTTTTGCAAATCTTGCGGTTGTGTATGCGGGCCGAATTTTGACACATCTTGCCTCAAAAACCAAAGAAGCTATAGAGTAAATTTTGTATCGATTTAGTTGGCCATAGCCTTTTTTATAAGTGGTAGAAGTTTCGATTTTCAGTCATCATCAGGGCATTTTGAAGATTTTTTTTTAATTTGCGTTCCAATTTTATAGCTGTCGATGCAGACCTAAGTTTGGGATAAATTTTCTCCAAAAAGCAGCGAAGTTGTCGATGTATTTTGCAGGATAAAGTGCGTTCTTATCGTGCACAAAATTTTCATTTTGAGAAAAGTAAGCCTTTCTTTGCAAAAATGCTCCAAGGCTTAAAGCAGCAACAACGCACACATAAAAACTGGTGATGGTGGAAAAATACACCGAAACGTATTTTGATTGATAAATCGAGACAATAAATGGAACAGGAAAGTATATACAAGTTCTAATCATTTGCAGAGCTTAGTGGTTCCATCCAGAGAAAAAACGCAACAAAATACCGTAGTTGAAACGGGCAAATAGCAATGAATGCGACAAATAAATGATCATTTTGCTGGTGTCAACGGGAATATAAAATAAAATGCATAAATCTACCAGTGGTAGCCGAGCGTATTTAATGACCCGGCTGCCAAATCATGTGAGAATACATTAAAAGGATTTGTAAAACACAACCTCTAATCAGGTCCGAAAAGGCCCGAAGCCTTATTTTCGGAGATGTAATCGGTAAAGTACAAATAAGTAAGATTTATCTTGAAACTCATCTATCGCTACTTACACATGCTTCTCGAGATAAGAACAAAGGACCGAATGCGGTCAGAACCGCTCCGAAACGGACCAGTTTTGTCCTTTCTTCTCTAAATACCGGTGTCCATCGGAAAATACCTCTAAACTCACGGTTTGTTTTAAGGCATTTGAGTAAAACTTTGACAAAGTGGCATCTGCAAAAGTAGGTGTTTTTATTTGAGCTTAATCGGCAAAACCGAATCTTTTTCCCGCATGCAAAACGCACTTTTCCCTGCAAAGTGCATGCAAAAGTGAACACCACCTTCCCATGTCTCAGAAGATAAGTGCCTAAGTTTGGCCTGCCTCGACAGCTACAAAATTATACTAAAAATTTAAAAAATTCCCCGACCTTTCTCAAAATGAAAATTTCGTGCACGATAAGAACGCACTTTATCCTGCAAAATGTATCGACAACTTCGCTGCTTTTTGGAGAAAATTAATTAGGTCTGCATCGACAGCTATAAAATTGGTCGCAAATTAAAAAAAAATCTTCAAAATTCCCTGATGACTGAAAATCGAAACTTCTACTACTTGTAAAAAAGACTGTGGCCAACTAAATCTATACAAAATTTACTTTATTGCTTTTTTGGTTTTTGAGGCAAGAAGTGTCAAAGTTCGGCCCGCATACACAACCGCAAGATTTGCAAAAATTCCCGAAAATTTCCTGAAAATTATGCAAAATCAAAACGTTTTCCATTTTTAGGACACACTTTGCCTTATTAGCGCGATACATTTATGACTGTCCTACTTTGCACCTTTTTGCGGATATAAATGGCAAACCACGACTAGCTTAAGTATCCGCCCCAATTACATACGATTTTGAAAAAAATCTAGTAAATGGCCTGAATATGACCGAAAATCAAAACTGTGCCCAGCTATAGAAGCGGCTTTGCCCTACAAAATGCTGTAAAAACTGGGGCAAATCGCGTTGAATTCTGATTTTTCCAACCCTGTAAAGCAGGTTCTACACCGCAAGGTTTTTCTTCAATTCCACTCGCTCCTTTAAAATTTCAAAACTTGCAATCTAGAGAGGGCATCAAGTTGGA
>NW_026017111.1:1976477-1978604 GCF_020466585.1 Dendroctonus ponderosae
CGGGACGGAAAACATGAAATTTTGCAATAATCTTGCGCCACCCTTGCATAGACAACAGAATACTGTATTGTTTCTACATAACCCCCCCCTGAATACTGGCAACGTTGCTCCGCTGTCAAAAGGGCAGACACTCAAAATTTGACACTTAGCCATTCATGTCAAAAAAAGACACTAAAGACATTGACGTTGACAACCGGAAACGCTGTAGCTGACCCAAACAACCTGTTGACTATTGAAGACCTCAAGGCCTGGGGATTTGAAGCCAACATCATAAGAACGATCCGCTCTGCTCTACATTGTAAATTAGTACCTTTGCATTCGATTTATGTTAGATTCTTTCGAAATCAACTGGCGACTAACCGCCAGTCAGACGTCAAAATAATCGGGGAAAGGTGGCGAGCCCCTGGGTGTCGCTGTCGGTGGCGGCCCAACTAAAAGAACTAGAGGTGTGTTTAACTGGCGCCGCTTAGACCCAGGTAGACGAAAGAACTACATACGAGGGATGCTCTTATTGAACACTGTAATTTCTTAGGATCGGCTGCTCAAACTGGCCAAGAAAAACAGCATGTTCTTGCCGAGAGTGTAGAGTGTAGAGGAGATTGCATTCCAGACCTACATACAAGTAACACATAATGGCAAAGGTCTCAATTAATTTTAATGGCTCAGTTCCTTTAAGATGGTTATAATAAGGAAGCACCATTTAAAGTAGAATTTTATGGAGGTGTTGCTCGATGCAATGTGTGTTAGTAATGCAAATCGTTTAAATTTGCTCTTGAGTGTGAGTTTAGCTGAATTTACTCTGAGTGAGAATGGTTTTATCGGTGGAAAGTGTTCGTTTGACCCACTTTTACCAGCAGAACGCTCTTGGATTCCTACTTGTTGATCACTCGATCAGTATGTTAGGGTCACGTCGGAGTGCTTGGCAACGTCGCAAAAGGCGCAATTTTACGGCTTTTGTCAAAATAAAGTGCACGAAACGCTCCATCAACGCGGAAATTGGTGCAAACGGCAATCGTCGGTTGCCTATCCCGATTGTGACGTAGCTGGTCATATCAACAAAGCGTCTCGTGTTTATTTTGCTGTTTTCGCAGCTTTGTTTTATTCTTTAAATTATTGTGATTATTATTATTATCTTTTACGTTTAGCGTTGTTGCTGCTTTAAGCCTTGGTATACAAAATGTATGCCAATATGATATTGATACAATGAGAACTCTCTATTTACCCCAAAAACGTTTATCTGTTTGGAGGTCGGGAATTTTGCTTGAGCGGAAACTGTGGGTCTCGCAACGCCCTACTAAACTAGTTTTGAGAATTTATCCGACATCTTCAATCGCTTCCGTGATATCAGTTGTTTTATGTACGTTCTCTTGCTTCCGCTTCTACCTCTTTAGAGGTTAGAAATTTTCAGTCGAACGTTGACGTGACAAAACGAAAAATAAAAGGACGCTGGCGACTGATTGCATATTTCCTAGATATAAGAGCGATTCCAGTTTCACAAACACCCGAAAGTTGGACGTTTTCGCTTCTATCCCTTTAGAGGTTAGAAATGTCCAATAAAATCGCGCAACTAAAATCCAGCTTTCAGTAAAATCTATCAGTTCTTCAATTTTTCAACTGTTCAAACAACCACTTTTTAAATTTAAAACGTTCGCCCAAAATACCCCTTTTTTCCTACACGGCTAACACACAAATTAAATGGGTTTAGAATCAACTAATTGACCGACTAAGTATGTATATTTATAAACAAAGTGTCTCAAACTAATCGTTCGACTATTAAAACACGATAAAAATGAATATTGAAGAGTAAACGTAATTTGAATGGCAAACAAAGACACGAAAGGGTGGCTATAATTGAGATTTAACTATCGCTTACAAAGTCAATTTACAGAGATAAAGCAACCGTTAAAACATCTTTATAAGTGTTTGATAAATTACTATTTAACAAGGTATAATTGGCGCGTAATAGCCATTCGTCCTGCTTAAACACCGAGAGTGATTTCGAAAAAGTAAGAGTCACTATTCAATAATTTATCAACACTGGGTGCAGGGGTGAAAATTGCTGTAAAGTTACGAGTTTTGGGTTCGACAGTTACGGTGAGTTGCACTTTTTAGCTTCGAGTTTCAGTT
>NW_026017111.1:1979312-2021640 GCF_020466585.1 Dendroctonus ponderosae
TCAACAGGCATGACGCCGAACGATCAGGACGGTTCAGGCATTAATTAATGAGAAACATGGTAATGGCAAATGGAAACTGGAACCTTTGAAAATAACATTTTTGGCGCCCACTGAAGTGTCGACAGGTAAGAGGAGGACGTGAATCAAATGTCTTGAGAACTGGTAACACCATCGAGGTTTTCTACCGCGTCATGCTGCTTAATGAATTTCTAACTGACCCAAGAATGACTGTGCAGCAAGCCCGGTAGCTACTTTTCTTATCTATTTAAAATAATTGACTTGACGCCGCGTTAAAGCTATACATGACTTTTTATGAGTTCCAAAGATGTAATGCAGAACAATGGTTTTCTCTTACCAATTAATGATCATTATAAGCACAAGTTYTTCACTTGTGATTGCTTGTGGTTTGTGAATCAGTATKCATTCTCAGTTGCTTACCATTCAGCTGAAACACTCTCGCTCTAGAATCTGAGAAATACCTACTKTTTCTCAAGAYAYAGTTCGCTACATTGACCGSTTCTAATGGTTCTTTTAGTAACAAACATTTTAAACCAAAGTGCTTACATGAAGCCAAAAAATCTGAAATTTCCACAAACATTGCAGTAAGMCTAGTAGCAAATTTAAATTTTCTCGCCTTACAGGGCTCCTATGAMSCTGAAAATCCTAAAGTTTTCACAAAAATCACTGCTAATTGTGATTTTTGGCAATTTTGTTTGGGTTGARARCGAAGGTTTCGWATCAATTGCGCACGCGGCTTTAAAAATGTATAACTTTCATTCGAGACCGCGTAGGAAGTTGAAATTTTCTCACCCTGTAGAACTTACATATAGCTAACACAGCTAGAATTTTCGCAAAATTCTCGGTAAATTCCAATATTTAGGAGCTCTGTAAGTGACCGGAAAAAGTGAAAGATTTTYCCCAATGGCGAGTTCKCATTTAAAAATTCGTMTTTTTCRATCTRGAGCCGGCAGAAAGTWGAAACTTGCYCGTCCTGTAGCACTTATTTACAGCYAAACACTYTGAAGTTCTCCAAAAAACYACAGTTMAATCTGATTTTTTGCAAGCCTGTAAATGATAAACTAAAAATAAATATTTTTGCTCAGCCACGCGCTCCWTTTAAAAATTCGTAACTTTTAATCTAGGTTGAGTAGCAGRTTGAAATTTCMTCACCCTGTAGSGCTGACATGAAGCTGAAATCTCGAAAGTTTTCACAGAAATCACAGTAAACTCTSATTTTTAACTACTCTGAAACTTATGGGTAGAAACTTCAGATMTTCTATCAAYAGCGCGCTTTGCTTAAAAACATCTTAACTTCCAATCTAGGACCAGTAGCAAGTTGAAATTTTCTCAATCTATAGAGGTTGGATGACCCTGACAAACCTAACATTTTCACAGAAATCACACTAAATTCCGATTTTTGAGAACTCTGTAAATGATGGGCTAAAAATCGATGTTTTCCATCGATTGTCCGCTTTGATTTAAAAATGTTTAAGTAACATTCAAGAGCGGGTAGGCATGAAAAATGTTCTCACCCTATAGAGCTCACATGAATCTGAAAACCCGAAAATTTTCGCAGAAGTCACAGTAAATTGTGATTTTTGGCAACTCTATAAATGAGGGGCTAAAAAACAATTTTGTCAATTGCGCGCTTTGCTTTAGAAATTCCTAACTTCCAACCTAAGCCTAGTAGCAAATTTAAATTTTCTCGCCTTACAGGGCTCCTATAAACCTGAAAATCCTAACGTTTTCACAAAAATCACTGCAAATTGTGACTTTTGGCAATTTTGTTTAGGTTGAAAACGAAGGTTTCGAATCAATTGCGCACGCGGCTTTAAAAATGTATAACTTTCATTCGAGACCGCGTAGGAAGTTGAAATTTGCTCACCCTATAGAACTTACATGAAGCTGCGAATCGTGAAATTTCCATTAAAATCTCAAGGAGTTCTGATTTTTACTACTCTGTTAGTGACGGGTGGAAAATGAAGGATTTAATCAATTGCGCCTTCTTATTTGAAAATTCGTATTTTCCAATCTAGAGCCGACAGAAAGTTGCAATTTGCTCACCTGTTAGGCTTTACTTAAAGCTAAAAACGGTTAAATTTGCACTGGCATCACAGTTAAATTTGAGTTTTGGCAAGCTTGTAAATAGCGGACCAAACGAAAGCAAATTTTCTCAACGACGCGTTTTTGTTAAAACTTCGTAATTTCCATCTAGGGCGAGTGCTAAGTTAAACTCGCACGTGACTGAAAAATCGGCAAATTCTACAAAAACTGCGGTAAACTCTGATTTTTGGCAAATCTGTAAATAATCGGCTAAAAATGAAGAATTTGCATCCACTGCGCGCTCTGCATTAAACATTCCTAACTTTCAAAATAGAACCGCTAGCAACTTCAAATTTTCTCACCCTGTAGAACTTACATACAGCTAACACAGCTAGAATTTGCAGAAAAATTCCAATTTTTAGAAACTCTGTAAGTGGCGGGATAAAAATGAGAGATTTTTCTCAATTGCAAGTTTGCATTTAGAAATTCGTATTTTTCAATCGAGAGCCGGTAGAAAGTTGAAACTTGCACGTCCTGTAGAACTTACTTAACGCCAAGAACTATGAAATTTTCTCAAAAACCACAGTTAAATCTGATTTTCGGGAAGCCTGTAAATGACGGACCAAAAATAAATATTATCGCTTAGCCAGGCGCTCCTTTTAAAAATTCGTAACTTTTAATCTAGGTAGAGTAGCAGGTTGAAATTTGCTCACCTTGTAGAGCTCATCTGAAGCTGAAAAYCCKAAAATTTTCWCAGAARTCACACTAAATTYTGATTTTTGGCAACTYTGTAAATGACGGGTTAAAAATGAACAATTTTGTCAATTGCGCTTTTTGCTTTCAAAAATMCTAACTTTCAATCAAAAACGGGAAGCAAGATAAAAYTTTSTCATCCTCCACAACTCAAAAACCTGAACTTTCAACAGAAATYGTAGCAAATTATGATTTTTGSCAACYMTGTAACTGATGGGTTAAAAATGAACGGATTTGAATGAAAATTCGTAAATTCCAATCTGGAGCGGGTTCATAGATAAAATTCGCTCACCCTATACAACCTTAGCTGAAGCTAAAAACCCAAACGTGTCCACTAAAAGGGCAATTAAATCTGATTTTTGCCAAACGCGTGAATCAGGGACCAAAAATTCATATTTTTCTGCAACTTCGCGCTATTTAAAAATGTATAACTTCCAATCCAACGCCGATGGCAACATAAATTTTGACCACCCTATAGAAGACACTTGGCGCTTCAAACCAGGAACTTTTCACTCAAATTACAAACAATCGTGATTTTTCCCCATCGTGTTAATGATGGGCCAAAAAAAAGATTTTTGCCACAGCTGCATTCTACGCTTTAATAACGTCTAACTTTCAATCTAGAGCCGCTAGCTACCTGAAATTTGGCCACCTTATAGAAGTTGATTGACGTTCTAGATACCAAAGATTTTACGGAAATTGCAGAAAATCCTGCTTTTTGCCAGCCCGGTAAATGGTGGTTCAAAAATGAAGTTTTCTCCAACTGCGCGCTCAACTTTAATATCTGTTCAATTGCAAACCAAAGCAGCTAGCGATTTCAAATTTCCGCACCCGATCGAAGAATCTTGGCACTGTTAACGCTGAAAATTTCGCTCAAATCACACAAAATTCTCATTTTTTTCGTCTTGTAAATGCACAAATCAATATTATTGCTCACTTAAAACTCCGCAACGCCCAACTTAGAGCGCGTAGCAACTTGAGATTGGCACACCCTATAGAAGACACTTGACTTCCAAATCGCAGAAATTTTCACTCAAATTACATGCAATTCAGATTTTTTTAATTGCAAATTAAAGCTTGCCCTACACTTTTCTGTTTTAAACATTCCCCACTCCCAAACCAGTGAAGGCAACAACTTGAAATTTGCACACCCTTTAGAAGACACTTCCACGCAAAATAGGCTTAATTTTGATTTTTGCCAATCCAGTACATGGTGGGTCAAAAATGGATGTTTCCCTTGACCTGTGCAAATCAAGTAGCCACAAAACTGTCAATATCTCCAAAATTGTTGAAGATTGACAACTAGTGCGAAGGATCAATTTGATAGAGCTGTCAGAACACTGTCTGACCCAACCAAAAAAGTGACATGTTTCACTTAGCGCACTCCTTGAAGAGCCAATGAAAACATCCCAATGACTTGATCTGCCTAATAGCCTAATGGCATTCTATTGACTGTATAAACGATGGTTAATTGCGTTATTTCGGAATGAAAATGTGTGTTTACATTCCAAATTGAAACCTCAACACTGTCAATTAGAATTTGTATAAACATTACCGTCGCTGACAATACACATTAAAGGTATCGCATAATTTTCCACTTAACTTAACAACTTAATATCCTCCTAAATGACTGGCCGTAATTCTCTATTTCAAACGTTTCGTGCCCGGATCAGTTGCGCCATCTCCAACCCGGCAACTGAACCGTCAGTTCCTCAATTTCCCAACATCAACCTTGTTCAATGTGGGACGCATGCTTGCGGAAACCACGCCTTTTTACCCTTTCCCCCATCATACGCCATAGATCTATTAATAATAGTCGGGTTGTTATTGGCTAAAAATGCAGGTATGGAAACACGCATTTAACATGGCAACTTAAAAATGATGGACCACATCTGTAGTGTGTAGTTGCGTTTGTTATTGTTGGTCATGTAATGTTGGGTTTTTTTCCCTTTCCTGTTTATGTGTGCTCAACACGAATATGGTGGAATTTCAATTACATTAGTTTTTTCCTCGCTTGCGGTTAGAAGGTTAAAAGCATGTCTTTCGGAAGACCAGTTTCGCAACACAAGTTTAAGCAGGGGCGTCGAGATACACTAACACCATTTATTTTAATTGTTTTTTTTTGTTTGCCATTTTTCTGGAACTCGCGAGTTCAAAAGCCCAGACGCCCCCTGGTGGTTAAAATTACAGCTACAAGTCAAGTAGTAATTTGACACTTGCTTTGTTGACATTGGTGTCACATTGATGTTTACATCTGATTGAAATTTGTTTTGTTTTGTGCTAATCAACTGTTGCAAGCTTTTGTTTTAGGTTATAAATGTCATCAACTCCAATAAATCAAGTCTGACAAGTCTCAACTGTCACTCGAGAACGCGTAAATTGATGTTTCGCAGCGCCCCCATCCAACTGCCGATGTTCCGAAGAACGCTCACATTTTAGTTTAACTGAATTTTAGCAGTAAAACTGGTTTTGAGGATTTTTTGTGTAAAAAAATTAAAAAGTGAACGCAACCACAGCAATGGCCTGTCGTCTGCTGTCATCTAGTCCAGAACCAAGTACCCATCGTCTGTCGTTCTATTGCAAACGTCAGACGAAGATAGAACCACTTCTGAGTCCCAAAAGAAGCTAATTGGGCGTGGCGTGTGGACAATCCTTCGCCCTTAACTAGAATGCCTATTTTCGGGTATATATTTTTTATGTCCTTCAATTGTAAGCATTCCAAACTTGGAATTGAAAATAATAACCGAGTTTATATGTGAAAAATATTTGAATCAAAAAACAGTTGTCAAAAAAATGTTGTCTTTCTACAGTGATCACGTTCAGCGCCTTCTATGCATACTCGGGAATAATTTATTTGACTTTCGTGACGGATGACGGTTTATACAGGATAACCTAAAAAAATCATTTCTGTTTTCATGTTTGCTTAAAGTCCATGTTGTTGTTTTTGTTTTCTTCATATTTTCCTTTTGCAAGGGCATTTTTTAGTAAATACAGATTCTGGCTACTTAGGAACAATTAGAGCTTCGCAAGTTACCCAGAATGGATCCAGCCCTGCTCCGAGAAAGGGAGCTGTTCAAGAGAAGGGCTCTAACCACCCCCACGTAAGTCCTGGGGCTCAGATCAGATTCTCACATATAATCTTGTTTGGAAAGTTGTCTCTAATGCTTAGAGTTTGCAATTACATCCCAGGAACTGTAATATAAGTACACAACTGAATGTTTGCATTTCTTATGCGCTGGTAAAAACATTAGCTGCAACTACTGAGTTGCAGCTAATATATGAGTCCAGCTAGTTTCTCATGTGCCAGTGCGGTAAATTTTGGGCCGATGCAGAACCCTGTTTATAAAAAATCGTTGATTTACGGTTCCAATTAGTGCTAAGAGTTCTGAACAGACAAATAACTCTCCTATTAAAACCTACAGAGTGATTTTTGCGTCATTACAGGGTTGAGAAGAAGAAGACTGAGTCGAAACCGGAGCCTGTGCGCGATGAGAAGAAAAAATCCAAATCGAGCTCAGCCAGTTCGGCACCGAAGCTCGATGTTAACACGTAAGTTCCACTTTCCCCTAGTCCATGCAGGCAAGCCCAATTTAATCAGAATCTGTTAACTTTCCAGCTATAAAACCGCCTCCGGCAGTTCCCAGTATCGCTTTGGAGTACTAGCAAAAATCGTCAAGCACATGAAACAAAGACATCAGGATGGCGAATCATATCCACTAACTTTGGAGGAAATCCTCGATGAAACCAATCAGTTGGATGTAGGAAACAAAGTGAAGCAGGTAAGAGCGACGGGTTGGCGCAAACACGTCCATTAATCCAGTTTAATTAATCTCTAAGTGGCTGCAAACTGAAGCGTTGGGCAACAACCCGAAAATCGAAGTGTCTCCGGATGGGAAATACTTGTTCAAAGCGACCTACAAGTTGAAAGACCGCAAAAGTTTGCTGAAACTCTTGAAGCAGCAGGACCTGAAAGGATTGGGGGGCATTTTGCTGGAAGAAGTCCAAGAGTCGCTGCCCCATTGCGAAAAGGCCTTAAAGGTGCCCAGTTGGAATCAACCACATCGTTAACATTCAACTGCTTTCTCTTTGCAGATTTTGTCGAATCAGAATGATATCATTTTCGTTGCCAGACCCATGGATAAAAAGAAGATTTTGTTCTACAACGACAGAACCGCTCAGATGCCGATTGATGACGAGTTTCAGAAACTGTGGCGCTCAGTGGCGGTGGATGCGATGGACGATCAGAAAATCGAGGAATATTTGGATAAGCAAGGCATCAGATCGATGCAAGATCACGGCCCGAAAAAACCAACAGCGATCAAACGGAAGAAGGCCAACCAAAGGAAGAAGACGTTCAAAAAACCGAGGGACAACGAGCATTTGGCTGATGTGCTGGAAACCTACGAAGACAACACACTGACTCAAAAAAATTCCATGTAGCCGCAATGTAAATACTTAAAACTCCAACAAAATCACTGTTTCTTAATGACTTAATTTATTATGAAAATATAAAATAAGCTAAAAAGTGACTACAAAAATATTTAAACATGTAGGGCATACATGACTTAAATTTAAATACACAATAAGTCCTACCGCTAGGGTTACATACAAGTACGCTTGCAAATCATACAAGCAAGCTCAAACAACTAGCCGATTAATTAAGGAACCCCTTAAACACTTACTAATATAGTAACTTTATGGACATTTTGGCTGAGCCAAAAACCCCAAAGGGGGAACAAACTAAGCGAAAACGTTCCATAATCTTTGACTTTCATATCACAGGCAATTTGAGATGTTCCGATCAAGGGTGAATGATTGCAAATCATCGATGAACCATCACTAACTAGGGGTATATGGGATATATCAAATTTAACGTAGATTTAGAGTAATCGTTGGTCAATAACTAAACATAAGTGATTATTATTACAGCATAATGTGGGGCTTCAGTGGTATTTTGATTTATTTTTGTTATTCACATGTTTGAGATCAGATTTTGTTCGGGTGTGAGAACTCAATCGATTTCTTAATTTTGGCAGATTTGCATCCGTATTGAGCAGTCTTCGGTTCAATGAGAAATCAGGATAAGTTTGTGCTTAATTCTTGCTGAATTTTGTCAGTCTCCGAGCAGTAAATTGGGCAATTTCTAGCGGAAAATAAGGATGCTAAATGCTAACCGAAGCCCCATTCTAAATTTCCATTACTCCAACTGAGCTGAGATTTCTCATTGGTTTTCCTCTAACGACCCCCTAGAGGGCGGCGTACAAAATTACAACTCACATCAAAAGACAAACATGATCAAGAAATTAACTGAACTTCTTGCCGTTCCTCCTGTTCCCACTTCAAGCTCAACTAATTACCTTAACATTACAGGTGTATAATAATTATAACATGAAGAGCTTCTAAATATATCACAACTAGGGTAGTTTATATAGTTAGGAAACCACATAATTAGACAATAGAATGTGTGGATGCGTCCTCAGTTGAACTTAATCGGTCTGATGCTTTGGAGATTTGCCAACCATTGCAGGGCAGTTTTACATTGAATTTAGTACAGTAAAACCCATTTAGTTCGAACTTCCAGTATTTTACCTAAGAAATATCCAATTAAGCGCATACGATTTGCAGTAAAATAATGAAAGTGCAATAAAAAAGTTCGGACTATCGAGATTCTACTGTACTGATTCTCATTGCAATGATAATTAATAATTTGACAACTCCTTCGTTGGTTTAACGTGAGGTTCAACATCAGACACTCCGTTAAATGAAACGTGCAAATAATACAGGATGTTTCCAAACAGAATTTTGAAAAAATCGCAACTTTATAACGGTCATTTGCGTCTTCTATGAAACACCCTGCATGTTGGGTAGTTCTCAAGAAATTGCCCCTGTCTGGCTCCAGCTGCTAAGATGAAAAAGGCATAAAAATCTACCTACGTCACGTCAATAGGGTTGCTCCTACATAGGCAACGGGGGCGGCGGGGAGCCGTGCGAGGGGCGGCGACCTCAGAGAATTGCGCAACAACGACAATATCGAGAACGTGCAGTTGAACCCATTGGTGGAGGCGTCACCGGAGCAAAGTAAGCGTGCACTTTAATCATCGGCAAATAGTTCTGAAACGTCCCAATCCAGTGGGCCAAAGTTTGACAAATGACAGCGTCTGACTTACCCTCAGTCGTTTGATCCCCGCCCGGGTGATCAGTTGACAGTCGTACAATTCGATTCGTTGTAAATTGTGACATGAAGTTAGATATTCCAGTGACGCGTCAGTGACCAGCGGGCAATTGTCTAGTTCTAATATTGTCAAATTTTCGGCAGCACACGGTGACATTGACAGGTGCCGAATGCCTTCGTCGGTTATCAGTTCGCAGTGCGATAAAGTCTGAAAAATATCCATAAATATGAGGACAGGTTGGACGTGGAGGACGTGAAACAAAGGGGAACTTCACAACTTTGGACGAGAGTAGACCACTCACCAAATACTCTATTCGTGGACATCCCATCGCCAAATGTATTAACGTGGCATCGGTAATAAGAACGCACCCATCCAAGTCCATTTTCTCTAAATAGCGGCAACTCTGAAACATGCAGGCGCCCCATAAGTGCCTGAGCAAGCGAAAAACCTGAGCGACTCCTTACCCGAGCCAAGGCCAGAAATCCTGCATCGGTAAATTGCGCACATCCTGCAACTTCCAGCGTGGAAAGCATGGTGCTATACTGTGCGAGGGCAAGCAAGGAAGCATCGGTTAGAGCTGAGCAACTAGATAGACACAAGTAGTGGAGTTTGGGACACCTTTCGGCTAAGGCTTGAACGGCCTCGTCTCTAATAGTCTACAAGCGAAAAAAAGGTTGGAAAACCCCCAGCTAGGCTGATTAGAGCGGCATTTTACCCCACAGCCCATCAGATTCATGACTTCTAAATTGCTGCAGTATCTAGCCAGGCAAATAACGCCCCTCGACGTGATTTGTTCGCAGCCCTTGGCAATGAAACACGTTAGTTTCGGACAGCCCCTTGCTAGAGCCTCCACGCCATTCTCTGTAATGTTGCTGCACCAACTGATATTTATGGTAGTTAAATTGACACATCCATCACTAAGAGCTTTGAGGGACTTATCAGTGATCAGTGGACAGCCGTCCAGGTTGAGTCTTTGCAATTTATGGCAGTGGCGCGATAGAGCGGTGCATATTGTATCTGAAATCTGCCAAAGAATTATGATCAGCCTCAACTACCAGCAATTGCAGGCCAAGCACCTTCTTGCAGTCGTTCACATTAAGATCCTCAATGTTTTGGCATAACAGAGCTAAAGTTTTCATTGAGCCATCCCCAACTGACTGACAACCCCTCAAAGAAAGCTTTCTGAGAAATCCGCCACATCGTCTGGAGATATTCTCGATTACGGGGCCCTAAAATCGCTCGATTTATTCACCTGGTTTAGTGTCTGGTCGGATTCGATCCGTTACCTCGACATCCTTTTGGAAAGCGAACAGATCGATTCTCTGCCAGTTTGAGCCGTCCAAAGCCAACACGTTCCAGGCTTTTGAGACTTGAGCGCACCGGCATAGGGAGACAACATCCAAAAATGAAAAAATTCTCAACAGCAGTTCCTTGGGTAGTTTTTTATTGATCGATGCTTCGTCGTCGCGGAAGGCCTGAAAATTTCCGGTTAATCAGTTCTCCTACACACCGACCAAATAGTTACGTTTCCATTGAAATAGTAATAGGAAAACACCAAGCTGGAAGAATGCCACATTTTAAGTGAAATGTTTGAATTGCAATCAGTCAGCGAAGCTGACTAGGCTTTCTTACGTAAACTGTGTGGCAGGATGTAAGTGCCGATCAGCAAAAAATGTTTTACCTGAAACCTTGCGGAATCCGATGCCATGTTAGACTTTACCAATAAAGGTCCGTCCAGCCTTCACTACGTCAGCTATCAGTTGCGGTCATTCAGCAGCTTCGCTTTGGATGAACCACCACTGCGGCACAAGGAAAAAGTTACTTAAGGGTTAAAAGAAATCATTTTTGAGATTTCACAATGTTCAAAAACGCTTCCAGCTACCTCCAAGGGGGGGTCACGACCCCCATGACCCCCCCTTGGTCTCAGGGCCCTTTTGAGCATGTGCTTACGCGACATCCTGAATATAAGGAATAACGAGGGCCTTTTCGGACGCCAAAAACTCTTCATTTATAAGGAATAATATTGGGAATTTACCCAACCAACCTTAGAAGCTGCTTAAGGCCTTGGAGCTCAGTCAATACATTGGAATTTTAAACACTCGAAAACTTGGCAACTCATTGAAGTTGATGCACCTTGCGTGCATTCTTTGGCCACTGGCTCTAATTGTGCGCCCCTCCAAAACACGTATCGAGCGCATTTTTCCGCAAATACCGCACTGAAAAAGTATCGCGTTTCTATTGCTTGAAAAGCTTGCAAAGTTGAGTAGAACAAAACAAAACAAATCGAAGTCAGATGTAAACATCAATGTGACACCAGCGTCAACAAAACAAGTGTCAAATTACTACTTAACTGGGAGTTTTAACTTTTTCCCCCAGGGGGCGTATGGACTTTTGAACTCGCGAACTGAACCCATAAAAACTGCCAGTTTTGACACTGAAAAAACATCAAAAAAGTCAACTGAATCAAAAAATGTGTTTATCGAAAAAATTTTATAAAAGAGCATGAAAAGCGGCGCTGTTTGCGCCCAAAAAGGTGCGTATTGATCAATAAAGTCCAAAAAAGCGCCAAATGTCTACGCAAAATTCCTCTCAGCCCAACTGTAACGTTCCAAAATTTCCAAGTTTTTAATCTCAGAACAGTTTCGCACTAATTGCATCTAATCCATATCAGACATATCAACGATTTACAACCAACTGCGCCTAGTAGAATTGTTCAAAATCCTCTGCTCGCCTTTGTCTGAAACCACAAAGAAAAATCACACGTATCGATCCATAGGGGATGATCCACAATCCCTTTAAAACCACCAAACAAAGTAAATCAGGAGCGATAAAACTTCTTCAGAACGCATTGGATCAATGTGCATTTAAAGTGTAACCTCGTGTTTAAAATTAGCCAGCACGTAGTTCGATGTCAATAAACGACCATTTTTAAAAGCAGCTAACAAAGAGAGCAGAACTTGTACGGTTTTTATCAGTCAACGACACTAAAACATGGTTTTTTCGTATTCTCAAGCAAACCAAGACAGCACATGCCACCTGATTGGCCAAACAACAAAGCAATCCATTGTTTTTAAACAAAATCGCAGCAAGCTGAGCTGGGATCAGCTGTTAGCCATCAAACAATGGTCAATCAAAACAATCGCTTATACCTTGCTCTAAGGCTCAATAGCTCGGTTACCTTAAGCTGCCATTCTGTCCAGGCCTTGGCTATCGTTGCAACCAAAAGTGTTCGCAAATCAACTCACACAGCTTAAATTAATCGTACACTCTTAACTATACAAACACCTTTACCAAACTGACCGTCTCGGTGAACGGCCTTGGATCTTTTGAGATTTTCAGACAAAGACAGACGGGAGTTTCCTGCTCCAACACACGAGAATACTGGCTATTTCCGATTTTTCTACATTGTTGTCAATAGCGCGTTTCGGAGGGAAATTCAAAAATCTTGGTCTACCTGCGAGGATTTTCCTTGTATTTATTAGATTTAACTTTCAGTTGGTTGTCTAATAACGTTTGTCTTGTGGCGCAGGAGGGAAATTGCAAAACCCGAAAATTTCCTGGTGGAATGGAAATTACGGGTCTGCCCCGCATACTGGACAGGTTGGCGAATGCGCTGACTGCTTACTCGGTCTCTGCCATTCCAGGTAAAAAAAAACCTAAACATTTAATAGAATGAAAAAGGAGAGTGGTACACAAACCAGGAGTTTCATGGGGAAGGAGCATTATTTTAGCCACGCATTCTAGGTCCGACTATAACGCTGGCCCAAAACTGCTTCTCTAGAGATTTGCAGGGTACTGAAATCTGATTTAAAATACGATGAATTGCTTCAAAAGGTACAAACTTTAGCGATATATTCCACAGTCCCAAGACCAACAGCTAGTAAAGACGCAAGTCTTGCAATAAAATTAATTTGTTGGGCCGCAGCCTCCATGTCGCGTATAACCAAATAGATTCGTGGCCGCCCAATTGTCCGGAAAAATCTGTAGAAGTTTCCTAAAAATCAAGCAATAGCCTTATCCAAGGGTTAGCCTTTAATGAAACATAAATCTAATCGGCTCCATGATTGGATTAATTTATCTTTAGCGGGGAAAGTTGTTTTGGCTACCGCGAGCATCCAAATAACGAGTTGCAACGGAAAATTCACATTTGAAAATATTACCGTGCGAACAGGCACTTTCTGCAAAATAGTCAACAATAAAAAAATGGAATCGAACAGCAAAGTAAAGCGATGAATGACTCAGCTAAGGGACAATTATATCATCATGTTAGTTCCGAAGCGAAGCTGGCCAAAATGTTCAGTTTGATACGGACAAAGAATGAGTCGGGATCGCGGGTCCCTTGTGCCTTTCCGGAAGTTATTTTGTGCGAACACTAAAACAAGTGCAGTATATAATCCTGCTCGTTAACTGCAAGTTTTCAATTTGGCGTAAATCTTCATTGTGTGGCCAATTGTAGTGAGTTTTTTTAGATTAATAATGCATCGAAAATGGAGGATGGAGCGCCAGCTTATCAAGTAAATCACATCTATAGAAATTAGGGCTCGGAATTTTTTWAAATCTGATATTCGAATATTCGTTTAGTGGTTTATTCGAATAGTAAAATTATTCGAATACTCATCTAACGAATATTCGAGTATTTCTATTCGTATTCGTTAGATAWTCGAGTRTTCGTTTTCCGTTCACGGTTTTCCAAGAAGAAAAATCGTTATCTCATATCATTTTTGGCAACTAGCCGCAACAGATAAAAAAGTGCCTTTGTCGGCACATTAATTGTAACACCGCGCAAAAGTTGATCGCGTATCACCAGAACACAGAGACGTAATTTTACATSACTACACATAATTATTCGCTTTTCGAATATTCGKATACTCGAATTATTCGAGTTTGATTYCGAGCCCTAATAGAAATCCCTTTTTTTTTTAGTTTTATTTGAAGTTTTTAACGATTCGCGGTACGTGGAAAAACGCGGCCACTTCGGTTTTCTYKCTTTCTTTCCAAGAACGAAAACTTTAAAAGGTAGTTTGGGAATGAATTCTGATTCTCTAAGGAGAAAAGTGTAGGGAAAATTGCAACATTCATAAAACACTTGATAATTATTAGTAATATATACATGCACTTTGGAAACCAAACAATTGAATGTAATAAATATCCGCAGCAGTTCATTGAACATCAAAAATCGCACCTTTTACATGTATACTTTTCCCCTTACAAAAGAAAAAATAATGGACACCTTTGAACAGTTGATAAACCCCAATATCACAAACAGTACAAATAACATAAACTTGCCTTCACTTGACCTCACCAACCACGACCCCCATTGCACAATAAAACAATAAAAATCTCGACGCTGAATAAAATGCCATCAATTTAGTCCAGTCCCATGTACTTATACTAGTGCGTAGTCTTATATTTAACAAATTCAATTCTGCTGTTGCTCCTGCTCTTGTAGTAAAAACCGCTGCAACCTGAAACCCAAAATTCCAATAAACCTGCCTGTACACAGAAAAATCAAGTTCCAAACCTTCTTCTTCTGATCTCCTCTTCCGCGGACGTAGAGCTCGCTTCACTCAGCAAGTCAGAATTGTTACTCTTGGGACTTTTTTCTGGGAGAACTGATGCAGTCTCACCACTCGCTGAATCTAGAAAACTGCAAATCTACACGTGCCCACCAACTAACGCCAAGGGCCATACCTTCAGGCGGTTGATCGGCGCTAGGTGTCTCTCCTGCATTTTCATTGGCTGCAGCCGAAGGGTTGTTGGGCACTGAATCCGAACTACTACCCCCATTACCAGCAGGTGGAGCTGAGCCTGAAGCCGGAGGTTCGCGCCCCACCGAAGAAACACTAGATGCAACACTGTATTGCTGCATCATTTGAACAGCTGCATCTAGCAGAGTCTGTCCATAGACAGAGAGAGAGAGTTAGAATGGCACATTCACTCAACAGCGACTAGTCTTACCTGAATGTTCCTCAAACACTGAATGCGAGCCTCAACGTGCCGCCGCTCGTGGCCCTCCAAGTTCCTCAACTCTTCCTCGGAAAGGGCGGCTAAATTAGTGGGCGGCATAGGGGGAGGAGCCATAAAAGGCATGGGAAATGGAATGGGGAATGCATGCGTTGGAAAGCCGAATGGGGCGGCGAAAGCAGCCGGAGGAGGAGGCGGCACTGCGCCTGAAAACACACAAAACAACATGTGCTGAAGTTTTCACCTCAACTATTCTCGTTATTATCTACTATAACAATATTTGAGGTAAATAGATCAACATTCTCATGCTATTTCATCATAAGGACATTTTTCTGAGTTCATAACCAGAAAGACGACTGCCAACCCCCGCTCTTGGGGAAGTTCAACACTATCTTAAACAGGAGGTATTGCAATGGAGTGCCTAGGGAATACCGAAATAATAGAGAAAACCCAAAATGTAGACAATGTTCTGATTCGCACCTGCAAACGGCGAGTATCACCTAGCGCGCCTAAGGACACCTTTACACACTAATTTCCTAACTTTACCTTATTCGCTATTAAATACTATCGGATCGTGGCAAAAGGAATCGAGGACGCAACCAATAATCCATAAAAAGTTGTAAAATCCCACTCACCAGGTTGAGCCGGGCCAGGGCCAAAAGCTGGGGCTGGTTCAGCTCCGGGCGCTTGTGCATTTGGCGGTGGCACAGCCCCCACATTTACGCCCGGATTAACCTTTAAAATAAACATTGTGTTTGCTTGGAAAGGCTCAAAATCCCGCCGTGTACCTGATTATTGAAAAACTGATTCGGCGCGGCGAACATATTGAAGAACTGATTGGGGCCGTTGGGCGGCAGAGGCGCATTTGGAGGCTGCGCCCCTTGAACGTTATTATTCGTTGGCGGTGTCGGAGCGCGTAGAATATTCAAACGACATGTTGGGCAAGTTTGCTGCCTTTGAAACCAGGATCTGCAATCAATAAAACATTTTTTAAATGTTCATTTGCGCGGCTCAACTTACCGAAGACACGAAGTGTGAAAAATATGGTTGCAAGGCAGCTTTTTGCAGGCCGTTGCCATCTCTTCTCGGCAAATAATGCAAACGTTATCAGTGGCCAGCAATTCTTCGGGAGTAGCGTCCGGATACAGAGTGTTCATGTTGTGGATGGCTCGCCTCGACAAAATCACATCGCTAAATGCCTTCTTAAAGTCCCTAATCGTGTAGTACATGGGCCTGAACGCGAACAACGGCAAAGTATAAATTCGCACCTACAAGACGGTTGTTAGTAATTATAACGTTGCACATTTGAGCAGAGAGCTCACCATAATGGCAACAAAAGCCACATAAAGGATAACTTTGATAAATCCCATCACTAGCTCTGTGTAGAGCAAGAAAACCGCTTTGTTATCCCAAGGAGTTTCACTGTGCAGATCCACTGAATGTAGGGCATACTTAATACCAATATTAACAACCACAGTGATCAACACTGCGTATTCAAATCCAAACACCAATTGAACTGAAGCTCCCTAAGAAAAACTGTTTCTTTACGAACTTTTCTTTACGTTTGCATTATCATCCACTCTTACTTTGGTAATTGTCGAATGGAAAGCGTGAATTATAAAGTGGGAGTCCAAAGCGCCCAACAGTAGCAGCAAGCTGAGGACCCTGATGTGAAACAGCCAGCCAATCATTGGACTTCGTTCCATCTGAAAGAGCCTCCGTAAAAATCAACACTTAGAATTCTATACAAGCTTACAAAGTCCACTCTGTCTTCAGCTAGCCAATGGAAAGACTTGAGAAACAGTAGCAGGGTGAAAAGCGCCACAAACTTTGGGGTGAAATCGTCTCTAAACACTGTGAAGGCTAGACAGGTTTCAGTTATCGCATACCAAGAGCGTTCCATCAGGTGCTGAAATTTTTGGGAAATGAACCGGGATAACTAGTTGAAGCAAGCAAAACAGACCTCAAACTCCGTAGTTCGCAACTGTCCAAAAAAGACTTTTCTCATCAGCTTTCCCAATATCCAAACCCCAATAAAGGCTTGTATGTACATGACCTGAAAAAACCAATTATCCATGTATAGAAAAATCAGAAGCACTCCAAAACGGTCCGGAGAACGCCACGGTTGTAAACAATGGGAGAATTTAACAAATAAACACTTACAGCCATACTAGGATTAGATTTGGTGATATAAACCACCGAAGGGTAGAACTGCTTTTTCTGATAATATGCATTGGCGAGAACTACGGCCGTTAAGCTGAAACTCACAAACGATATACCGATGAACTTCATTTTGCCGACAATAGTGCGTATTTAGTAAAACATCTGTTAAAAGCGAATTTTAAACTACTCAAAAACTTTTTCTATGGGCTGTTGTTTTTAATCACTCACTCGGTGATAGCCGTCAGAAACTGACTCAAATTCTTCAGTGTTGCCGCAGGTTTTTTCTCTAAAACCATAAAATGCTTACAATGGATAGCAGCCTAAATTTTTTGAAGCCAAGAATCAATTCCTCAAAGTTTTGATATTATCTAGTGTATTAGTTTGATCAGGAAATAGTCACACGCTTGTAAACACTATCGCGCTCTATCGGCCATATCGCAAAGCAGCCAGCGTGGACCACGCTGATTGGAGCATGTATCTAGGCAGGTGAGCCAAAATGGAATATTTTCCTTAGTTTCAAGAAAAATTCGCCCCCCATGACGAAAGGCTCGAGACACTTTCAAGAAATTTTCTACAAACACAATTACTATATTATTTGTAAAAACATTAAGTTGAAATAATGCTTTCTCAGGGACAGCAGACATAAGGAAGGCCAAATACAAACCGTAGAGGCTGCAAAATATTTGTATTACTCTTATAAAGTGTGGATGATATTTATGAAAAATTAAAACTCTTACATTCGGAAAACGAACAAAAAGGAGATTCTGTGGTGCTTTAGCAAGGCAAAACCATGTAACCTAAAGGAATTATATAAAATACCAAGACTTTGTGCCTTAGCGTGCTCTTAAACTACCGGCAAAAATTGGAAATAAAACAACGCAACTAATATTCTCTCTTCTGTTTCAACATAAAACATAAGTTAAATTTGACAACAAAACTGTGCTACAAGCTTAAAAAGTTCCGATGTATAACTCGTAAAATAACACTCTGATAAACATGTCTGTTTGGATTTTATACATCTATAGTATTCATGACAAGGTGGAATTTAGCTGGGATAAATATATTAAATTAATCTAATTTTTACAAACAGTAAAGCACTAAAGAATAGAAAATATGATTTGTTTTTAAGTAACTAAATGTAATTGGAGACAAAATTTGAATTTTGTACTGAAATAAGCTGTGAGGATGTTGATCAACAATGTTACTTAGATGCTATGGATGTTTTAGTTCACGTTGATATCAGCTGGAAACAAAAGATTATCTCATCAAAGCTGTTGGGTGCTTAATGTAATGAATATACATACAGATTTCACTGTTGATTTGATAAAGTTTTTCCTAGCGGTGAGGTCAAAATCTGGATAGTTATCGTAAACCCTCTGGCAAACAGTCTTCATGGTGATTTCTTCCAAATTAGCTCCATCTAGTACACTCTTGATGAACGTTTTAATCTCCTCGTCCTAACAAAAAATGCCCCCTTGTCATGCGGCTTCAGCAATTAGCATTTACTTACCGTTGGTGGCTCGCCTGATTTTGCCTTCTTCTTTGCTAAAGGCTCATCTTCTGACGAACTTCCTTCATCGATTTTATCACCGTCTTCTTCATCTGATGATACGTCTTTAGGCTTACGTCCCCTATAACCAAAATAGTAGACCAGGACCAAGACTAGAGCAGTTTAAATACCTTTTCCCTTTGCGCGTGGCGGGAGTTGCACCTTTCGCCGGCCTGCCTCTACGCGAAGGAGTTTTCGACTTGCCCTTACTATTCGCCTTCGTTATGGACCTTCGGCGTTTGGACTTCGGCAAGTCCTAAAACAAACATGTAACTGCCGTCCACAACTCCACAAATTTCTGCTCACTTACATCACTTTCTTCCGAAGAACCGCCGCTTAAACTGATCTCATCTTCTTCTGAAGAACCCTTCTTATTGCGGCCTCGCTTACGTTTGCTGGCCGCTCGTGGTTTTTCGTCGCTGGCATCTGACACGTCGCCTGGTTTGAATTCCTCATCACTCGAACTATCATCTTTGAGGTTTGCTCGTTTACCTAAAGACAAGAAAGAATTCTTTATAGTAAACGTTTGATGTAAACGATAAAGTGTTTCCAAAGGTTTCAAGTGTAATAGTATCAACAATCGGCAATAAACAGAGAAAAAGCCTCGAGCAATTGTTACTGCAGGACGGAGCTGCAATTGTCAACGGCCACTGCTTCTCTTCGCTTGTTTCAAACAATTTGCAGGATTTAGATCTACACACAATTTAGAAAACTCCTTAACAGCAGAACAGGACAGTCAACGAATGTGAAATAAATCCACTGGAAGTTATCCGAAAAAAAGTATTCAAGTCCGAAGGTTAGTAATGAAAACCTAAGGTAAAACCTGAAAAACGTCCGTGCTATCGCATTCTGAACATTCGCAGCTTATGCAGGCTAAATGTGATTCGTACTACTTTAGAAACTGAAAGTTGAATGTTAAATGAATAAGCTCATAGCGTGCATAGTCATCAAACACTATTAATTACATTGAACACGAGCATGACCAAATTATCCCTGTACCAACCAGAACTCAACTAAGCGATGAAAAGTAACAAAAGCATTCGATCGAAATACCTTTATCTCGCCTAGCTCGAGACGCATGTCTTTCGTCGCTGGAATAATCATCATGTGACGAATACCCTAGAGACAAAGAATGTGTTAACTTAAATTGGAAATCCTGCATTTTTGCTACATTTCTTTAACTTTTCCAGCCCCTAAGTTTTGATGAAATTTAGATTCTCACCCCGGTTATTTGCTCGAACAGCAGAGGCCCGCTTTGGTCTTCCAGTCCCGCCGACCGGCTTTCCAGAATCTGACGGTTCCGAAAGAAATTCCATTATTCTGTCCACAAGGTCGTCTTTAGTTCCAGTTTTGGTAAGATCCAGAATTTCGCAAGTAGTCTTCAGGTATTTCAACTAAAAACAGTTAAGCATTGAAAAAAACTGCCACGTCATTAAGCAAAAAAAAAACGAACCTCGGTTTTTTTCAAGAATTCAACCTTCTTTTTATGCTCGTCAGAATCGGAGTCAAAAGCGAATCCACTGAATTTTCTGATGTTTTTCTTGAAAAGGTTTTTATTTCCCTGCACGTTAAAGAGCAATCGGTGTAGAAATTTCAGATCGTCATTTTTAAAGCGAGTTATTGAGGCTTCTACCCGAGGGATTTCTCCCAAAGCTGTTCCCGATCCTTCTTCAACTTCCACCTTACCCTGTAAAAAGACGCAACGTTTTCATAGAGAATTTGTTGCAATAGTGCAACCTTACAGTTTCTTGTTTCTTCACGTCTTCTTCAAACCGCTGAACGTTTTTACGCTCTCGCTTCCCAGATGTTTCCAAAGGCTGATCCAACAAGGGCACCCCCTTCTTTTTATCGACTTTCTCTGGCTTTTCATCAGCGTCGTCTTCTCCGTCTGAATAATGATTTTATGTAAAAAATGCACTAAAGTAGGCTGTTATTTTACCTTCAGCTTCTTCGTCCTCTTCTTCATCCTTTTCACTAGCAGTGCTTGCTTTCTCCTCCTTGTCTTTGGGCTCTTTTGCATTTTTGGCCTCTTTCGATGGCTTGTTCTCTTTCTTAGCATCACTCTCCTCTTCGTTGTCAGCTTCGTCTTCCGATTTGCCTTTTTTGGCTTCTGCTTTTACGTCATCATCAACTTTTTCTTTCTCGTTTTCCTACATTCGTCAAATTTAGAGAACTTGAAATCTGATGCAAATTATATCTAGTCCAAATGTTTAACAGAATACACTAAATCCAATTGCGTTTGACTATGGCCTTACCAATACTGGCCTATTTGTGTTACTTAAATTATAGTTTAAAAATCTCACCTCTGTTTTCTCTGCCTTTTTGTTTCCCTCCGGAACCGGGGTGTCTTTCTTCTCGGGGGTTTCCTGGTCTGATTCACCTTCGGTGCTCTCTTCCTTGGGTTTATCTACATTTTCCGAATTCACATTATTTTCTACGGGTTTATCAACTGGAGCATCCTTAACATCGACTGAATCTTGAGACGATTCATCTGTGTGGTTATCAGTGGCATTTTTATCATTTGCCTGCAAATAAACAGTTCGTATAGATAGCTAGTCACATTCCTAATTCATAAGATTTCGAGGTGAGGAATGCATTTTTGTGCTGTGCAATCAATGGCGCCCCAAAGGTAGCATGGCCCGATAAATGTTAAGAGTTTGGTTTAAAAAACGGGCTTTTGCTTTTATTAAATCAATAAACAAATTAAAATTGAACTATCTGCGAATTTTACTGAAAACTAAACGTGACTTGGAAGCTCTTTTTGCTCATGAGCTAGTGAACTATGGGAATAAACGCCTCGAATGAGCGTCACATGATTGCAATGTCGAGGAGCTTTCCAGTTCACGATTATCCATCTATTCTAGACAACCTGTCGATGAAATTGCACCTGAAAGTCCTAAGCTTGAACATGTGGATTTCTGAATAGAAGCCGTAAATAGTGTTCGAACAAAATGGCCTTAAACGATTTTTTTTTAACTCAAATCCTCATGGTGAAAAAAAATTGAAGAATCGAAACGAAGTAAAAAATACTTTGTCGCCCCCATAAGAACGAAAGTAGGTGCCTTCAGCTAGTTTGCGTGGAAATTTATTATTGAAGCCAAAAGCGGAGCCTTGAAGGCAACAGTTGAGAATTTGGGGCGCATTTCCAGCTAGAACATTCACAACAGTATCACATGTGGATGAGGCTTCTGGTTTTAACCTTGACACATTTATTGGACTGAAAATCCAAATCTGATGAAATTTGAGCTGGAGATGAGGAAGATGTCCAGCAAAAGCTAGGAGTAGGAAAATGTGCTCACTGTGGGGCCAATTGCACATTTTATCAATGTTTACCAACCTCAAATGGGCAAACAATGACTTTTGAAGCGCAATCACGCACAAAGTGCAGATCAGCCCCAGCAAAACAAGCCCACCGATTGCAATAAAGCCATCGTTTTCCCATCAAAACCGGCAGTTTTTCAGGAAAAACGTTTTCCCGCTTTTTCAAGCATCAACACGCCATATTGATTTCGAGTCAAACAAACATAGCGATTTCGCCGCCGCAAGGCGGCCGATTTGCCCCCAATAAAAAGGGGTGAACTTTAATCAAACCGATTGTTGCCTACTTGCGTTTTAATTTAACGAAAATCCTCCTTACTTACCTCTGATAAACTACTTTTTACGGAATCACCTTCAGTAGACATCGCAAATGTCATATACAGCGTCTAGTAATAATGGCCGTCCAATGAGGAGTTCTGCACCGTTGCCAGGTGCGAGTCCCTAATTGTCCTAATGTGTAGTTAAATGGCCTGGAATTTCCTTGATTTTCCCCAAGAATCATTTTAGAGCTAAAATCTCCAGCCAAAGCTAATGCAAAGTGGACGAATTTTGTTTCCCCACAACGCACACTGTCTTTTTTCAGCTTTCGTCTCTAAACTTATCAAATTACTACGCCGTTGAGGATGCCCTGGCAACGCCGAATTATACAGTGGACCAACTGAGTGGTAATAGTTGGCGCTGTTGTAAACCCACTGGGTATTCGCTGGTTTACTACATACAAATACGTTTTATGAACAACCCAACACTGCAACAATAATTAATTTACTATTTCTGTATAATTATAACTTCATTACAGTTTACATGAAAATATAATCGGAAGCAACACTTTCAATGAGGTTGGAAACCCAATGAAAAGGGGCCAAAAAGGCCAATTCCGGAGTTTTTCTAATTTTTTCTGTATCCACGCAAAACTCCAAATAGTAAATTCCAGAAAAACAAATAAAAGCCGTAGCTGTTCAACAGAACTGTCCTGACATCTAACGAAACAGTCTGAAGCATTCCAACTTCAATTTTCCTGTGCCTCCAAGTTAGGTTAGAAAGTTTAAGATGTAAATATTTACTCTCGTCCGATCTAATGTTGAACTCAAGAGATCTTTAATATCCATCCATGGCAAGTGTGGACAGTTCGCAGCCCTTCATTAGCTCGCCCTCCGAAGCCACGTCCATTAATCAAGATCCTTTGGAATGGAACCAAAAGAAACGAACAATGATCATAAATTTGGGGCTCACAGATCATTCCGAGACCGGTAGAACTTTTCTTTCAGTGCATTTTCCAGCTCTTAAACATGTAGATTTTTAGGAGAAACGCCGACCCCAACCAGGTTTATTCGAAACTGCGAGGAAGTTGGTTTGTTCCAAGACCTCCAGCACGTCAATCCCTTCGACGAGCAGTTTAAAAAAGCCATCGAAAACTCCGCTTCAGTCACTTTGCAAGTGCCTGCGCACCCCTCCGACGGCAGTCTACACACGCCGCAGATTTGCCCCCATTTGCAGACGAATCCTGAAAATCACCATGACTTCCATTCCGTTGAATCAACCTCACTGACTAGCTTGATCATTTCTCATTCTTCGCCGAGGGATGATGAGGCCGACGATGGGTTTGATGATGATGACGATGGCAACTCTTTGGTGATAGTGGAAGCAGAATCCTCCAACGATCACGAACAGTGCCGCCCATGTGACGAGAAAGCGCCAGCGCTAAACGGCACGAAAATCAGGCTTACGCAAGCTCCAAAACGCGGAAGGCAAAGATGCCTGAAAAAGCCCACTAGAATCAAGCTGGTGCCGATAGAAAAACTATTAAACAGCAGTCAGGGAGATGAAGTCAGGCCAGAAAAAAACATCGCAAAAGTTACTGGTGAACCTCAGAGTGAAACCGGCAAAGAAACGGCGAATGCTACAGTGGAGGTCCAGAGGCAGAGGGAGGCGAATAAAGCGGCCCAGATACGCTGCAGGAAGAGAAAGCAGCAGGACTTTGAGGAAATGAAGCTGGAGAATGCGAGGCTGAAAACTGAAAACGCCAACTTGGAGAAACAGATACAGAAGCTGCAACAAATCATCAGAGGCAAGTGGGCGAAAATGATCAAGCCTTTCGGGCGATTTTCCAGTTTTTAAGTTGTCGCCGATAGGAATTTGCTCTGGTCCAAAGTCCCATCTGCGACAGCCTAAAAGCACCGATTGAGCGCACATTTTTTATTAGAAAGAAGACTTACTATGGACTCAACTAGTAGCCCTACAGAGGCGATGCAGGAAAATTCCACACTTGATAACCGGATATTGGAAAAGCCCGCTCAAAATTCACTGCCTTTAACGAAGCGGCCAAGTGAATCGAAAAAGAGGAGACGATTCAAAAGTTCAGCTGTGAATGTGCGAAAGTCCTTAGCCCCGATTGTCCCTAAATTAGTCCTTCCTTTGCCTGTTCCCGGGAATAATCCGGTAAGTTCCGCAGTGCAGAACTTGCCGAATTCTGCCTTGCAGAATAGTTTGAACACCATTGTAGTTGTTTATCCCAGAGCAGTTCAACCAGTAAGTAGTGCCATTCACCATATACTTCCTAAATGAATTTCAGTTATTAATTTCTCCAACTATGTGCCTTAAAACACAAAAGTCCTGCTTTGTGTTGCTTACCAATTTTTTAGTATGTGTATTTACTATTTTATAATGTTATACAGATAAAAAAACGTTGCAAAACCCTTCCATATATCCGATGAAACTTGTAAAGACCCAATCAGATATGTGGATTTTTTGGGCAATGCACGCAGCTCCTCCAAAAAAGTACAGGGTGATTTGAGTTGAGCTTCTAGACCATTTAGGCGGCTTTCGATCATATCAAATAATTCGACGTGGATTTTTAGAGTATGTTGCCCTTTATTCACTTAAATATACTACTTTTTTACGATTAATTCTCTAACATTAGGAACCTCGGCCTTTAACGTTTCGCTTCATAGTTCAAAGAGTTCGGAATCCCTTGAACGGCATCCTCGGCTGGATTATAGTCTGCAGCTAGATAACTCTCCAAAGCCTTCCGAAGATCGCCAGAAGCGAATAGTTCTGGTTCGTATTCGTAGAAATACGCAATATCGTTCCAGTTCAGCCCTAAAATGATGAAGTTTGTTAGTGATTTGAGTTTTAGTAGTGAGTGCCACTCACGTGATAACGGGTTTTGCCACAAAGCTTGCTCAATAGTTGCCGGATTCTAAAACATCGCAAAATCCTCATCTCATTGGTTGCCCATAAAAGCCTTCACTTACCTCATTTCTTCTCCCGATCCGGGGGACGGACTTTGAGGCTTTCATGAAGAATTTTTCAAAATCGGAGTTTCCATGCTTGTTAGCACTTCTGCCGATTCTTGGAACGCTTTTGGCGGCAGTCAGGAAATACTTGGGCGATTCTTCACTGGCCACTGCCAGCAAACACATGCCAAAGAGCGCAATTAACAGCCGAAAACTTACGGAAATCATGTTGGGACTTAGTGAAGAAAAACGCTGTTTTCTCGGTTTTTATAATCGAGTTTTGATTCATTAAAATTCGGTCGGCGTCGGTTTTATTAGGGCGACTGGGAGTGGAATAATGCATTAATGCCCGTATGCGTTTCAGGCAAAATCGCATGTTGACTTTGGAATACCAAATTATTTTTAAATGAACCACCTTTAATTGGTAATTGTAACCAACAGTTCAAGCACAAACTGGTGAGTCTTGCAGCTTTTTGGCCCTAGTAGAATACAGGATTCCTCCCTGATAGCTCCTAGCGCGAATTTTGCTAAAATCTAAGTCTGGATCAGGACTATGTATAGGAGGTGATTTGCATAGATCGGCAATGTAACTTGAAAAAAACTGATGTTTCATTCACTCTATTAACGTTATACAATTATGTATTCAATTTCGACGAAGTAAAATAAATATACGAATTAACAATCTTCCGCTGAAATGAATGCAACGAAACGTTAGCACCAATTCGATTAATTCACAATATCCGTACTAAAGTGCTGATCTGCTTTGATACCAGCCTATGGCAGCAACTGTTCTAGTAATCAAATGAATTAATTATTATTGTTTAACCTCGCAGTGCATCCAATTCGATAAAATTCCTATTCAAATAGCTAGACCATACACAGACACAATACAAAACATGGTCTTGTTCTCCCAGCGGACCGTGCAGCTTCCATCAGTGTTGTTGTCCCAGTAGCAGGAGCTGGCCGTGTGCAAACCGGCCCCATTCTTCTGCATGATCGTGCAGGTGACAATGTACTTATAGGGTTTCATCAATTTGGTCAGTTCTGATGTGCAGGCCTCCACTACAGCGGTTGTCCAATTGTTTACCTTATTCTGCTGGTAGCTGTTGCCTCCTATCACTGTCTCGATGGCGTCCTTAATAATTTTACTCACATCGTCCACCACAAACTGTCCTTCCTCCTGCAGGTCTTGTTCCAGAGTCTCCTGTGGGGTTTTCTCCATACTTTTCCTAGAAGAGGTTTGCTTCATCAGATTCAGTTACAGTTGTTTTCAAATTTTATATGGTAAAGTCTAAAATGTTTGGCTTGGAATTACTTACACCCAGCTTTTCAATTAAATGGGAAATTCCTTAATTATTCACTGTTTTATGCTGGATTTTCAGCAAATGTTGCGATCAAGCTGTCAGTGTCATGGCAACTGCAAATATCCGTCATTTTGCAGGCTTGCCAGCCAAATATAAATGGAAAACTAACAGTAAAAACAGAGACAGCATCATTGGCAGGGCACCCCAACTCTTTTATTAATTATAACAGTTTCTTATTAACAGATGTTCTTTTTATAGCAGTCGAGACTGCATAAAGGCACTCCAGTCCTGGAACATGAATATTTTTTCGCATTTCCGCAGCCCATGCGGCACAAAATCGGCTCAACTGCTGTCGGGGCCTTTCCCGTTTTCAAAGGATAATCGATTCCTTCGGGAAAAACCAGCAGAGTTGAATCGCACGTTTGTTTGTAGATAATCACTGGGGCATTAGTGCGAGTTGTTTTGCATTTGGTCTGCTTGGTCGCTTTGGAATCCTGTTTTTTTAATAGGCGTTCCATCGTTTTCTTCTTGTCTTTTTCGCGCTTTTCATCGGCCAGCTGTTTCCTTTTCTGGGACTTGATTGCTGCTTTTTGTATCGCCTCGGCTGTCATCACTTTCTCTTTGTATCCTAAAAAATACAACAAAGTTAAAATAATGACACAGAAAACAATTTTCGCACTATAAAGCTGATTCGAGTAATTTAAAAGGGTCCAGTTCAGGCCATGTTTTCTTTTATTGTATTAGTAAACACTTTCGCACTGGAAACTAGGTAAAATTCCTCACATTTTGCGGATTTTCGCATTAAAATCGGGGTTAAAACCAGGGGCGGATTGTCTATTAAATTAGAAAAATTATCGTCGTTTTGTGCAAGGGTGGCAAGTGAACCATTGATAAGGAAAGGTTGGCAGTTTTCTCAAAAAATGCTTGAATTCAAGAAGTTTTAGATTTGCCTGGTTTTTTTTTTGAGTTGCACAATCCACTTGAACATGACGCTGCTTTTTTCGAAGTTTCTCATGAACCCTTAGAGTCACCGAATTCGTGTTGGCATCGTTGGATAGAGAATTGAAAAGTCGATTCAGTCGTAACAACGTGAGTGAGGAAATTCTAGTAGTTTTGAGCCAGAAATGCAAGATTATGCCAAAATTTCATGTGTTCCGTCCCGTTTTTGCTCATTTTGCCTCCGAGAAATGTGATGACCCCCATGACCCCCCCACCCCTGGATCTGCCCTTGATTAAATCGAGTAGGTTTTCATTAAATACTCACCTGTAGGAAGCGACATTAACGTGGGAGTTGCAGTATTGGCCTCACTGCCTCTATCATACATGGCCCTTTGCCGGGCCGTCATTAGGGCCGGATCCTTGGGCTTGATTTTCTTCAGTTCATCATCGACATCCTCCAATTTTCCACTTTCTATGGCTGTAAGCCATCGTTCTTCATCGCTGGAGGCGCTGTCGCGTTTTTTGCGCTTTTTATTATTTGCACTAGTGCCACTTGTGCTCGGTTTACTTATGGGCGGCAATTGCTTCGGCGAGGGCTTGAAACTGGAGCTGTTTTCATCTACAATTACCAGTTCATTGGATGAGGACCCGTCGTCTGATTGGGCTGCTTTCGGTCGTTTCGATTTGCCCTTTTTGGATTTCTTCAAAAGGTGCTCCTCTGTGTCCATCCTAGTGTGCTCTGCAATAATCGCGCTTCTTCAATGTGTTTTTCTGTTATAGCGGAGCCCTAACTGTCATTGTTTACCTTTTTTTTGGTTAAGTTGTCACAGAGCATATAACAAGGGTTATATGAGCGCGGTTGCCTGACTTGCTGCTCGTGGCTATTTCCATTGTTTTGTTCGAAGCAAATGACTGAATAATAGTCAAGCCAAAAACAACATTTTGCTTAGACTGAGTTGCTTGAACGAGTAATGCACTGGATATACGTGTTTTTAATGGGTTTCTGGCAACTGCCTTCCGGACATGGCATCGCCGCTTTCACTATCGCGTGACAGCTTAATATTTGAAAACATTCGTTAAAGTTGTTTACGATATAGTTCTCAGACGAGCCTCCGTAGTTAAATGCAAAGGAAATAATCAGCTAGAATGAAAAGACGTCGAGAAGAACAGCAAAAGCACGAAGGCAAGTTTTAACACTCGAAAAGACCCACGCACTTTATAGTTCAACGAACTAAAGCCCCTTTATTTCTCTTATTTAATAGTCATTGTCCACCCCAAACTCTATGAAGAAACTCTTGTGTTTTCCGGCACAAACCTGGATATTTTCCTCATGCTGCTTTTGCAAAACTTTCACACCACGTTCTACTTTGAATAATTAACCGTACATAACTGAGTGCTTCGGAAGTGACCATCCCTCTAACATCTTCAGAAACACCGAAACCGACCACATTGGAAGTCTGTGAGCAAATGTGTAAAGTAGCTATGCTTAGAAGAGAAGGACCTAAACTCCTCCATGAGATACTAACAGCTGAAACCGAGGCAAGGATGAAATGGTTGAGGAACCTGAAGTTTGAGATTCCTGCTGAACATAAAACACTTATGCCCGATTTGCCAGTAATTTCAGCCCCTAACTTTGAGCAGAAACAGAAGGTAGCATGGACCACTTACGTTCAAGCTAAGTGCCCTTTTTGAATCGGTTTCAGAGATATGAAGAACAAAAGAGGCTGCTCACATTGATTTCAGTCTACGAGATGCAGGCTAAATGCCCGGTTGCCCGTATTATAGATAAAATATAATGACTAAACATATTGCAAAACTTACGTATTAAGTTTCATATTTTGCAATATTTTTAAATAAAACGCCAATAAATTAATTAGCTGATCAATTTATTTAACAGTCCCTTAAAAAAGCCTTACATACCTTGAGCAACATAAACATCTAGATAGAATTAGCCACTAATTTTCCTAATTTTCCTTGTCAGCTGTTTTCAAAGTGCTTAATGTGCCTGTATATCATTTCTAAACAGTGAAGCTTTGGCAGCGTTTCCTACAAACAAAGAGATGCACTCACGAACATTTTATAACTTCTATAAGCACTTAGCAAGTCCCGAGCAACGACCTTTGCACTTCAGACCCTTACCGTAAATAAAGGAATCAGTTTCTGTTGATTTGAGCCTTCATGGACTATCAAACTCAGAACGTGTACTACTTTGTGCTGAAACAATGTCTTAGATCCCACGCGGGCATTCTCTAGCTGAACTTACCCTTAAAATTACTTCGTTAATAAATACTTTTTGAACTTGTTCATATGGAATATATAAAGCAGTCTTTCTAAAGGCAAACTTCGAGCATGTTTGGTAACCGAGCCCCTTTACTATCAGGAGGTTTTCTACAAAACAATCGAGATTAGCTACTAAGTTTCTAAGGCAAAATAGCTTACCTTCACGTACACTAAGCAGGGCCTTGCAGAGCAACCATGCCAATACTATCAGTAGGGGCACAGCATATAAAGGGCTGAAACTAGGCAGATTCACTATAAGAAAACATAGAAACCCCATCACAACTGCGGTTTGTTTTAATGAAAATCGTTCGGCATTGTGGCTCAGCGCCACACTCAAGCAGCCCAGGGACTTCTCCACCTGGATCGAAATCAATTTTCCCATGGAAAATTTGAACCAATCGCTCTCATATCCACAAGACTTTCATAAAACACATTTTGAAGTTTTTTTAAACTTTTTTTAGGTTAGATGAAATGACACAAGTAAACAAAACAGACGAGGGCGAAGCAACGAGTAATAAGAAGTAGTATAAGTAGGGTTACTAGCGACAAATTGTTGATGTTAGCAGAAGGGTTTCAATTTTTATGTTGTTTGCGGGTGCCGGCCACATCCAACTAGCTGGAAATCGTTATAATCTCAACCCAAATTAGTTGCAATTTACTAAATCAGTTTATAATTTTATGGATTACCCCCGGTAATCATTGTACGGTCATGTCACTGTTGACAATATTATTGTCAAAAAAAAGAAAACAAACTGCATTTAATGAACAATTTTTGCTATTTTTTCCATGAAATCCTTGCTTGGAAAATCCCTACGGATGATGAGGTGATATCCCGATTTCAAGAACCTTCCTGAGATCATCATGGTGCTGGATTTAAATTCCCCGGCCCACACGTTGTGGAAGAGCGATCGTAAGTTTCAATTAATCCATAATAAACGGGCTAGTTTTTGTTAATTGGCCAGTAAAATGTACGTGGAAGACTTCAAGGAACGTTTACCCGAAATTTCGGATGCTTTGGAGTGTATGTATCAGTGTTTTCTTAAGTCTCCGAGTGCCCAGTGTCTTTGGACGTTTGATACCATTCAACTCATAAGTGTTCTAATTACAGGCAATTTTTGCTTCTTTTTCAGTGTATCGGATCCAGCTGGAAGCCCCAGTCCCAATACCGATTCTATGCGATGATATTCTGGCAGATAAGCCCAGTTTCCTTGGCCAAGACTACCACGGAGCAATCAGCCACGTGAACGCCTCCGACCTGCTAAATTCCCAAGAAAATGGGGCTTACTTGGTGCGAAGCAGCAAGTCGGCAAACGGTCAATTTTACACGCTGAGTTTAAAGTACCTACATTGCCCATTTAAAGCCAGTACTTTGTGTAATATTTATTGAATGTTTTGTCGGTAGATTCAACAGCAAAATTCACCACTACAAGCTCTATGTGGATCCTGACGGAGGCCTCTATGTGAGGGAGAAACGTTATGATTGTGCTCGATCCCTGGTTGCTGATGGATTAGTTACCATGTATTTAGAGCTGAAGGCGCCCATGATTTTGCAAAGGTTGACCAGCGTGAACTACCACGAAAGCCCCTACATGACTTTCACGCTAAACAAGCGGAAATTGCGAGCCCTGTCCAAGCAGAACGCTCTGTAGGTGACTGAGATTTGCTTGGAGCTGAAATCATTTAGTCTATTTCAATTTCAGAAACAAGAGCGTATCGGAAAGCAATTTTGCGCCCAACAATATCCCACTGTCTCAGCAAATATTGGGGCACAATCTGCCGGAAAATGTTGCCCCAGTGAAGCCCCACGTGTTTAAGCCCACCACATTCAAGGGCTTGAACTGGTGCGAACTTTGCGCCAACTTTTTATGGGGCTTCACCCTGCAAGGCAAAAAGTGTGAGGATTGTGGCGTGATTGCACACAGTGAGTTGCACAGAGTTGCTGGGTTTCCCATAGTTCACACTCACTTTGGTTGTTGGTTTTTAGTTAAATGCTCGGAAAAATTCGCCAACGATTGCGTTCCCGACCTGAAGTATCTACGCGGGGTGTTTGGAATCGAACTAACCACCCTGCTGAGCGCCTATAAAACGGAAATTCCCTTTGTGGTGAAGAAATGCGTGGCTGAAGTCGAAGCCAGGGGCCTGACGACTGAGGGAATCTATCGCCTCAGTGGATTCGCCGATGAAATCGATGCCATTAAAATGGCTCTGGATAAAGGTAGTTTTTGTCACAGGCCAACGGATCGGTGACTAAAATAACTGGTTTTAGACGGTGAAAAGGCGGATTTGTCGATGGAGAAGTACCCGAACGTGAACGTGATCACTGGGGCCCTGAAACTTTACCTTCGGATCCTCCCAGTGCCTTTGATCACTTTCGAAATACATCCCCGACTTATTGACGCCATTCGTAAGCCATTTGCTACACTCAACGGGGCGATTTAAGGATTTTTTGCAAATTCCAGAGCATTCCGACCAGGATTTGCGACTGTCGTCAATTAAACATGCTCTGCTGCTCTTGCCAAAGCCCCACTACGACACGTTGAAGTTCATGATTCAGCACCTGCACAGGTAAGTGAAACTCTCCCGAAAACTGACGGGTTTGGGCCATTTAATTCGTCCTCAGGGTGGCTCGACACGCGCCAATCAACAAAATGAACGCCCTCAATTTGGCCACGGTTTTTGCGCCCACTCTCATCCATCATCCGCCCAATATTATTCCGGACGTTCGGAGCGACATTTTGCTGCTGGAAGTGATGATCAATAAATGCGAAACCGTTTTTTTTAAGTAGCGCAAATTGAGGCGGTTTGTGATGGTTGCTGGCTTTTCCGCTCGTGGGGAAAAGTTGTATTTATTTTATAATGGTCTTGTAGTCGTTTTATATGCTTGTGCGTCTAATGGTTATACATTTAATGTTGCGTCTCTAGGTTGGCAAAGTCCCCAGGTTTTTAAATTTGTCATTTTTTAGCTCTCTATCAAAATACAGTGCACAAACCCGGCAAAAGTTGGCACTGAACGTTACTCGATTTGTGATATAAACGCGAAACTCGAAATATTTCCCTGCCCTTTTTCACATAAACATTCCCTTAGTGGTTGCGTTTTATTATGTTCTCTATGTGCTTAGTGTTACGGACAGCAACCATACAAATTAAGAAGCGTGAATGGGGCGCTTGGTAGCATGCGGAAAAAGTTTGATTTTAAGCGTCTCATTGGCGCTGCTTAAATCAGGTATTTTTAGACAGTTTTACATGTGAAGTCTTGAAGAATGGAAAATATATCCGCATACACTTTGACTGTTTGTTATCTGTTGTCTGCTATTTATCGTTGTGAGAGTCCCCCAACAGTCAGAAGGTCTTCTTCGGTGAAGACGCACACTTCCGCAAGTTTAGCGGCCTTTGCGACCAAATGGCGAGCGGCAAAATTATATTTATAATTTTCTACCGTTCGCTGATCGTCGCATCTAAGGCGCTGATTCCTGCTGGGGAGTTCCACGTGGGTGGGATCTTTGTCATTGGAGAAATACACGTAAGTAACTCTGTTCGTTATCGCTTTGCAGGTCTTTATGTAGTCCTCAATGGAGACCATCAGCACTGGAAAGAACTTGGAGGTTCGCTGGCAGATCAGCGTGTTGTTTTCCATGTAAAAATTCACTGGCTGAGGCGAAAGACACAGAGTGCCATTGATGGCAGGCCGGTTCTTGATGTAGCAAAACTCTTGGTCTGTTGCAGGCTCGAAGGAGTTGAGCGATTGCAAACTGTCGCCGCTACAGTGGCCGTTTTCGAACGATATTTTCCCGGGGCAAATCAGAATCCAGCGATGCCGATGGATGAATTGCCGCCCTGGAAAAGGCCAGAATTGATCCTTGGAAGTCACCGTTTTCCAACCAACCGCTCGGAGTGTGAATGGCAATGGTGCTTCCTCCGATTCCAGCTTTCATCTTGTCGACCATCTGCTTAGCTGCGATCATTTCTTCCAGCTCGGCCTTTTCTTCGGCCATTTGAACATGTTCAGTCTCGGAAAGTTCTAAAATAAACGTTATCTCCTGCTTCACAGGCCTTTTTAATTGCGTCTTACCCACGAATCCACTGGCGGTTTGAAGCTGGAAAATTTGCCCGATTATTACGATGAAAAAAAACGAAAATTTGCCCGATACAACGGCCACTAACAAGCACAACACTGGGTATATTGCGTCCATTGCGCGGCCAGTTTGCGGCACTTACAACGAATGTTAACTAGGCGAGACTGCTCTTTGTTAAGGGCTATTTGCGGTAATTGTTTTTTAACAACCGGAGTGTTATTCAATTGAACATTTGTTGGCTTTTAGGACCATTTTGTTGGATGATTTCAATTTCTTAGCAAGCCAATCCACTGTAGGACTTGTGGCGGAGCAAGATGAGTCTTGCGTTTTTAGATTCTTTGGCCTAAAAGCATGGAAAACATAATGAAGATGAAACTGAAAAGCGCACAGTTGCTCGAAATTGATGAGTCAGTCGGGATTTTGGACCATCGTGAAAAAGAATTCCTTCCTGGCGTCTTGTAAGCACGAATGGCTTGCATCTTCACCTTTTTTTTCACAGGTAAAATAAAACTGGCTTCGCATTGCGAAGCAGGTCTTGAAAGTTTCCGGATTCGCCGGCCATTGCTGCTATAGTAGGCCTTTTTTTGCCCGCGCACTGTAATTGCAGTCAAACTGCTAGGCCTATAAGCGCTAAATCGCCGGTTATACGAGAGTTATGTTAGTTAAGTTGCACTATTAAAACAGTAGTGAACTGAGAGTTTAGGCCTCACGAAAGTATTTTCCATGACCTGAAACGCGAATAAATCGCCAGAATTTGAGTTTGCTTTATATTCGGGATTTTATCCAAAACCAATCAATTTTATCACATTGTAAATTCTATTAGCCTCAATAGAGAGATTATTGGGGCTAATATAATTGCGTTTACGGTTGGAATGCGTGATTGAATCCATAAATAAGTTGAACAGAAAAATGCGAAGCTCGTTCAATAAAATTTATATTTAAAACTTAACAATCATAGGAATCGTGTTCAATAAACATGTGGAATCGAATTGGGTTTGTTGTCTTTCATGTTTATTGCTGCTAAAATGTCCGACGGATCTTCGTCGGGCTGCCCTACCTCTAAGTAACCATTTAGCGAGTAGTTGAAAAGTTCAAAGTCAAATCTGGAATTAAACAACACAACTGTTCGTTGAGTTTTTTCTAGGATTTGCATCTTGCCCACCTATAGATGTGGTACAGTTGTAAAATCTGCGATCTAGAAAGCTGAGAATAGTGGCTAGATATATGAGCGGTAGTGGATCCTTTGCCCGCATTCTTCCATTCCGGTTTAATCACTTCCCCTAGGCCGGCGCGCTTTATAATGTAGTCTTGATCGTCTTCCAGAGTTTCCGTATGAGCAATTATCTGGAAAAAGCGCGAACATTATCATCCAGGACTTTTTCTTTAACGGAAAACGGTCACCTTGATATCAAACATACATGGAGTGCAAAACTCGACTATCGGTGTCCAGTGCATGTCCAACTGTTTGCCTTCTTTCACCATATCGATTAACCAGGTAATGAATTCTGGATATGTTGGATATTTGGGACCGATTGTTTCCTGTTAAACATCGTTTTAGAGTCGAAAATGCGTATTTAGAAAACATCGTTTATTTGGATCATTTTCCCACGTTCTTTATTACGAATTGATAAGGATTTTTCGTGTCGACAAAGAGCAGTCGGTTCAAAGAATTCATAAAAAGAACGAGCGGCAATTTGCACCAAATTTTGGGGTCAAGCGGTCAAGAGACTCAGCAAATTGCCTCTAAAGTGCACGCTAGTGCTTGAAAAACTTAGCAACTGCTGGAGATTAAAGTTTGATATTTGGAACAATTAGAGCAGAAGTTCCATTTAATAAAGATGCCAAATCGCGATTGATTCAGCGCTCTTTTGATGTTTCTGGATTCTGGAAAAGACATTTTTTGCCAAAGCCATCACTCACCTTTTTTCTATATTTTTTGATGATTTCCCTGCCCAACTTGAAGTGATACGATCCGGAAACCGCATGCTGAATCTTATCCCTATAGGCCGAAAGTAGGCGCTCCAAAGGATGGCGCACTATCAAAAAAGACACGGACTTTTCATCTTTCAAAGCGTCTTGTAAAGATTCTAAAGTTGGACGGCCGTATTTCTGCCTGGCTAAGGTTAAAGGCGGTGTTCGACTGCCGCGAAGATACTCTGGAGTATACCTGGAAAATCGTATTTTCCAGGAGCAAAATGCCAGGTGGCTGGAAAGTGCACAAACCCGGCTAAAATGTTGAAATTATACATCCAGGAAGTGCTGGCGGCCTTAAAGACGTTGCACCAAACCATGTGGTGTCGGTGATCGACTAAATACTCCCAAGGGTTTGGACTATGCAGACTGTCGTTGGAGGGTTTGTCCAGCCCCAGCATGTGGCAAGCAGCTTTGAGGTGTTTCCTCCTCAATTCCAGCCGCTTTAACACCAAAGACATGTTGTGGTTCCCAACACTCTCCAAGGCTTGGTTGAGGTTGCTGTTCTCTCTAAACGGCTAAAAGCCTTGAATTAGCGGCAGCAAAACTCGCTTAAACAACTGCATACTCTTTGCATGTTAAAGCTGATCATCCGATGCCGTTCAGGGCGAACGTAGTGATCGGTGGCGACCATAAAAACCAGGAAAACCGGAATAAAGCAAATCGCAGTAAAAAATATCACACATCTTCGGATCATCCTCCATCCGCCTCCTTGGGGGCGCTTAATTTGCCTCAGTCTCATTCTCTCATTTTGCCTTTGTTGGGTCCTATTCCTGCTTGATCCGTTATCACATTGCTAACAGCCTGAGCGCACAGAAGGAAAATCGCCTTTCAACTAAAACAACCCGAAAAACCCCACTATTGATTCCCATCTATTACATAACACACCATCAACGGGGCAAATTGACGGAAAAACGTACCAAAAACCAACGGAAACACTCAATAAACATTGCGCCTGAAGCCGTAATTGTGTTAATGAAAATTGCGGAAAATTAAACTAAAAAGACTATCGGTGTTTTTTTTTGGCGCATTTAAGTGAGGAAATTGCGTTGGCACTAAGCGCGGTAGCTTCGGAACGGCTAATGCGGTCGATTTTCCTCAATGCGCCTCCAACTGACTTGCGCTTTTCCACCACTTTCCATGGAAAGTGCAGTTCAAAAACGCCCAGTTGTTGCCGTTGATTTCCGCATTTTCAAGCCCCATTTGTCCGAATTGGTCAACAAATAGTGTAAACTGTTCCAGAATTAGCGGGGATTTTATGCTGTTTACACCAAACGCCTAATTAAATGTGGATTTTTCAAATCGCTCTTACCGCTTATTGCACGAACTTTTTCACAGATTTCCAATCAAAAAATCTTTTCAATGCAACGCGTTGATCAACTAAAGCGTTCATAGACTTACCAGGATTACTGGTGAAAACACCGCCAATGTGAGCAATAGATAAAGTAATAAATGTGGATTAGTTTATAGCAGGAAATTTTTTTATACGATCTTCACTTTGCAACGATCTATGCGACCATCGGACCGGCGAATTTTTTATGTCATTATTCAAACAATTTACAGGCCTGCTTACACTACTTACCTAATGTTTGCCCGCTTTGAATCAGGCATTGTTTTCCAGGATTTAACTGGGATTCAACTGAAAACGTGTCTTTTCCGATAAGATAACATTGAAAACTTTCATTTCGAGCCACAAAGCTTCAAAGCAACATAAAAAAGTAAAAATTCTTACAAATAATAGTCCAGGAGCAAACTAAAGCTGCTAGATTTTCTTTAACGCAAACCAACTTTATTTCGTCAACATTTCGTCGGGTGTCAGTCAATATATTAACATTCTCTTAAAACCATTAACTAACCGATATTAAAATAAACCTTTAATAAATAACTTAGTCAACAATTGCCTATAAGTAGATCCTATAAATTAGGCCCTAATCTAGCAAACTTAATGCTAAAACTGTGAGCATTTAGACAAATCCCTACAACTAATGGAATTAAAGTAGAATTTTGGGTTGCTTTATAGGACTTGAGCGTTAAGGTGCTTCTAAAGCACCTCAATTTGAAATCGCAAAAAATATCTTACACTAAAAGAAACTTAAAAACAATCGCTCATTCCCGTTCCAAAAACCTGATTATGAAAAATCGCAGGTACTTTGAAGTGAGCACAGAGCCTTATCTAAAAAAAAACAAACGAAAAACTAAAAATATTGCACACGATGTATCACACTTAAGTATAAAATTGCACGACTTTTCTTTTTGCGTATACTCTATCCTATTCACATATGCCTAGATAAAACCACTAAGTTGAGCTTTAAACACTAAAAAACCTTAATAACTAATCTTCTTTATTGCACTTCCGGCCCGCGTAATCTATATCACAAATTTACAATATTGCACTTAGGTTTAAACGAATTTTTCATTGAATTTTCCCAAAAAAATCTTAACTTTATAAAACAAATATACGTTCAGACGGTGTTTGTTCACGGTTTGCATGTAAATGGTTCGAAAAAGTGTTTGAATAGTTGTCTAAAAGTCAGTGTTTTGATGGGTGTTTATCGATGCAAACAGCGTGTAGCGGGTATATGCCCACTATCGATGTTCTGAGTTTTAGACAAACACATTGCGCCGCAAATTGAACGCGTAGCTTAAATATTCCCTAACTTTTAGCTGCGACTATTTTCTCGGTGTTGGCAATTTCACTCACCCTGTGCACCAAAATGCACTCACTCCCACTTTTTCCTACTGCAAGTAACTAATACTAACCACTTCAATTTGGCAGCAGTGTGTTTTCAGTCGCGTCCACCCGATGCTTTGCATGCGACGTGCGTCAAACAGCGTGGGAAATATACACTGCTCGAAAATTGAAATGCTAGTTTAACTCCATCCGAACCTTGCCACATACAAACCCGTTTTTAAAAACTCACTCATTCAGAATCCCCTCCAAACTCCTACCTCATTACCAGTGAGTTATTGTTGGAGGAAACCGGAACAACCGTCGTATAGCTGACAGTTTCCGAATCGCTGCTCGATTGTCCATCCTCACAGTTCAATACGCCACTATCCAGAGAGCTGGATAGAGCGCCACCCGGTTTTCTGGAATATCGTCCGAAAAAGACCGAGTGAGTTTCCACGCTTTCCGCTCCAGACTCGCTGTGGCCATCGCCCAGACTCTCGTCTGTTTCGCTGCCGTTCTGATCCGCTAGCAGCTTCCTATTGAGCAGGACTCTGAGCCTGGACTCATTGGAGTCGGTGCTCAGATACCCCGGATCTTCTGGTCGCAGATTGAAAGGCTGCAGCCGTTTAAGCGATGAGTGCTGGATGGTTGAATGGAACACGCACTGATTTTTATCCGAGATGAAATCATGTGTTTGGATCAGTTTATACTCGGGAAGCGCAGGAGTGCCAACGATGCAGTTCGCACTCCTGTCAGGCTCGTTTTTTGGATGGTTTGGGGTTTCTGAGGAAGACACTGCTTTGGGGACTTTTATTGGAGGTTTTGGGCGCTCGTAGATAGGAGGAGGAGGCGGGATGAGATCCGGAGGCACCACTGGACCATTTGAGGTCGTTTTGATCCTTTGCCTCTTCGAGTGGCGCTCCTCTAAAGTGAGCAACTTTCCATCCTCGTCCACTTCAAGCTCTTTGCAGAGCTTTTTCTCCTGGTACATTTCCCGGAGACTCCCGAGCACTCGGTGGAAGTTGCTGCTTTCCACATGGTTGGCATTCACATCCAGAGCCCCCTGCTTGAAGCTTCCAGTGGTTCGCAACAGGATCTGGTTGGAATTTTCTTCTACACTCTCCTCAAAGCTCTGAGCCACTGAGAGCTTTTCGTACTTGTTGGGACGATCCAGCGTGTCGGGCTCAAACTCATCCGAATCGTTCACAGGGATGTAATGATCCAGACAGTCCTCCACTTCGATCAGCAGCTTTCCAGGCTTTTCCACGCCTCCCTCATAGCGCACCTTCAGGCTCTTCTTGTCCATAGTGGAACAGTTCGACTCCGAAGGAGATGAGGGGTTGCTGCCATAGTTGTAGCCGTTGTTCACATACACTTCACTCACCAGGCTGTAGCTGCCCGCAGGACTTCCAGTGAAGAGCTGAGGGTGGTTTTTCAACACCACCAGCTCATAGTCGTGGTCGTCTCCGTCCGCAGCTTCTGAGCTCAGCTTCGATAAGGTCAGGTGACCAGTTTGGGTGTTGAAGATCGCGTTTTGCATCGTGATCTCTTCGTCCACTGGCAGCGCTGTGCTCAGACTGGGGCTGGCTTGGGAGGAGGCCACTTCCGCATACTCAGACGGAGTGGAGTAACCTGGAAAATGGAAATTTTGCCCTCAAAGTCCAGAGGCTGATACCGGTCGATTACCTGGATGTTTGCCGTTTCGTTCCAGACTGTCGGTTTCGTAGCCAGCGCTGGCCCTTCGGGCGAGCTCGCGGTTTGCCGCCTCCAACATGTTCTTGTGCACGGTCAGCTCGTTGATCACAGCATTCATTTGCTTCTTTGTGAGCGTGGGGATTCGGGTTTCGTCCGCTTGGTTCTCCATTTCGATCGCCTAAAGCACTGCTGAACTCAACTGATCAGAAACAAGCACTCTCTTACCTCATGTATCATATCAGGAGGAGGCAGAGTCGTCCTCCGTTCCACTGGAACTGGAGGAGGCGGCGACATGGGCTTCAGAACCTTCTCCTTTCTGGGGAGTTGCGCGGGCTTCCGATGGCTGCGAGCGGTTGCTTCTGAGGCCGGTCTTGGAGACAGAGCCCTATCGGCTCTGCTATCAGGCAGCGATCTGGTGGGGGATCGAATTCTCCTCTGATTGGACCCTGCAGGAGTGGCGACAGGCCCGCAACGCTCATCCAGCCTTAGAACTGGAATGTCTTCCAGCCATTTCTGGATGCTGTGCTCTTTGCTTTCGTTGCCTGCCGTGCCTGGAGGCAGAATGGAAAAATGTGCCAGAAACTGGTCTGGATGGATCGAACTCACAGTTCTGGCAGGCGGCCAGTGAGGGAAAGTCCGGCAACCTTTGATAAACTGCGCTGATGTCTTGCGGCTCGCAGCCAGGGCAGCCAGAGCAGGATTTCCTGCGGCTGTTCTCCCTCTTTAGGCTGATGACGCTGCCTCGTCTACTAGAAGGCCGGGAGAAGTCGTAGCTGGGCTCCACTGAGTAGTTGGACTCCTCCTCCGGGATGTGGAGGAGAGTGGGGACGTATCTTTTGGTGCTCATCTTCTGCTTGGCGATGTCGATGACCTCGCGGATTTTGTCCAGGAACTCCAGGGCGGCTGGGGGCGGAGCCTGCAACAACACGCCCCTCTAGTAGCCTGCCGAAAAACCTGCGAAACCCCCACTTACTATTAGCAAGTGCGGCTCGAAATAGGCTGGGTTGAAGTAGAGCTTTTTGCGAGCTGCTCCAGACAGTGCTTTGATGCTGTCGGGCCGATCTTCCAGAGTTTCCACAATGGAAACGTTTTCCTCTGGCAGGCGCTCGAAGCTGGAGTTTTCCTGATAAGCCTCCGGGGATGAGCTGTAGCCTTGCGGCGAGGAGCATCTGGACCTGGTTCTTTGCTGGGAGTGAACTATTGCAGAAGTGACAAGTTTCTGGGGAAAAACTTCAAGCTTTAAGCCAGATATTTCAAGGCGAGCTCAGTGCTTACATCGTGATTTTGGAGCAAATCCGGGGCGTTTTCGTTGTCGGAGCTGTTGGTGTCACTGTAGGCGCTTTCCGCAGGCCCAAAATGATGAGTGAGTGAGAGTAGGGGATTGTTTTTCACTACTCCCTCCTCCACGGTCACAATGTTTTGGTTTTTCCTGTCTGAAACAGGTCAATGTTTCCGTTCGTTGAAGGTCCCAGTCGCCCATTCAATTACGTACCGGTCTGTGAGTTTTTGAGGGAATTGCGTTTCTTGAGGTGAAGGTATAAGAAAATGGAGGCCACGTAGATCAGACCAAGAAGAACCGAACAAATTCCGATTGCCACGTACTCTGAGACGCTCAGGCTGTCCTTTTCTGAGCCGGAATGGGCGTCTAGAGAAAAGGCCACTTCGGTAACATCTGGAAAGGTTGCAAAACTGCATGAAATAGCTGGAGGCTTTGGCTAATAGTGTGCTACTGACTGCTGTGTATTTTCGAGGGCGTTCCAACGATTCTAAAGGCCACACAAGGCCCGAAAATGTCTTTATTGGGGGCTGCTAAGGGCTGATCCTCCAGTTCGCGGCACATGAGATGGACCAGAACCATGCGGCCGGACATTTTGTTGCGCAGTTCGGGTTCTCCAATCCACTGGAAGGAGAAATGAGGTTTAAATTGAAAGTTTATGTGCGATTTTCTTTGAGGTTTCTTGACAGTCTTTGGCTGGCGTCAGTATAACTTCGCAGAGTTCTAGAGGCTGGTTCTCTATAACCAGACGAGGTATCAAAGTGCTCTATTCAACGTTTTTGAAAGGAAGCTTCAGGCTATTTCGGCGATGAATTTGAACTTATTCCATTCAGCAGTGTTTGCGCAATAAATTATTACAACTTGGATATTCGTTTATTTTTTTATTATTTTCGCACTGCCCTCTTCACAAGACAATTTTTTAA